>NW_006399783.1:6969610-7073306 GCF_000299155.1 Elephantulus edwardii | reverse complement strand
AACAACAACAACAACATATTGTATCAGAATTATGTGGTATAAAAATACAAAATTATTATAAAATGATTCTCATCTTCCTACACTTAGTTAATTTTATTAAAAGAAAAGAACATTGCCCTGTCCTTGAATGAGTACTACTGGTACAGCATTTAAGCACTTAGCTGCTAACCAAAAGATTGGCAGTTCAAATCCACTTAGTGACTGTAAGAAAGAGATGTGCTTCTGTAAAGATCACAGCATAGAAAACCCTATTGGGCAGTTGTACTCTGTCACAAGGGGTTGCTGTGAGCACAAAGTATACTTGACAATACCTAACGACAACAAAAACTGTACTTAGAAATCCCATATGTACAAGGAAAAATGAAGTCTTCATCAAAGTGGCAGATTCCTCTCTCTCTCTCTCTCTCTCACACACACACACACACACACACACACACCGGCTTTTGTAATAAAGAAAACAGCTGCAGTGTGTTCACTGACAATAGCACCCTGTAACTTTTTTAGTCTGGCTTAGTTTTCCCCTTGCCTTTGACCTGATGTCTGTAACTAAAGATTTTAGGATGTGTAAAACCCGGAGCTCTGACAGAATGGGCCCCTCCCCTAGGCGATGACGGTCTTGAGTGTGCTAGACAGTACATTCCTCAATCTCATCTCCTCTGGGGGCTCAAAGACACCCCAGGCTGGCCTCTACCTTTGCACAGCTCTCTTCTCCATAAATCACCGTCCACAATGGCTTCTCCGAGCTGCTGAGAAGACAGGCCGTTTTATTTCTCTTAACTGATGTTACAAAGCCTGAAAGATGATGGTCTTCGACCCAGATCAGAAGTCAGCCCCTAGTATAAGTCTTGTCATCCTAGAACCACAAGCATGGAGTCCTCACTGTGGTCACCAAAACAAGAAAAATCATTGCATAGTCAGTCTTTTGCACACAAGAGATAACTTGGAATCAACCTATCTCCAAACATCAGAATTCACACAAACTCATGAGAGGTGCTTTGGGTCCAAATTGGATGGGCTCTGTGGTGTCACTTTTGGGAGCAGAGGGGCTCCAAAGCAGCACCGTGTCACTGAATAGAGCTGGGTGCACAACTTAATGGGTTTTGTTTGCAGCTCTGGCCTGTGTGGATTTAAAATTTGAAGTGGGGTTAGCTTCCTCGAGCCTTGTTTCTTTTTCTGGAAATAATTAGCCCCAAGTTTCTCATCTCATCAGGTTATCATGAGAATCAGACGACACAATGCATGTTAAGGGGCTTCACCAACCAAGACGCACTGTCAGAAGACGTTGCTGACGAATTGTTAGGAATGTCAGTCCATCATTTCAGTGTTACAAGCTCAGGCATAAGTTTTAGTCACTTTGTTTTACCTATTTTGTTTACATTTTAAACTCTAAAAATAATAGACCCTATTTCAGGATATTCTGTATGTTATCTGACAGCTCTCTGTGGCTTCACTGAGGACCTGAGAATTTTTTGCAAAGTTACCTTTGACCCTGTTTGCTTGGCTATACAACATGTGGTTATTGTTGAGTGTTATTGACTTGGCTCCAACTTAGAGTGGTCTCAGGTTTTACAAACTAGAACTGCTCCATAGGGTTTTCATAGCTATAAACTTTACAGAAGCAAATTGCCATGTCTTTCTCCTGTGTAGTTTTTGAGTGGGTTCAAACTGCCAGCCTTTAGGTTTAAAGTGGAGCACTTAAACCATTCCACCACCAGGACTTCTTGATATCTCACATAGCTATTCATTTTGGGGGTCTTTCCAAGACATGAATTATGAAATTAGGTCCCCTTTATCTTAACACTGAGCAATCTCAACCTCAGTCTCCATCTCTCTACCACTCTCTTCTTTGGCTTTCACTTTTCCTTTCTCCCCTTCTCTTTTTACTTTTCTTTCTCATTCTCCTCCATTCCTCCATCCTAACCCAAGAATATCACTTTATATTCTGAGGAAAGCCTCTCCTTACCTTCACTTTCTCAAATTTGCTTCATTTCTTCCCACAAACTCTACTTCCATCTCCACCCTTTCTTTATTCTCCCAGACTCTATTGGTCTAAGGCTAGGCATCAACTTTTGGAACATAAAAGCTAACAAGTCTTGCATGCTACTCTCATTCTTCTATGCCACGTACTATCCTTGTGGCAACAAAAACAAGATGAGGATGGTCAGAAAGGGGGAGAAACATGAAAAATAAATACATATAGATAGTAACATAAAGGATGTCAGTTTTAAGACTAAAGCACACCTGGTCCAAGCCATGGTTTTTCTGTTGCTTCCTCTGTATCTGAAAATTGGACAATAAATAAAGAGTAATGGAAAAGAATTGATGCTTTTGAATTGTGGTATTATTAAAGAGTATTGCATGTCCTAGAGACTGCCAAAAGAACCAATTCATCTATCTTGACAGAAGTACAACCAGGATGTTTCTTAGAGGCAAGGATCGTAAAAACACTGTCTCACATATTTTTGGCATGTTATTATGAGGAGCTAGTCCTTGGAAAGAATAGAGCATGCTGGGAAAAGTAGAGAAAGAGAACAAGACCCTGAGCAAGATAGACTGACACAGTGCCTGTAACAATGGGCTCAAACATGGCCGAGGTTGTGAGGAAGGAGCAGGATAGGGCACCTCTCCAATCTGTTGTTCGTAGGGTCGCTATGAGGCATAGTTGTAGCAGCAACATTTAGCATGCATTTTATTACATTTTAAATTGTGGCATTTGGTCCTGATTATTTCTGGATCACATTTCTAATTCTGGTAGAGGTCAGCCCCTTACTCTTGCTGTGTGCTATCTTGTTTGAAGTAAGTTTGTCAGTGAATGTTTGTTGACCTTGTTAAGTTATAGCTTAGTATGATATTAAGGAGCACTGACTGGTGGTGCAATGATTAAGCATATAACTGTTAACCAAAGAGGCAGCACATAACTGTTAACCAAAGAGTTAGCTATTTGAGCCCACCAGCTGCTCTGGGGGAGAAAAGATGAGGTGATCAGCTGCTGTAAGGATTACTTCTTAGGCAACACTAGGGGCAGTTTGGGGTGTCATATAGGGTAGTTGTGAGTCAGAATCAACTGTACGGGGAAGCTCACAAAAACAGTGTGATGCCAAGACACAGCATCAGTTATCCGGATCCCAAGCGTCTTTCAGCAAAGTTAGCCACTCTAAATTACAACAGCAGACCAGACCTTACTTCCTGTTTAGCTTTGATTTGTTCTTCATTAATGTGAGTATCTGGGTGGAGTCGAAGAGCCTGGCACAGAAAGATAACCTGAAAAGGAGCAGGTGACTACAGAGGATACATGCTTTTTGTCAAAGAGAGACGAGTGTGTCTGTAGATGTGACGTTTGGCATCACTTCCAAATACTGATATCTTTCCAAGTGTCTTGCAGACATTGTCTGCTGTCTCAACCAAAGTTATGGTCACCCTGAGACCCAGCTACATGGAATCTGGGAAGTGAATTAGCAGGTTGTTGGTCTCCAGGGTTGTGTGGGAGTGAGGATAGAGAATGGAGAAAAATTATCTTCTGGCTTAATATGTTCTGCGGACCTTTTATATCTGTTTAGCATTCCAGGGTGAGTGAATCAGTCTCTTCTAACTGTTCTTTCTTATGTTATTCTAAAAACCGCAGTAATGTTTTGTATTGAAATATTACCTTGGTTACTGACAGATCTTTGCTTAAATCCCAGCTCTGCCACTAAGCTGCAAGATTAGTTAAAAGGTTAATCATTGAACTTCAGTTTCCTCATCAATCAGATGTGCATAATAACAGCGTATATGTTTGCTCACCATAAGGTGGTGTGGAGAGTTGCATGAGATAATGCACCAGGGTGCTTGCCACGATAAGACTTAGCACATAGCGAGTGTTTAGTGAATATTCCCTAATATCACTTTTAAGGTAATTTATCTGTTAGCCAAATGAAGGATAGAAATATTTTCCATATGAAAATGGGACAGGTGTGATCCAGAGTGGTCTTGTAAGGCACCTGTCTTATGAGGGAAGTTGGTAAGTGACCTGGGAGCCCCTCTTTCTCCATGAAGAGGTGGACCTGGCCAAGTAGCAGACCTTGGCTAGGACCCACAAGCTTAAAAGTGTTGTGGTTTTCCCTGGCTTTTTCAAATTTCAGCTCTTAGCTATTGCTACACCTTCTTTTCCAAGCCTCTGTACTATTAGGCTTGTCTAGCAAAATTAAACCCCGTTCTCTATATGCTTCTCCTTTTCCATAGAGACTCTTCGCAACACACAGCTCAAGGACCATGGATTATGCAGTGACACAAAGAGGAGCCCCCAAGGAGAATCGTTTGCTTTGTTTCATAGGAATCTAGAGACCACCTTCTTTGCTGCAGCAGGAATCTCTTCTAAACTCTTTTCCTACTAGTTCTGACTTCTTTCCATCCCAAAGAACTTATCTTAGCTTTTGCTTTGTCATCTCTTTCCTTTTATGAACTATACCCCAGAAAAGGATAAAATTGGCATCATTTCTTCAAAAGCCATATTAGAGCCCAGAGTGCATGCTCAACCTCGGTGCTTCCTAACCCATAACATCAAAGCAAAGCTGTCAGTCGTCCTGGGAGTCAGCTCCATGCAACTCCGCTCAGGTTCAGAGCCACCCAGCAGGCTGTCTGCACTTTAAAGAGATCACAATTTGCTGTCCAGCCAGTCAACAGGAAAGAGGAAGATTAACAGGGGCATTAACATGCAAATTAACCTTGAGAGATGTCTTCCTCACCACAGGTACTCCAGGGAGAGAAGTGGAGGGGATGTAAAGATTACTAACCACAAAATGTGTTTGGATGTTGAGAAGAAAAGCTATAGATGGTGAAGAGCTTTCTATTTTGAAAAAGTTGTTGGTGTGTGTTGTTGGGTGACATCAAGTGGGAACTGACTCATAACTACCCTCCAGCGGGTTTTCAGAGGCAGTAAATGACACTACATGAGAGAAGAGTACCCTTCATCCTCCCACAAAACAGCTGGTGGATTTGAACCATGTGCTTATGGGATTGTAGCACAGCTTCTTACCATTAGACCACCAGAGCTCCGTTCTTTGAAAAGGTAAGGAAACTTAAAACTACAGCAGTCCAGGTAGCCATGTCTTCAGTTAGAAAGAGGCTATGTAGACAGGCATACGCAAACTATACACCCCAAAGACTTAACTGTCGTGTGAACACATATATTCACAGGTGTAATGGAAACACCTTAGTAGGCATCTTCAGAAACTCTAGGTTCCCTCTGCATACTTTCATTGTGAAGCATTTATTCTGGGCTCAAAGAACACATAAAGTGAGTTTGTGACCATAGTGTCAACCTCCTGATGTCTTAGTACTTCATCCTTGATAACCTGAGCAGGTGCCCTGGACTCAACAGTGCATCAAGATCACTGATTATAGGAAATCTGCAGGTGTTCCAGGTGGTCATTGTGGAAAGGGTCCAGGCTGTGATGGAAATGTCCCTCCACTGCCTGGGAACTGTGTGATTCCTGCCTCTCTGCTGGAACACCCCTGGCCCAGCAACCTCTGCTTTAGGGAGATTTAGGGAAACAAATATTTGAGAAGATAAAGTGCTGAGTTTTCTCACTTTGGATTCTAAAGTCCTAATTCTAATAGTAAAGGCATCTGCTCTTTGAATTTGGACAAGTGGAAGTGTTTGTGTGTATGTGTGTATGAGAGAGGGAGAATATATATGACAGAAAATATGTGTGAGAGTGTATATAAGAGAAAGTTATAAGCAAGTATGTGTATGTGTCAGAAAGTATGTATAAAGTATGTGTGTGAGAGATCAAAAGTGTGTTTGTGTGTGTGTAAGAGAGAGAGAAACTGTTTACATATGTAAGAGAGAATAGAAGGGAGGGAGGGAGGGGGGGGTGTGTATGTGTGTGTGTGAGCGAGAGAGAGAGAGAGAGAGAGCGGTTGGGGTATAGAGAGGAAAAGAGGAGCCAGTTATAAGAATGGTCAAAACCAGTTGAAATCCACTCACCCACTAGTCATGGGACAAAAGAAATGTAACCTCTTAGGACTCGGTTGTCCTCTCTCTTTGGTGGGGGAAGTAATCTTTTCTTCTCGTGCTTTTTAAGATTTTCCAGTAAATATAAGTTGACTAGAGAAGATAACTCAATGCAGAGTTGGTTTGAGGCATAGTGTGTACCCAGCTTGAGATATTTATGTGGCTAGTTGATGATTATGCTGTGAGGAAAGGAAGAAACACAGTTAACTGCAGCTAAGACCTTGGGAGTTGGGTGTTATCACAGGGTAAGATGACTTCTTCTATGCCCTTTATACTATGAACTCTGCAGGGCTGGAATTGGGTCTGGATACTTCACCCCTGAATCTAGAAGAGTTTTTTTGCAATGATGTGACAGTAGACATCTCTAGTACTTTCTGTGGACATTTGAGATAAGCTGGCCTTAACATCCTGTGATTGTGGTGACTCTTGTGTTCTATCATTTGGATGCAACATCAACTTTAAATGATAACTCAAGCTGCCTTTGAGACGTCTTGCACTGTGTTTGTTGAGGTGGCAAAGGTGAACTATACTTTCCAGGACTGTCCTCGTGTGGACAAGGACTATGTCTGCTGCTCAAAAATTAGGGAATATAGTAAGCAATATAAATATTTGTTGTGTGAATGAATAAAAGTTATTTTTTGTCTTTTCATGTTTTCTAGCAGAGGAATGTTGAGATGGACAATTAAACCAGGGCTGTACATAGTAGTAGTTTCGTGGATCAGTCCCTCGTTGGTGCAAATAGCTAAGTGCTGACTAAAAGATTGGAGTCTCAAGTTCAATCCAAAATATTTTAGAAGGAAAGCCTATATACTTTCAAAAAGTCAGCAATTATAAACACTATGGGGTAGCTCTAAACCACGTGTTTTTGGTGTTGTTATGTGCCATTGAGTTATTTGAGACTCATAGTGACCTAAACGCCGTTCTATGCTGTCCCAACCTCACCGTCTCAAACACACTCATTCCCACCACTCCAATCACAGAATCGATCCATCTCATCAAGGGTCTTCCTCTCCTGCCCCGTCCCTCAACTCTCCCAAACATGATGTCCCTCTCTAAAGCCCCTCCTTGCACATGCCCAAAGTATGTCAGATGAAGCTTCAGAATCCTTGACTCTAAGGAGCACTCTAGCTTCACCCTCTCCAGGATAAACCTGTTTGTTCTCCTAGCACTCCATGGTATATTCAATACTCTTCTCCAGCACCACAGCTCAAAGGCATCAATTCTGTTTCTATCATCCCTATTCACTGCCCAACTCCCCGACGCATAGCACGTATTTGAAAGACTATAACCTGGATCAGGTACACCTTAGTCTCCAGCCTGACGTCGTTTCTCTTCAGTACTCTTGAGAGGTCCCTCACAGCTGACTTTCCCAATGCAATTCATCTCTTGATTTCCTGGCTGCTGTTACCAAGAGTGTTGACTGTGGAGCCAGGTAAACTAAAACTGTGAACAATCTCAATCTCTTCATCATCCATACTGATGCTGCCAATTGGCCCAGTGGTGAGAATTTTTGTTTTCTTGATGTTGAGCTTCAATCCATATAGGAGGCTGCAGTCCTTGACCTTCTACAGCAAGCGCTTCAGGTCCTCCTTAGTTTCAGCGAGCAGGGTTGTGTCTTCTGCATAACGCAGATTGTTGATGACTCTTCCACCAATCCTGATGCCACATTCCTCCTCGTACAGCCCAGAGTCTCAGATGACCTGTTCTGCATACAGATTGAAAATGTATGTAGATAAATACATCCCTGATGGACACCCTTCTTGATTTTGAACCATATAACGTCTCCTTGCTCTGTTCTGATGACTGCCTCTTGGTCCAAGTATAGGTTTTACATAAGCACAATCAAATGTTCCGGGATTCCCATTCTTCTCAGAGTCAGCCATAGCTGTTGTGATCCACACAGTCAAAAGCTTTTGCATAGTCAATGAAGCACAGACAGATATTCTTCTGGTACTCTGCTTTCTGCCAAGATCCATCTAACCACATACTCAACTTAATATGAAAGAGTTAACATTACAAATGCCATTTGCAAATCCATTGCAAAAGGATGTTGTGTTGTGTTGTGCTGTGTTGAACTGAGATGTGGAATTTGTGTATATTTTGTGTTAGGCATTCTATTTACATTCTACCCTGGCCGGGATCATCAGGGAAGGGGGTGGTGCTGATGGTGAAGATGATAATAGCAACCATACCATTATGATGGTTTCTATTAATGGGTAGCTCTACCCTGACCAAGCCTCCTCTAATAAGTCTCCTTTGCATTGTCTCACTGATTCCTCATTGTTGTTGTTATGTACCCATCTACAATGCAGCTTACATTGTTGTGAGTTGCTATTGAATTGAGTCTGATTTGTGTCAGCCCTATGTATTCAAAGTAGAACTGTTCCTTAGGGTTTTACAGGCTATAACCTTACCAAATTCAATTGCCATACTTTATTTCTGAGACACTCTAGGGTGAGTTTGAATGCACAACATTTTACTAGCTCTCTTGTTTTATAGAAGTGTGGTGTTAGCCTAAAAGTTGGCACTTTTTTAGCAATTATAGATAGCCCAGCGGGTCTCCAGCTACCTTAACTACAGACACATGGTCTTGCAAATCATCAACAGCTGTGGGACTAGGATAAGCAAATGCTTCCCACACTGGGAAGCAAGACGTGAGGTGAGTAAGACGTGGGGCCACAAGACTCGAGGGAGACTGGAACAAGACCCTGGTGAGAGTGAGACCCTGGTGATGGTGGTAGAGAAACTGTGGTATTGCTGTGGAGAAACTGTGGCACGATGTGACTTGAGGCTTCTTGCATTTATGCTGGCCACAGTTAAAGGTTTTTCTTGCTGATTCTTGAAGGAGAAATTGATTTATAACTACTCTGAGGCAAACCTTGTTGGATGATTTGGATTTGACTGCTGAACTGAAACCAGAGCATGGACTAATCAGAGAATTGTGTCTTGTGACTGTTGAGCTAAAACTTGGACTTGTAGTGGATAATGGATAATCTTTGCTTTCCCCATTCTCCAGCTTCCTTCTCTAGTAAACCCCATTGTTGGTACCATAAATGTGACTCTGTGAATCAGTAACAAATAAACAGACACCCCCCCCTTGCTGTGGTTGTAGAAGCACCATGAGGCTGGACTATGGGCTCTTTACCTGCTTTCTGCTCTGGGGCAGTGAGGGGCTCTCTCAGAGAGATGCTCATGGCCCTGTGTCACCACGTCCCATTTTCTTCTCTTTAAATAAGAAGGAAAGAGAGGTCCTCCTACATGCCCAAAATCAAATAACCAGGAAGTCATAGGAGCAGTATTTTAACTCACGCCTGTTTGGCCCCCACAGCCCTTTCTCTTATTTTCATGTCATGCTGAGCAATATCAAGCTCCACATAGGAGCAAGGTCCAGACGGATCAGTAAAAACAACAGAAAAACGTTTTAAAAAATCGCAGGACATCTATTACGGTTGATCTTAAAAACTTTGTAATGACCTTCGTTTCTCTGAGGATATTCTGAAAGCTGGTGATTTACCCTCTGACTTGGGATAAAGGTCAAGGTCGTGAGTCCTTTACCTGTGTCTCTGAGCTCTGCTGGAGCTGTCCAGTGGACCTCCCAAAGGAACCATTCCCAGCCACTTCTATTCCTGGATGCATGGAATATCAGCCCTGAAAAGTGTGTGTGTGAATGTATTTTTCCCAGGCATGCCACGGGCTCCTGGCCAAGAATCCTTTTAATTAATGGACTAGAAGCAGCACCCATGAAGAAAATTAGAAACAGATAAGAGAAGGGTCCTGGTGCTCTGAGCAGAGAAAGGGAATAATTCTTGGATTATGCTGATGATTTACCAATGTTTTCCTAACGTGAGAATCAGTCAGCAGGGGCCTGGGTTTTTTATGAGGGAGGAGCTTCTTCCAGACAGCTCACTCTGCAACAGCCTCGATAAATCCCCACACCCCCACTTCCAGGGAGAATCGTGCCCTCTCCACAGTCACCGTGTCAAAGCCTGTTTAGCTGTTCTTTACTTATCAGCCGCAACCCCAACATTAGTTCATGCTTGGAATATGAAGCCATTTCATATTTATTCTTGTTATATCTGGCAAGGAGCCTTTTTATTTAAAAAAAGAAAGAAAAGAGTCCCCTGCTGGTGCTGTTCAGCTCTTATATCTTTATAGTTTCTTGAATTGATTTGACAGAGCAATCACAGGCCACGGGTGAGACTAAACTCCTCTCTCAGCAACGAGCGGGCTGGGAGAGCAGGCAGGACCATGTGGCCTCAGCCAGGTCTGCCCTGAGGGGGTGTGTGCGTGCCCGCACCCACGCTGACCATGAAAACCAGCATCGTAAAAAAGAGCCTCCTGGTGGCAATTGTCTGGTGAGAGCCTTGGAAAAAAGCCAGGGTGTCCGGGGAGCCGTGAGGAACGGCTTTCACCACAGAACATTCTTGAAGCTGAGTAGGGTCAGACTGTCCCAGAGGGCATCTCAGACTTGGTAGGACTCCGAAAAAGCAGTGAGCGTTGGAAGGTCGGCCAAGTGACCAGGCCTACTGCGAGGCTTTAGTTCCCATTCTGCAAGATAAGTAGGGCTTTTGCCTTTTATTTTCATAATTTATTTTTGTTGTCATCTTGAGAATATACATGGCAGAAATACACTAACTCAACAATTTCTAGATGTACAATTTAGTGGCATTTATGTATGACATTCTCCTCGTGGTACCTCATACCCTCTTTTTTCTGAGCTTTGCTTCCTCCAATTATCAAAAACTCACGTCTACCTGAGGTTCCTTTGCAGTGTCTCAAGTTGCTGTTGTTAATTTGATTTCATAAAGATAGATCTTCACAGAGATAGACCCTAAAAGAGCACAATGAAGTCAAGTGGGTCTTCAGCCAAGGCACAGGGACAATTTGAACTAAAGGTTTGTAGATTTTAGTAGATAATTAAGGTGGCCTGTGAGCCCAGCATGCTTAAGAACCTATGAACTAATGCAGACTCCTCCAAAGTAAAGTGACTCTACTGGCGGATTTGGATTACTTAAAATAAGATGCGTCTGATACAGGCTATGGTCTTTGCAATCGCTTGTTATGTATCAGAGAGTTGGACAATGACTAGGAAGGATAGAAGGAGAATCGATGCCTTTGAGCTGTGGTGCTGGAGAAGAGTATTGAATGTACCATGGACTGCCAAGAAAACAAACAGATTCATCTTGGAGAGGGTTAAACCGGGAGGATCCTTGGAGGCAAGGATTCTGGGGCTTCGTCTGACATACTCTGGACATGTTGTAAGGAGGGACAGGTCCTTGGAAAGGGACATCATGCTGGGTAGGGTAGAGGGACAGCGCAGGAGGGGAAGACCCTCTATGAGGTGGATTGATTCAGTGACTGGGGTAATCAGGATGGGAGTGTCAGAGACAGTGCTATTGGCACAGGACAGAGCAGGGTTTAGGGCTGTTGTACATAGGGTCGCTATGAGTCGCCAGTGACTCCACGGCACATAACAACAACTAAAATAACAAAGATTCAGGCAAATTTCTTTGTAGCCATGCACTTGTTTCCATGTAGGTTAAGTAACTAATTGTAACTAATTTCATTAATTTGTGCTTTCTCAGAGTCTGTTGGTTAGTGTGACACTGAGCTAGATATATAAGTAAACAATAAGCTTTATTTGTGAATGTTGAGTACAAGGAAATGGTAGCACAAGTGTTGTGCATTGATTAGAACTCACTGGTGGTGAGAAATGCCTACCATTGGGGAAACAGTGTGATCCAGGAGACAACATAGAGAAATACAGCCATCATTAATTCTCTTGTCCCACTTAACTATTGTTAGGTGCTATTGAATTCATTCATACTCATCGTGGTTCTGTATACGATAGATTCAAACACTGCCTGGTTTTGTACCATTCTAACAATCACTGCTGTGCTGGAGCCCATTGTTGCAACCAGTGTGTGTTATCATCTTGTTGGGGGTCTTCTTCTTTTTCTCTGGCCCTCTACTTACCCAAGCATGATGTCCTTTTGTAGGGACTGGCCCTTCCTGATAACATGCCCCATGCACGTGAGACCTAAATCTCGCCATCCTTGCTTGTTAATGTTGAGATGTCTGCACGTAGCTTTTCTGACTCTAGTTTCTGCCATCAGTTCTCAGAGCTCCATTTCCACCTTCATACCCACTTAGCACGTGTGACTTCCCTGCTCCCAGTGGCCACCCCAGACTCCTCTAACCAGGTTTCCAAGTTCCTCATTCCCTCAGGATGTTAGCCTGACTCGTTCTTAATTCTGAAGCCCTTTTTTCCTGACAGACTGTGCTCTTCACTAGTTTCTCTCCCTCCTCTCTGTCTGGTTGCTTTTGCCTGTACAGTTACCTACATAACTACTCCTCCAAAACAATGATGTGCAGAACGGCTCCTTCCTTGAACCTTTCCCCCCAACCCAGTGCTTCCAGCACCTATTTGTACCCTCTCTTTCATTTTGCTGCCTTGCGGTTATTCATGTCAAAGGGTAAAAAGGAGGAGGGGAACTTCCGGTTAATTAGCATTTCATTTCTCACCAGTAAGCCTCTACTAACAGAGGAGCTGTAGCCAGGACTCTGAACCCTCCCATTTGGCTGGTTGAAATTGTTGCCGAAATAGGATAAGTTTAGGATTAATCACTGGGAAAACAAGTGAGATAAACTCGTGGATTCCAGAGATATTAACTCCTTGGTCCTCATCCCAGTTTAGGTTATCAAAACCAAAACTTGTTCATTTTTCACAGTTTATGAGGTTTATCTTTGGGACTGTCATGAGATGCTGACAGAAATGAAATTGGTCTGTTTCTAGTCTGTTCCACTTTCTCATTCCTCCCTCTTAAAACATGTTGAAATCCTCCATTGTAAACACTTAAGGGGGAGAAAAAAATGCAGACATAGATGCATGTACTTCTTGTAGTTATTTTGTGTTTTTATTGAAATAATTTTTATAACTAAGGCCAATCTGGGAAGATGAAGGCTTCTCTTGATATGTCAAGTCTAGAGAGAGTTGACAGTGAAATTTTCAGAGACAGGGAGAGTGTCTCATTGCATGGAGCCAGTTCTGACTCAACACTGATCCTGCAGCAGGTTCCTGAAGCTGTAAATTGCATGGGAGGGAAATTCTACCTCTTTCTCCTGAGGAACCACACGGGTAGATTCAAACTGCTGGAGAGGCTCGGCCTTGGCATTGGCAGCCCTGTAGATTACACCACCAGCAGCTCAAAACCAAAACTCGTTTCTGTAAATAGCTGAACCTTCAGCAGGCTTTTGGAGGCTGTAAATCACACAGGAGGACATTGCTCATCTTTCTCTCACTGAGTCGCTGGTGGATTCAAGCCAGCAGAGAGGGGACGACTTTGGGCCAGCAGCACAACTCCCAGTGAATTGGGCTGCCAAAGCTCACTCGCTTCAAACTGAAGGTGAATTTTAAGTGCTTTAGTTGCAGGCGCAGTTACTACAAATTAGAAAGGAGAACAATTTGAGAACCTGTTGTCTTCTTGGGTTAAAACTGGGAAGATAGAGGTCCAGAAAAAGATGAGACTCATATGCTGGATTTGAGAAAAATATGAACAAATTCTCTGAGAATGTTTTCACTCAACCCCATCACACATTCATTAAAATTAACAAAGAGTTTGCATAAACAAACATAGATTTTAAATGTGTAAATCCACTGCTGTCAAAGTCAGTGAAACAGCAACCCTACAGGGTAGATTAGAACCGCCCTGCAGGCTAGAAATCTTTATGAAAGCAGAAAGCCTCATCTTTCTCCTGTGGAGAGGCTGGTAAATTTGAACTGCCTACCATTCAGTTAAGCTGCTCGACATTATGACACTGGTCAAACAAGGATTCTTTGCAATGTGAAAAGTATTGTGTAATTGCAAATATATGTATTCTTAACTAAATGAGATTATGTTCTTCTTGCTGTTACGTGCCACCAAGTCTCCTGTGACTCATACTGACCCTATGTGCAACAGCTCTGAACCCTGCCATATCCTGAGCCAGTCTCACTGACTCCGACACACCTACCCTTATTACTCCACTTACTGTGTCAATCCTTCTCATCCTTCTACCCTTCCGGGCATGATGTCCTTCTCCAATGACTGGTCATTCCTGGCCACATAATAAAAGTCTGTGAAACAGTTTCAAAATCTTTGCCGCCAAAGAGAAACATGATTTCACCTTCTCTAATAGAGATCTGTTTGTTCTCTTGGAGTTCCAAGACTCTTCCCCAGCACCACAAGTCAAAGGCATCAATTCTTCCACTGTCATCTTTAGTCATTGTGCAGCCCTCTGACATGTAGGAAGTAATTGCGAAGACCATGGGCTGGATCAGGTGCACCTTAGTCTCTAGATTGACATTGTTGCTCTTCAGTACTCTGGAGAGGTCTCTCACAACAGATTTTCCCAATGCAATTCATCTTTTGATTTCCTGGCTGCTGGTGACAAGAGTGTTAATCGTGGAGCTGAGAAAGCTGAAATTGTTAGCAACCTCAATCCTTTCTCCATCTTTCATGGTGCTGCCAATCTTACATATCATGAATTTACCAACCAATTATATGACAAAATAAGGAACATCTCAGTCCTCTGAAATAAAAATTTAAAGAAAAGATTTCAGAAACAACTCACATGGATTGTTGTGGCTGTTATTGTGTGATATTGAATAAAAATCAACACATAGGTAACACTCTAGCAGTTTTTCAGAAGCAGCAAGTCACACAGGAGAAAATGGTCCCAGCTTCTCCCACAGAGCAACTGGTGGATCCAAACTCCATGCCTTTGGGATCACAGTACAGCTTCTTACCACTAGGCCACCAGAGCTCAAATAAGATTGTTGTTGTCTACCATCCTGTCAGAATAGGTCCATAGCTGACTCTCCAATGAGTTTACAGAGAGTAAATCACATGGGAGGAGATTGTCCATCCTTTAGTTGAGCAACTGGTAGATTCAAATCATATGCCTTCGAGATTGCCGTGCAGCAGAGCTAAAATTTCCAATAAAGGGTATAAAAGGAGTAAAGATAACATTGAGATTACAGAATCTGACGTCTACCAGCTTCATAAATGTGAACTGCCCCAATTAATAGCATGCACAGTGTCAAAATAATAGCCACCAGGTCACATATTGTCCCCCTAGTCCACTGTACCAACTTCTACCAATCACTGGGTTCAACTTTTGTTGCCATAGTTGTGAGTTTATTGAGGAAATGGATAAATAGGTTGAGGGGTAGAGGAGTCAAAGGATATCGCACCAAAAAAAGCCCAGGTTCAGTCCAGTAACACAGGTAAACCTCTGGTTTCCCTAGCCGTCCTGCAATCTTTGTCTCATAGCAGTCACAAGTCAGCTCTCTGGCTCAGCCTCCCAGACTTCCTCAAACTGTCTCGCCACAGTCTCTCTGCAGTCTAGCCAGCTCTATCTCTTAAATTGGCCCCACAGCTGTTGATGATGTAGAAGATGCTGATCAACAGTGAACCATGTATTTATTCTCAGTTGAGACAACTGGAGGCCACATTCGCAGGAGAGCCATGGATGGTGCGTATGGCCTCAGTAATTCATTTTACTTACATAGTCCCAACTGACTGTGTGGTCAGGTCTACGGCAAGGGTAGAAAAGCCATTCTTCAAGCGTACTAACACCACAGTGTGTACCTAAGAAGCAAACTAGTTGGTGTTGAGCCAATTTCGACTCTTGGTGAGCTTATGGTCACCAAATCTTTCCTCTCTGAGGTGCCTTTAGTAAGTTCACACCAAGCCTTTCAGTGAATAGTCGGAACGTAATCACTTTCTCCGTTCAGGAGCTTGTTTTACCTTATACGTTTCATTCCTCTTGTTGTTGGGAATACGTGTAGCATATGTGTAGTGCAACATTCACTACATCAACAGTCTCTACTGTCCAGTTTAGGACGTGGACGATATTTGAGTTGTTCATCTTTTCTTAGCCTCTTTTTCTGAGTTGTTCATAAACTCACTGCCCTCTAGGCTTCCTGTCTAATCTTTTGAGTTGTCTTTGTCTGATCCCATATAAGTTCTTTAAAGGGAAAAATGTTCAAGACAGGCCTTTTTTTTTAACTAGTTAAGCTAAACTGTTTGGTTTTAAGAAGACTTCAGGGATCTTTTTGGTTTAAGGTTTAAAGATAATCTCACGACATTAGTTTCCGGGGTTCATGTACCCACTATGATTTGAGAGGGTTTAGCGTCCAGGGGAATTTGAGATTTTATTCTTCAGTCCCCCCTTGATCCCATTATCATAATTTTTCTATGGAATCTTTGATCCAAGTGTTCAGTAACAGCAACTGAGCACCATCCAGTTCTGACTTCATGAAAAAGGAGACAATTGTTCACAAAAGCAACTTCATATCCTTCTCCTACTTCTGACTCTTCTACTTTCAGTGTTCCTCCAGGTGAATAGAGGCCAATAATGCCTCGATAACCACTGGCAAGCTTTTATAACCCTAGAAAACTATGTAGCAAAGTAGCAAGTAGAACAGCAGAAGCACTAAACACATTATTGGACCAAATTGACTGAGATGTCTCCTGAAACCATGATCCTAAACCTTCAAACCAAGGAACCAAATCCCATAAGGTTGTGCATTAGAACCATCAGCAGCTTGTTTATTTGGCATTGTTGTAAATATATATCTATCACACAACTTTAGGCAACTCTTTCTCTGTGTACAACATATCAGCAGCAGTTGCAGTAATGTGTACCCCATCTTTAATCAGTGCAGGTTTTCTTTCACCATTACCCCTGTTACCCCTGTTGTTGTTAGGTGCATTTGAGTTGACTCTGACTCATAAGAACCCTGTGTACAACACAGTGAAACCACGCCCAATTCTACGCCGTCCTTACAATCTACAGTGTACTTAAATCCATTGTTGCAGTCACTGTCAACCCATCTCACGGAGGGTCTTCCTCTCTGTCACTGACACTCTCCCTTTTCATGTATAATGCCCTTTTCCAAGTACTGGCCTCTCCTGGCAATGTTACTAAAACATGTGAGAAGAAGCCTCACAATCTTTGTTTTATGGAGCACTCTGGCTGCACATCTTTCAAGACATATTTCTTTGTTCTTTTAGACAAACATGCTTCATCCATAATATTTTGTCAACATTACAATACAAAAGTATCAATTCTCCTGCTCCCTTGATTTTGATCTCCACGCATATTTGCCTTTTCTTGCCTTTTTTATATAAATGAGGTTATATACTATTTGCTTATTAGTCACAGGATCAAGCAGGTTTTGTTCTGTTGCACGTAGGGACCCTATGACTCAAAACTGACTTGATGGCACCTAACAACAACAATCATCACTTCTTACTTTGTCATCCTTATTCATTCTCCAGCTCTCACGTGCCTCAGAAGTAATTGAAAAGACCATGCCTTGTATCAGGCACACCTTAGGCATCAATCAGATGTCCTTGCTCCTCAGTAATTTGGAGAGGTCCTTGACTGCAGACTTTCCCAGTGCAGTACATCTCCAGATCTCCTGACTGCTGGGACCAAGTGTGTTTGTTATGAATGCAATAATTCTAGAAATCTATTTTTTTTAGTAAGGATTACAGCATTACTGAGCTTTTGTTTGTACAAGTGATGGGGAGAATAGGAATCCCTCCTATTTTCATACGTACATTCAAGTTCTAAAGAGGAAACAGAAGTTTAAGGCAATCAAGATGCCTCATTCTCTCAGCTCCAGAAGTAGTAGCCTACAGTTATTGAACTCATGGCATCACCTGAGCCTGCCTAGTCTGTGGTCTGCCACTCACAGATGGACCTCAGTGATGGGTCTCTGTGGTAGCCCCTAGTGGGAAGGAGCTTTGCTGTCAACTCAAAGGCACTGGGTTCAAATCCACCACGAGAGAAAGATGGGCAATCTCCTGCATGATATACTGCCTCTGAAAAATATAAAGGAGGGTCAGCTATGAGTCGGTTCCAACCCATGGCACATAAAAACAACACAGCAATGGGAGTAGGACTGCCTTTGGGAGGCCCAGAGGTAAGCATTCTCTGCCCACTTTGTAGGGTCTGACTGCATGAGGCAGCAATTCAGGTTAAGCTACCTCTACTGCAGACCCACCTAGAGGCATCATGCATAGTTTCTGGGCTGCAGTGCTGGGAAGTCTTAAATCTTGGGGCAACCCCACACCTAGGGGAGTTTTGTCAGCAGCAAAGCCAACATTCGCTTCTCCCTCTGCCTCACTCCCATTTGTTTGAACTTGGAAGAGGACAGTGATGGTCATGCACAGATAGCTGCTCTTGAA
Organism: Elephantulus edwardii; assembly: GCF_000299155.1. NCBI lineage: Eukaryota > Metazoa > Chordata > Mammalia > Macroscelidea > Macroscelididae > Elephantulus > Elephantulus edwardii. The sequence continues at coordinate 7,055,072 of NW_006399783.1, read as the reverse complement.
TCAACTCCAACTCTGGGATAACAGACCAAAACATTGCCCAGTTCTGTCATCCTCAAGACCACTGGCATGCTGGAGTCCATTGTTGGGCTTTCATGCAAATCCATCTCAGTGAGGGTCTCACTGACCTAATTTACCAAATGTGATCTCCTCCTCCAATGATTGATCCCTCTTGCTGTTGTGTTCAAAGCATTGATACACAAAGCAAGCAAATGAATCAGTGTTCTGTTGTGATCCATAAGATTGTTATTGGTTATTAATGACCTTAGATGATTGGCTAATATAACCTTAGATTGCCAGGTCTTTCTTCCTAATCTTAGTCTAGAAGCTCCATTGAAACATACCTATCTGTGTAACCTTGTTGCTTTGGAAAACATTGGTGGTATAGCTTGCAGCATCACAGCAACACCCAAGCCATTACATATAACAAACTGACAGATAATTTGGTGAGATCATAATGGTCCCCACATTCTGTTCTTTGTAGCTGTGTGATTTCATCTGATCCAACAATCTTATGAAGGCAAAATTCTTATTACTGATTATCAGTTCAGAAGACTACACTAGTAGTTCAAAATTAACAGCTTCATTATCACAGATTTGGAATTCAAACTCTGGTCTGTTTGACTCCAGAGGCAGGGAGGAATCTTGAACGCCTCATCAGAAGCATCATCTTTAAACTTACACCCAAGTATCAGCCAGGGGGTATGTCAAAACAGAAGTGGCTGTGCTCTCACCAGTGATTCTGATTCAGTTGTTAGGGATGGGACCCTTAAATGTGCTGGTACGGCTGCTGCCCTGGCCTCACTGTGATGAGAACCCTTGCTTGTTATTCAACTTTGTACCTTTGCATCTCTCTCTATCTCATTGCTATCAAGTCAGGACCAACTCAGAGCAGACTCTTAGTTGGGTTTCTGAGACTGTAAATAGTACAAGAGGAGATTTCTCGTCTTTCTCCCATGGAGCCACTGGTGAGTTTGAACCATGATCAGAATGCAGCTTTTGGGTTAATAGCACAACTCTCTACACACCATGCTACCATAGGACTTTTCTTATTTCCAAGTTTCATTGCTCATTAGTAGGTAAAACAAAGGGGTTTTTTTTACCTGAACCTTGCACAACATATAGTTTCTTGAAGGTATTATTTTTGTCTTTTCCCTTTGTGATTTTTTTAAATGAATTTTTTTATGTTGTTATGTTCTGTCAAGTCACCTGCAACTCATGGCAACCGTATGTACAACAGCTCTGAACCCTGCTCTGTCCTGAGCCAACCTTATTGTCTCTGACACACATAGCCCTATAACCCCAGTCACCGAGTCAATCAACCTCATCGAGGGTCGTCTTCTCTTGCATTGTCCCTCCACCCTCTCTGGCATAATATTTCTATCCAAGGTCTAAGCAAGGATAAATGGATGATGCTACTTTACTGAGAATTTCATTCTTCAGATATATTTTCTGGTGATGTTTCAGTGTAGGCTCATCTGCCTGAATTTTCTCTTTGTGACTCTGTCAAGTTCTCTCTGTCCAGAGAAATCCACAGGACATAGGACTGACTGAGTGCTTCTACCTGCTTCTGAATATGAACAAGAGTAAGAGAGAGAGAAAGAGTCAGGAAGGAAAGCACTCTGGGCTCGCCGTTCTGGGGCTGGCTATTGTGCGAGCAGGGAGGAGGTCTGGTAGCACAGTGCATGATGTGTGGAAATGCCCCCACAAGGTCAGCAATTTGAGTCTCCCAGCTGGTCTGAAAGAGGAAAGATGGACTGTCTCACCTGTAAGTAAAGATCCACTTCCCAGGAGACTCGATGAAGGCTTGCGCTGAGTTGCAGTTGCTTCAGTAACTGGGACTGAGTCAGCTGGAACGTCTTTGTAGCTCCTACAGGTAAGACACATGTGGCCTGGAAGCAGAATGTGTTGAAAGTGTTGAGGACAAGCTCAAATGTATAAAAACTGCACCACTTCCATGAACCCGCTCTGGACTTTCAAATCCCAATGTACAAATGGGATTAGAAGCGTCTTACCAGGCATCAGTGTGAATTCTTCTCCTCTTCTGCCTTGCAGCACCATTCGCAGGAGAGTTAGGAGTTAGCATGGTCCCTCCTTGCCTAGGCCCCCTGCAGACCTTGGGAACACAGCGGCTCTGCTCTGCTTCTTCTGAGCTTTGCTGGGACAGGGACATTGGGACAAAGCTCTAGATGTGGTTCCTGAGGCACAGTGGGGAGCATGCCTCCTCATACCTCTCCAGTTTTCGGGAAAGAAACCTCTTTCCTGTTGGCCTCTTTTCCAGGCCACTCTTTGTATCCCTTCAGATCCTGTTTTTTTTCTCCAGCAGGACTCAATGGCCCAATAAACTCAGAGCCCCAAATAGTCAACTGCTCCAGCAGGTGCAGAAAAAAAAATCATTATATCCTCTGAAATGAGGCCAAGGGGCAGGAAAAATAGCAGAACTAAGTTTGCCTAGTACAACCATGTGAAATGGACCCGGGCAAGAGTCATGCTCTCCTCCTGGGGAGATGCTCCCGCATCAACTCCCCACAGCTTCAGGGTGTCAGCACAGCTTTCGCAGGTAATTCTCAAGGATCCTGAACTCTGAGGGGACCAGCTTCCAGGCCCTCCTCCACTACAGTGCAGGAACTGTTCTAGAGAAATGGCACAGAAATGTGTCCATCCACCTACTACTGTGTTGAGCCATAAAGTTGGGGGATTCTTGGGAAAAAATTAAGAAAGCAGGGAAACTGAGGAAGCTTTCTAATTAAGGGATTCCATCTTCTACTATGAGGTCTGGAGGGGGCTTCACCCTTGCCTGTCAGGTATAAAAGTGTGCAAATGGTTCACACACTTGGCTGCTAAACACAAAGTTGGTGATTGGAAACACCTCAGTAGCAATTGGTCTTAGAAAAAAAAACCCATGAAAACCCTGTGAAGTACAGGCTGGACTCTGTCACACACACACAGGGTCACTCACGTGGCAAAGGTGATCCTGCTGGTCCTGCAGACAGCGGGAGGGCTCTGAAGTGGGCCAGCCCGCGAACCAGATTCTGCAGTACCCCAGGGCCACCTCCAGAGACCCACATGTGTGTTTCATTTGCATTTGAACCCCAATGAGGCCATTAAAACAGGCAGGAACCCCCCACTGTTGGGTACATCTCTTCCTATCTCCCCTGTCTGGGGATCTGTCAGAGTGGCCTGATTCCAAATCTCTGGCCAGCCTGGGTAACGTCACCATATACAGAGGCCAGGAAAAACCTGCTGCTGCAACAGTACTCATGGGACGAACCTCTGCAGACAGAGATTGTTCAAGTCCACAGGGGACCGAGCTCCTTACACGTTTCTATTGGAAAAGAAATCAGACGGTGCATTGCAGAGAGGTTTGAAGTTGTAGTTGATACCTCCCTGGGATATCTCGGTAAGCCCAGGGTCACTGGAAGTCTGTTTCTCTTACACAGGTTTGGAGTGTGGGAGTACCAAGGGAAGTGTATTTTATTGGTGTTCATTAAAAGTGAAATGCTGGCTCCATCCGCCCCTTATCCCACATTGGCTTAAAAGGGAATCATTTTATGTCACCCTAGTGTAAAATGGGAAAGCATATTTGTAACTCAGATGTCCCCAGGTTGTCCTCGGCCTAGGTAAATCATGTTTCTCTTGGGAGGAGGGCAGCCAGCTAGGCTCTTGGAGGGCTGTGTTTGCAGATGAAGCCTCTGTGTTTGTTCTCCTCTTTCCCAAAGGGAAAAAGGAGGCCCTTGGAAGGAAGAGTTCGAGCAGCACAAGTCTATTCAGAGGCCCTTGTTCAGCTGTCACCGGCCACACTGAGACTCTGCAAGCTTTGGAAAGCCTGTGCACTGTGCCTGAGGGGCAGAGGTGTGATTCCCACCTTCCATGCAGGAGACCTGGGTTCATTTACCAGTCACTGTACCACAGGCCCAGTCGCCACCCATCCGTCAGTGAAGGCCTGTCGCTTTCTGAGGTGCTTAAAGAGTTTTAGCAGTGCTTTCAGGCTAAGACAGGCCAGGAATAAAGGCCTGGTCCTCTACTTCTGAAAATCCTATCACTTCCAGTGGTCTGGCCCTGTTATGTGTAGGGTTACCATCGGTTGAGGGCCAACTCCGTGACAGCTCACAGTAACAGCAGCAGCTCTGTGCCTGTAGCTGTATGGAGTACTTTCGTGTACATTGATCTTGGTGTTGGATGTCTTCTTTCCTTGACAGTTTCATTTAAACATTTGGGAGTGAGCTGACCACTTTAAAAGACATCACTCTAGAAAATCCTGGATAATGTGGGGGAACATGTGAAAAAAAAAAAACCAAAAAATGTAAAAAAAAATGGTTGGACAAAGACTAATGGAGCCCTAAGACCATGACTTTTAGTCACCCTTTGAACTTGGAGCAAAACTTTTCTCCATGCCTCAACTGTCAGCTAACAGACAAGCCTCTAAAGCTAGCCAGTGGCACCAGGGAAACTCCCACTACTTAGAATAATCAAATACATAGTGTCAAAGAGCAGCATTTTCCCAGAGAAAGCCCTGAAGGCAGGAAGGAATTGTTCTTCTTGTTCTGTGCCTTCTGGTGGAAATGATCAATAGCTTAGCCTGCAGCGGATTTTCAGAGGCAGTAAATTGCACAGGAGGAGATTGCCCATCCTTCTCCTGCAGAGCAACTGGTGGATTTGAATCATGGGCCTTTGAGATTGCAGCTCAGCTTTTTATCAGAAAGATTAATGGAAATGAAAATTACAGGGAGGAAGTAAGAAAAGTGTGATTACATTGTGGGGATTATAATTAATGGTTTAAAGCAAAATGTAAATATGTGCAAAAGGCTCAATGAAAAACCAATCTGCTTTGTAAATTTTCCCACAAATCACAATAAAAAAAGAAACATTTGGGGTTGGGCATGGGGTGGGTATCATTCTTGGTGCACAGGAGCCAGAGGGTATATCCATGTGGTGCTTTGGGAATTGACTGCTGTATCAATCCTCCTCTGTGTAAAAAAATGTGTTCCTGACACTCTTCCTCAGAGTGGGAACAGGGCTGAGACACCCAGTGGGTTTTGGCCTTGTTGTTGGGGACCTAGGCTGCATGCCTAGTGGGGAGGTGCCGCTTTGATGCACTGGTCCCAGAAAAGGGAGGGTGGCCAAGAAAGATGCCACTGGAAGCCACATGTTCCCAACCTATTGGAACTGTCTTCATCTTGCTGAAGTGAAAAACTTATTTTACAAATGTGGCAAGTAGATCCTCTCTAGAGGGGAGCTTTCTTAATAGTAATCAATTTTCTGATTGTTGTAGGTGCCATCAAGTCAATAAACTCACAGTCACCCTATGAGCAACAGATCAGAATTCTGCCCTATTCTGTACCACTCTCACTACCCTCTGTCATACTGAAGCCCACTGTTAGATTCTCGGTGTCAGTCCATCTCATTAAGGGTCTTCTCTTTTTCACTGAACCTCTGCCTCTCTCAGCATTTTCTAGAACTTTCTGATTACTCAGCATTGGTTTTATTGTGTTGTGGGGTGAGATATTTTTTTTCTTCTTAACACTAAACATTCTTCTAAGTGGTATAGCCCAGGTCTGTCCATTTGCTGTACAGAGGTAACTTGTGTTCGCTGTGAAGCTGAACACTGTGACACTGATGTGTCAAATGCAAGAACAGTTACCCATGGTGGACAGTGTTTGATGACGCTGCCTGATTAAAACAAGCTTGGAAGCAGGAGTGGCATCCACTTCTGTAATAGCTTGCCTCTGGAAACTCTATGAACCTGGAGAGAGGATGAAAGTTATACAAGTGTTCAGGTATTTTGTTCTTAGGGTCATTATGAGTCACCTATGACTCGATAGCACTTAACAACAATAATAACAACACTAAATGATTCAGATCATCTTCTTTTATCATTTAATCATTGAGTATCAGGGAGGCCAAACTAATTTTGACTAAGGAATCCTGAATAAGCATAAAATGTGTTTGAGAATCATGAGATTCATTTCCTGCAGAAACAAAATGAATGCTAGAGCATCTGTCCTACTGGATGGTCTATGGGGGCTAACTTCCCCCTGTATTATCCTACACTCCATGGCATCCCAGCCAGTGCGGAGATGTGAAAACTGTGTGTGTGGCCTGCCGTGTGTGTGTGTGTGTGTGTGTGTGTGTGTGTGTGTGTGTGTGTGTAGAGGCGCTACACTGGCTTTTATACTGAGTCACGTGGCATTGTGGCACCACGAAGGTCACAAAGGTGTAAAGTGCAGGCCACAGCCGATCTACGTGGAGCAGACACTGCAGTAGGGCTGCCTGTTTTGAACCTGACATGTGCCACTCACCGACTGTATCCTCTCAGGCAGCTACTCAGTTTCTCTGTGTTCCTGATTGCTATAAAAATGAGTATATAGAAGAATCCCCCTGACTACTGCCCTAAGAAATCTTCAAACTTGGAACTAAAGACTTTCCTGGAGGCCACCTTCCAGCCAAATAATAGACTGACCTATAAAACAAACAACAGCACCCGGGAGGAATGGGCTTCTAAGTACAATCAACTCTACTAGGCCAAAAGGGCAATATTTGCCCAGAACTGAAGATGAGGCTATGGGGCGGGGGGGTGGAGGCGTTGCAGCAGGGAAGCCAGATAAATGGAGACTGGGAGCCCAGGGAAGAAACCGAGAGAATGCTGACTCGTTCCAGGGACTGCAGCCAATATGAAGAGAAAATTAGTGTTATGTATGAGCTACTAATTGGGAAAATTAATTTGTCATGTAGCCTTTCCCTTAAAGCAGAATAAATGTTAAAATAAGAACAAAAAATGGATATAATAGTAGCTCCCAACCACATAGGTTTGCTATAAAACTTAAATGAGATAATGCCTGAAAAGTGCACATCCACACGTAAAACCAAAACCCAGTCAGTAGCTGTCTAGTTGGCTCTGACTCTGGGAACCACAAGTATCAGGCTGAAACTGTGCCCCAGAGGGTTCTCAAAGGACACCAAGCTTTTCTTCACCACTGCGTCTAGGTGGGCTTGAACCTCCTGAATCTCTTTTTTTCAGTCAGCAGCCCAGTGTGTAAACCATTTGCCTTTAAACCTGGACATACTGCCTGACACATTAAAAACCAAAAGCAACAACCTACTGTTGCGGAGCTGATTCTGACGCACAGCAATCCACCTTGGATTTCAGTGGCTGTCTCTATAGAAGAGATTTTCTGCTTTCCCTCACCTAGCAGTTAATGGGTCCCACCGACACTTCGGTTAGCAGCCCAGCTCCACCAGCACGTCCTCTCCTTGGCACTTAGGAGCACTTAAGAGTGTTAGGTATTATCTTTTCACCATGCTGACCAAAGGCTAAGCATACTGCCTGTTTGGGAGGAGAGGTGGAGTTTTTGTTAGCATGCAAGTAAATACCTTAGATGGGAGTGGGAAGAGATTGAATGGACAGCTAATTGAACCATGTATTGGTGTCTTTCATCCTTACAAGGCATCAGTAAGTTCCAAATACTTGTGGGAACTCCAAAGCCAAACCCAAGGCTGTAAAGTCAGTTCCAACTCATACTGACCCTTCCTCAGCTTTGTAAATCTTTAGAGGAGGAAACTGCTCATCTTTCTCCCACAAAGTGGGATGATAGACTTGATCTGTTGATCATTTGGTGAGTAGCCTGATAGATTACACACTACACCACGAGGAATCCTTTACTAGTAGAAAAGAATTGGAGAAAGAAGGAATCGGGGAGTGGGACCATGCATAGTGTAACAAGGACCAAATGCCCTAGAACAACCAAGCCACTCCCTTCAAGTCCTTCCTGGCTCACGGCAACCCTCCCTTGTGCTTCTGCAGCTGTAAATCTTAACTGGAATAACTGGTGGATTCAAGTCACTGACTTTTTGGTTCGCATCTCACTATGGAGCAGCCCATCATGGTACCCTTTGAGTCTCAGGAGATCCCAGGGACCATCTGGTGCAAAGTCTTGACCAGCCATGACCCCTCCACAGTATTGTTCTTCCTGTAACTTATATTCTCATTTGCTCTGTTGGATGGGCTGTTTATTCATTGGGGTCATTAGTTTTATAGCCTACAGGACTCCACCTAGCCTTCCCAAACCAGTGAATCCATACTGAGCTCTGTATACATATAGCCCCACAATTTTAAAGAAATAAGAAAAAGTAGGATACAAGAGTACAATGAGCTAAATGGAGGGAGATTAACTTGGGAAAATGTGACTGCCTGAAGTTGCCTTTCATGCTGCTTCTTTCTCCTCATCTCTGCAATGGGTTACTTCTGTCCTTCCTGCTTCAGGAGGGTTGTGGGAGGAGTCCCTGAAAAATGAAAGAGGAAGATCTATGCAGCAAAGTTCATACATCTCCGGCCATGCAAACCCTGTGTAAGTGAAGACTAGTACATTGCAATGTTAACCGAAAGGTTGTTGGTTTGAATCTACCAGCCACTCCACAGGAGCAAGATAAGTATCTTCTCCCCAGAAACACACTGGAGGGTCACTGTAAGTTGCAATCAGCTGGACAGCACTGTGTTGGGTTAACATACCAACATATCCCAGCTCGCACCTCCAGGATCCTTGACGAAAGCACAGATAGCTCAGTTCTCGCTCCACCACGTCAGCCTGTCAGCAGATTCCCAAGGAGACAGCCATTGAGTATTTGGTGAACACCTCGGTTTGTTCAGTCTCAGGAGATTGAGAAGAAATGTGTTTTCAGCTTGAGAATGAAGATAAATCTCTACAGGTCAATGCTTAAAGAGGACTCTTGACTGTTTTTATTATTCAGATCCTGAAAGAACAATCCAAGCCTGTGGACTTCCTGACCTCCAGACACCACCTACTCAGGCCCACAAGCCTGGCCCTCCATGGAAAATTGAAGGGTTAATATAACTTTGTGTCACTCTTCCCTGTAAGAGAATCCTTTGAAGCTAATGTCTGGTTCTGTTGACTATTGTTCAGTGTGGAAAGAGCCTTTGCTAAATACCCACTGGCGTTTTCTAGTACAAGGGGGCACTGTATCAACCACCTCAAAAATAGGTCACTGGGATATGAGACTGTAGTAACCGCAGGTGGCAGTGACTGGAAAGTGTATTCCAAGAAGTATGAATTCATTTACAGCTGAGTCATTCAGACCTAGATGCTAGGGAATTCTTCAAGGACTGGAGCAGAAGCTGGGAGGAAGATGGTGGACAAATGGGTAGCCCAATGACTAAGGCTCCAGGCCTTCCTGCTCTGCAGCCAGGGACATCGCTTCGTCTGTTCTTTCTGCTGTGATTCTGAGTATTCTTCCATCTGAAAAAAAAGTCCTACTGCTTTTGATAAGAACTACAGGCTGATAGAGGTTCTGTCAACAGGATTTACGCTTTAATGATATTTCTTCTCGTGTACAGTTGAGTTAGAACCGACCCATAGCTGACCCTTCAGCAGATTTTCAGAGGCAGTTAATTGCATGGGAGATTGCCTGTCCTTCTCCCACAGAGCAGCTTGTGGATTTGAATCACAGGCCTTAGGGATTGCAGCCCAGTTTCTTGCCACTAGGATAAGATAAAAGAAATAAAAACCCATTTATAAACCAGTTTAATTAGTCACTGCACAAAATGAAAGTAAGCCTCAACAGAATTATCCTAGATCCAGAGCCATCATAACTGATTTCTCCAGCTGATGGTTGTTGAAGGCCTTATATCTAGCACCAAACCCCTTGCTTCCAATCCATAAAGTCGTCCCACATGGAGCATGAGTAACTTCCCTGGACTCTTCTCTAAAGAGGAAGTAAATTCAGAAATTCTCCACGACCCCCTGTGAAGTATCTGAATGAAATGCAGGAGTTTATTATCTTTCATTATCTTTCCTGCAGGAGGCAGCTTCTCAACCACTGAATGGTCCAGGAGGGCCCGTGGGACAGGGAACAAGTCCAGTGGCAAATGTGCTGGCTTTGGGCCAAAGAGGAAAATGCACGTTTTCAGGAGAATTAGAAAAAAAATTGCTTGAGGCAAGACCTACTTGCACACTGACTTCTTATATGGGCCCTTTTATATTGCTGTTTACTTTAAAATAAAAAATGAGCGCCTGCCAGCCAGGGGCCCTCTCCCACCCAGAAAGGGTCTACACAGTGTTGCCCCGCCCCCACTTCCAGGCTCCCAGGTCAGAGACATATGAGAGTCACAAGGAGGAAAATATTCAGGTTAGCTGGATTGGGGCTGAGAGAAGACCCTGAGAAAAGTGGCTTTCTCTTCCTCGGTTTGGAGGCAGGCCGTTAAAGCATCTTGTCTGCTGAAAAGACTTGAAAAATCTTCACTGTGTTCTCAGGAAAACCTCTGAGAAGGGTGGGCCTTTCCCTTGTTCTCCAGAGAGACAACTGTGGCCCTCTATTTTTTCCAGCCAGCATTCCCCACCACTGCTGTGATAACAAAGCCGTGCATCAGCTCTGCCTCCTGAACCTGGAGCTTGTGTGTTTGTGTCCCCAGCGTCATTCATTCCAGGCAGGTGGCAGGGCGGACGCTGGTAAAAGCAGGACCCTCAGATAATTCAGATGCTAGTACAACCACTTCATCCTCTTGAGCCCTGTGAGCCTCAGATTCCTCAGTTCTGAGTTAGAAGTAAGATACAATTAATTGCTACCAAGACAACTCTTGAGTCGTGGCAAAAGCGTGGATGCCAGAGTAGACCTGTTGTGCTCCATAGGATTTTCAGTGTCTGACATTTAAAAAATGGAGCACAAGACCATTCTTCTTAAACTCCTCTACGTTGACTTGAACCACTAATCTTTTGATTAGCAAGCAAGTACATTATTAACCTTTTTCACCACTCATGAATCCTTGGTGGTAAGAATATAATTCACTTTCCAAGACTGTTGGAATGATTACATTTTAGAAGACCATCTGTCCGGTCTGTAAGGCTGCAAGATGGAAATGGAAGAGAGCTGAAGACTGAGATGGAAGCGCTAGATTTGAAAGTGAAATAGAATCACTGGGACTTGACAGATCTGAATAATTTTTTTAAAATGAGATCAAATTTCAACAAACAGTGGAAAAGTCTAGTGTAAAAACAAGTTTTCAGTATATATTTTTAAGTTGAGCCTGGAGTTCCATGCCCTGCCCCACTCTCACCAGTCGCCTTCTGGTTCCCACTGTGTTGGCTGGTAAGGATGGAGGGAGGGAACAGAAGGTTTTGATTGAGAGTGACTAAGTCCTCAAGAGCATGAGATAGACAGTCTGACAGAGCCTGAATTGGAAGAGCATCCTGACTCAGTTTGACTGTGGAGTCAGTTCACTGACCACCCGTCACCTCTCTCATTGTTAGGAGAAAAAGACTGTGAATCCGCTGGCTGTGGTATGAAAGCAAGACCTCAACACAAGACACCAGCAAGTACCTGGAGAGGGGGCTGTGGAAATTTCCTGGCTCGGCATCGAACTTTTTTTTCCCTATTCAATTTGACCTCTTGACTGTAATGTGCCAGCTACAGATTTAATCACAGAACTAGATAAAAGGGGCCTAGAGGTCGTTCAACCTGACCTCCTTGCTTTACAGACAAAGGAATGATATGTTCAGGGTTCCTTAAGTGGCTTCCAATATTTCTGGGATTAAAGTTGGTATCTCAGTCATTCTATTTGGTCCTTCAGTTTTATTATACCAGTGAGCCCTTGAAAGGAGCCCTAGTGGCATAGGGTGTAGTACATTAAGGGAAGCAGGAGTGGCATCCACTTCCTAAAGAGCATACCTCTGGAGACTCTATGAACTTTGATAAATGTTGATAGTTGTAGAGGTGCGTCAAGACCTTTGTTTATAGGGTCGCTATGAGTCGTGCTCAACTCAAAGGCAATAAAAAACAACAACAACTAACTAAATGGTCAGTGGTTTGAGTGCATCAGCCTCCTCATGGGAAAAAGGTGTGCTGTCTCCCCTGTAAATAGTTACAGAGCTGTGGAAGTCATTAAGAGTTTAAATTGATGCCTTTGTGTTGGGTTTACGTTAAGTTCCTGCTTGTGGGTTTAAACCAGCAACCACTCAGCAGCCTAACACATTGCCCTCTCTGCTATTTCATGGGATAAAGATGAGGCACTCTCCTAAGATTTATAGCCTGCCCTGGAAATCCGATAGAGGTTCAGGATCAACTCAGTGACATTGGGTTTGAGTTTGGTTCCTCAATCTCTGGGTGGTGTCCCAGAAGAAAGCCTTGACATCTACCTACCTAAAAAAAAATCAGTCGTGAAAAATATGGTAGACAGATGAGTGGTGTTATTTTGAGGAAATAGCAATAAGTGCCTTGAAATAAAATGTGATGAATTGTTGAATGGAGAAATTAATTTGTTCTGGAAACTTTTACTATAGTCACAATAAAGAGTTAAACAGGAAAAAAAAAATAGAGAAAGAAAAGATAAAAGAATCCAAGTTCTACTCAGACATACTTGAGGTCACCATGAGTTGAAGGTAACTTAGTAGAAATGGGTTTGCTTTTATGGGTACATAATGACTAGCCCTTGTTGTTTTAGGGGGGTTGGCCTCTTTTAGTTGCATTTAGTTTGCATCTGTTCTTCCTTTCTGTGGGTGCTGGTCACCACTCAGATGTGCCTAGATCTTTTAGGATTCACCTAGCTCACACATACATAGAACTGTGAGAAGTACATCGTATTAGCTGGTGGTGATCAGTTGCGATGTATGCCCCTCGTTGAGTTATCCCTTTTCCTGACACTGAGATGTGGGCAAGTATTTGAATCTCACAGAATGTTTAAGAGGAAATCTCTGCCAACAGATCCCTTTCAGGCTCCTAAGCAGATCATTTTCAATTTTCTAGAAGAATCACTTGGGTTTCTTCCTTCCTCTTATACTTACTTTCAGTCACTGCAAAGTTTGTTTTCACAAACCACTTTTTAAACTTTTATATTACTCATAAGACTTTTGTGAGGATTTTTAACAGCAGCAACCACCAAAAGATCATTTTTGAGAGACGCAGGCTTATTCTATTTAATGGTTTATGGATTTGCCTGGTTTTCAGGGCTTTGTGAAAGAGGTATTCTTTCTCGTGCGTTTTGCAAAGCTTCCCAGCGTTCTGTGGGGCTGACTAATAAAAAACGTGAGCGCAGTGGTGTGTCTCTGAGGCAAATCAATTTAGTGCCGGGTTGAAGCTGCAAAGATGTAAATGCCAGATAACATTGAAAGCAGGAGTTTTCGTCAGCGGAATTTGTTAATGAAAATAAACCCCCAAAATTTTGCTTTCTGAAGAGAGCAGCAAGCAAGTGGCATCGCGGAGAGATGGAGAGACTGCCAGAGAGTTTCAAGGAGCGAGGACGCCGCAGTCTCCTCTTCAGAGGCACAATCCCAGGAAGGCGTTTGTTGGCTCCATTCTGGCCCTGCTGGTCCCAGGGGAATCTCCTTGTTGGTCCCTTCCCAAGTTTACCAAAAAGAAGGCTTTCCCCATCCAAGTTAAATATAAATCTACCCCCTATTCTTAGGTATGAGGAACTATGTTAGTGCAATTAAGCCCTCAACTGCCAACTGAAAGGTCGTGGTTAAATCCCACCAGTTGCTTCATGGGGGAAAAGACGTGGTGAACTGCGGCAGCTAAGATGACAGCCTAGGAAACCCAGTGGGGCAGTGCTGCTCTGTCATAGAGAGGCGTGCTCAACTCCACACACACCCCACCACCTCATTGTGTATGTATGTGTGCAAGCAGTGCTTGTCCCAGTTGCTGGCTGGTGTTTGCTTTGCAATTCCCTTGAAGTTAGGCCATCCATCCAGTTTAGTTGGAGGGTGTGTTCTGTGGCAAATCGTTATTTTCCAGAAGCTCTTCTGAGGGAGAAGCCAGAAAGTCAGACACCCCTTCCAGGGACACCAAGTGGATGGAGGGCCTGTGGAGAGGAAAGGGGCATGGACTCAAGGCTCTGGATCTTTCCTTTCCAGCTCTGCCTTAAGCCTTAAGTGTGACGTGTATAAAGTGGTCCTGGGGAAGCTGAGTATCATCTGCAGCCCCTCCTACTTCTAAAATTAGAGAAATCTAGGACTTAGAAAAACTATACATTCATATCATCAAGAAAGAAAACTCTATTAATAGAGTTAGGGTAGGAATATGACAGGGAGATGTACCAGAGTGACCACACTCCACATTTGGGTATTCCAGGGCTATCAGTTATACAGTGTTACACAGTAATGTGACCCCCTCCTCAACCCCTTAATTGAAGGGTAAGGGAAGCCCAGTCTGGGGGAGAGTGGAGTAGAATTTTCTATGCGGGCTTTCTGGTGGAGTCAGGTGGGTGGAATGAGGCAGAAAGCCCACTTTAGTGCCAACCACAGCCCTCAAATGGTAGCACCTTGAAATACAACTGACTTGTTTAGTGTGCTTGAACAACATCCCTATGATCTGGCAGGTACATATTTTAAACTCATTTGAAATAGAACTAGCAGCTAGCTTCACCTCCCAAACACCAAAAAAGAAAATGTAAAACCTACATATTCCGCAGGTCAGGGTTCTAGACATTTGAGCTTCCTCTACAATGGATAGGCTGCCACCTTGTGGGCTAGAGTGGGAATGTGGGATGTGAAGTAACAAATAGCCTCGGGTTTAAACTACTTAGTAATTACTGGGCTCCTACCAATATAAAGCAGTGAGCTAAGAGCTCTGTAACTAAGACTTAATGATATTTGCAATGTTGACACCTGCTATGTGCACGCATGTGATAAATGAACATGCTGGGCGCTTCCCAAACAGCATCTCCTATACTACATGCACAGTAACAAAAAAAAAACAAAACCCATGGCCGTTGAGTCCATGCATTATCCTCCATTGGGTTTTCAATAGTAAATGTTTATGGGACGAGACTAATCTTTCTCCTTTGGAGCAGCTGGTGGACTTGAACTGTTGACCTTTTGGTTAGCAACCCAAAAGGTTACATACACTCTATGCCACCAGAGCTCCTTATAGTGTCCACACCCAAATACAACAAACTCAGCGCTGTCAAGTCAGAACCAACTCTTAGCTGACCCTCCGGCTGGTCTCTGGGACTGTAAATTGCACCGTAAGAGATTTCCCATCTTTCTTCCACGGATTAGCAGCGTAATTCCATTGTCATCCCTCCATCACAGATGAGGAAACCCAAACCAAGAGGTTATATCATGCTAAAGGGACACAGTATAGAAACGGGATTTAAAACCAGGATTGGGGAGGTCTAAAACAGGAGAAGAGGGCTGCAGTGTACACTGAGGGGTGCCAATAATCTAGGTCTGAGAATAGGTGGGTCTTAGCTCTGAAACCAAATGCGGTGGGCGTCCAGGGAACCCAGAGGGGGAGAGCTGACAGCCAGGGCTCTCAGCAGCACAGGCTGACAAGGAAGGCAGGAAGTGAGGTCAGCACAGAGAAAGAAATATCCCTATGGTCTGGAAGGTACATTAACCGATTAGTAAAACCAATCAGTAATTACATTTGCTGTACAGAGGTAAACCATGGTTGCTGTGATGCTAAACACTGTGACTCTGATGTGTCCGATGTGATAATGGTTACCCATGGTGGACAGTGTTTGGTGGAGCTCCGAGGTTAAAACAAGCTTGGAAGCAGGAGTGGCATCCACTTCCGAAATAGTTTGTCCTCCGGAAACTCTATGAACTTGAAGAAATGATGAAAGTTATACAAGTGTTCAGGACTTTCATTGACAGGGTCACTATGAGTCATCTACAACTCAACGGCACTTAACAACAACAACAGCAATATAAGTCATTGAGCTCAGTGATTGTGTTACTAATTATACTAGCAATGGTAGCACTCGCTATGTGCATGTGTTAAAACAAACTTCCCATGCCGGATCTCCAGTATACACACAAGAAACAGAACTGCCACTTCATGAAGATGAAATCACGTGCAGACAGTCAGAGCTCAATAAATAGCAGCTTCTATGAATGATGCTTTCTTGTTAGATGCAAACCTATTGACGTGGATCTACCTAGTTTTCCAGAAACCTTGTGTGGTAGTATTACAGTGATTCCCTACTTAAGGAAGTGGTCGGTGCTATCAAGTCAATGATGGCTCAGAGCAGCCCTGTGAAGAACAAGTCTGAACCTTGCCTTGTGCTGCTCATGATCTCCACCATGCTCGGGCCCCCTGCTGCAGCCACTAAGTCATTCTATTTCCTAGAAGGTCCTCCTCTCTTTCAGTGAAATGGAGTCACAATTTGAACCTAGATTCTGTTGACTTAAACCTGTCCTGCATGTTCTACAACTGCGATGTGTTTGTTGTTAATAGCTGCCATCAAGGCAACTCCAACTCATAGTGGCTTTGTGCACAGTGGGGTTGGGCTTTTGGGACCCATATGATTTTCACTGGCTGATTTTCGTAGGTAAATCATCAGGCCTGTAATCCTACTTGTCTTAGTCTGGAAGCTCTGCTCAAAGCAGTGCAGCATGTTAGCAACACTGAACTCCATATTCAGACAAGTGGTGACCACCCGTGTAGTGCATTGACGGGTGTCAAACCTGGATCTCCCCCATGGAAGGTGGGAATTGCAGCCCTGATCCACCACTGCCATCTCTCATGGAGGGAAAACCAAAACCTGGCAACGGCCTAGAAATTGTGTCCACAGCGTATCTGAACGAGTAGGAAGGAGATTTGTGGTAAAGGTAGAGTTTGTGCAGGGGAGAGATGGGCGAGGGGACGGCAGCAGGGCTTGAATGTCAGTTCCCCAGGTGATGAATGTATTGAAATCCCTTTCCTCCAGCCCCTACTGTGGACTGAGAATTGCATCTCTACCCCAAAGGAAGAGGGGGACTTTGGGAGCCCAAGAGAGAAGGACTCTACATTCGAACTGAACTTACTCTGTGCTGTGTGGCTGACCTCAGGCAGGATGATCTACTTCTCTGGGTCTCTGTTTCCTCATCTTTCACGTGAAGTTCATCATTTTTGCCCTCCATAATGGTGTCCCCCTACTTGTAGCACCATAGGAAGGGAAATCATGAGAATCCAGAACAGATGTGAAGGAGCTGTGAACAAGTCTGAGGTATTATTCTTGTTAGTTACTGAGTGTGCATGCCTTCCTAGGAAGATTCTGTGTTACCACTGAGTATAAAAACATTGAAAATAGTATTTGGGGGATGGGGGCAGTTAAACAGCTTATTTGAAAATCTTTACTGAATTGGTGAGGGGTGTTTCAGTAAAAATGTTTTCAGAAAATCATGCCTAAGTGTACTTAAAAGAGAAATGAGTACCTCCTGGATCTGAAAAATCCAGGAGGAGGGCATTCCTTTGAGTACTTGGATATAGTAAAAAGGATTTACTTATTCAGCTGCTAACCCAAATGTTGGAGGTTCTAGTCCTTCCTCATGCACCCAGAGAGAAAGGCCTGGCAATCTAGTTCTTAAAAAAAAAATCAGCCCTCGGAAACCCTCCAGAGCACAGTTCTTTTGTGACACACTTGGGGTGTCATGAGTTAGAATCAGCTCGGTGGCAGCTGGTTTAAGGATTGCTTTTGCGTCACAGCAGAAGAACTGAGTGATTATGAGAGAGACCACATGCCCCATAAAACACGAAAGATTTACTACCTGGTTCTTTACAGAAGAAAACCCACTGACCAGCCCTGCTTGATGACTCCTGGCTGACTGACTCCCCTAAAACCTCAGGGACCAGCAGCAGGAGGAGGAGGGACAAGCTTTTCCTAAGACTGAGTTCCAGAAGTGCCGTCTTGAAATGTTCTTGGTAGCTGTGAAGCTGCTTTCTCTGCCTCCCCTCCTCTCTCTGCCAGGTATCAGTCACCCGGGCACAGCCTTGCTGCAAACTCGGGCTCCACCTCTGGGCATGTACTTAGCTCAGAGTTTATCAGCATCTGACTGAAAACTAGTCTCACCACCTAATTAATTTCTTTCCGAGTTGTAGAGGTAATCCATTAAGGAGTAGAAAACAATGTGAATAAGTTTCCCTCCTCTTGGAAAAAGAGGTCACAGATGTGGTTTTCAGTGTTGGCCTGGCATTTTCCCAGGGAAATCTTTAGGACTCAAGCTGTCTTACCTGGATCTTGACTTTTCTCTGTGGCTGGGGAAAAAATGCCCCCCTATTGTTGGCCTTTCTAGAGACAGCTGGTTATTGTAACTGGCTGCCCTTGAATGCCCCCTGGACTTCTTATTGTGTTCCTGTGCACAGCGGGAGCTGGTGGGTTTTCACTGGCTGATTTTCCACAGTAAATTGTCAGATCTTTCAGATCAATGTTGTGGTTATGAAGCTTAGAGTCAGATCTGACTCATAGCTGATCCTTTGTGGGTTTTCAGTGACCATAAATCCCACAGGAAGAGACTGCCCATCTTTCTACCATGGAGCAGCTGCTGGGTTTAAACTGTCTATCTTTGGGTTGGCAGCATAGCTCCTTACCCACTACACCACCAGAGCTCCTTTTCTGCCCAGTAAGAAGCACAATAGCAAAACTGTTACCACTGAGTTGATTCTGACCCACAGCAACCTTATAGGGCAGAGTTATTGTTGTTGCTATGTGCCATCAAATTGAGTATGACTCATAGCAACCCTATGAATAATGGCCTTGAACCTTGCCCTACCCTGAGCCAACATCACCATCCCTGACACGTTTGACTCCATTGCCACACTCACTGTCAATTCATCTCATCCAAATCCTTCCTCTTCTGCATTGATCCAAGCATTTTATGTCCTTCTCCTGATGACAAGTCCAAAGTACACAAGACGGAGTTTCACAGTCCTTGTCTCCAAGGAGCAAACTGGTCTCCCCCTCCCCAGGACTGACCAGTTTGCTCTCTTGGCAGTCCAGGGTATGTACAGGGTATGTCTATGGAAGCTGACTACAAACACTCTCTTAACGCAGCTGATAGGCTCATTTCACCAACTTGTACAGTTAGTTATTAGGAGCTGAGCACTTTCACCATTGTGCTGCCAGGGCTCCACTCAGACAGCTTCGCGTCCCCAAACTTCGTAGTGATCAGAGGCAATAGCAGTTAAAAGACAAAGCCAGAGCAGAGAATAACAACAACAAAAAATATTGACAGGAAGCATGCCAGGTGACTTAATTGAATTGGGGTGATTCAGATGGGGTAGCTGGTTCTCATTTAGAAGATTCGGATTGAATAACCAGTTCCCTTGTTAAACAGGGCGATGCAATTTGAGGAGTTCTACATCAGACACTAGCGACCAGCCCGCGCCAGCCCTGAGTTACTGCCCCTGCTCATGCTCTCTGACACTTTGAATTCACTTCATCTTTGTTTTCTCTCCTCCCTAGGGGTTTTTAAAAAGTAAGTTCTATTATTAGTTTAATTTTATAACACTCTATTTCAAAGTCAGATAATATTTTAGTTTGTTTACAAGTGCACTTTACAATGTTTGACCTCTTTTAGACATTATTTTTCCTAGCAAATTCTCCCTTTCTCTCTTTTCTGTGCTTTTCCCCTTGGCCTCTTTTAATATGGTAACTATATCCTCATGCAGTTGCAATCTAAGATGTAAGTTCAAGAAGTTTGGAAATATTGGCTGTGATGGCTCTGCCTGTTTTCATTCTCTTGCACATGGGGTCACCCTAATTTGGAGTCCAACTTGACAGCAGCTAACAACAACTACCTGGTAGCATAAAAATGTTTGGAAATAGCCTATACCCTTTTAAAGAAGTAAATATTTGCAAAATCTAATACTTAATGTAAGGAGTTGAGTATTGATCTGTTAATCTACTCTTTAGGGGTCTGGATTCAGAAGTCATTCCATGGGGGGAAAATATAGTCATTTGTTCCCAGTAAGAGGTGGTGGGAGTGGGTGTTTCTCATGGGTCTCTTAAAAAAAAAGCCCTGAGGGAGCTCTGGTGGCCTAGTGGTAAGAAGCTGAGCTGCAATCCCAAAAGTCACATGGTTTAAAAAAAAAATGCGTAAAGGTTTACAAATCACACGAGTTTTTCATACAGTCATCTGTGGATGACTAAAGAGACTCTGGCACATTATCGCAGTGGAGTAACATGCATCGCTAAAAAGCAATCAAAAAATTGTGAAATGTACAGCATGAATGAGTGTAGAGTAAATTATACCAAGTACCTTAAGTCAGTCACAAAAAGACAATTATGGTATAAGATCACTATTTGAAAAACCTAAAGAAAGGTTTACACACAGAATCAATCCTAGGAAAATGTACAGTCAGAAACCTGATAGACGGGTGAGTCAGAAGGTGGGTAATGTTTAATGTGGTAGGTACTGTGCTAAGCAGCTTAGAGTTTGATTTTTTTACAATAACAATTAAGAATTTGTTGTTGTTGTGTGTCATCAAGTCAGAACCAACTTGTAGCTGACCCTCCAGCAGATTTCCAGAACCAGAATTCATATGGGAGGAGATTGTCCATCCTTCTCCCACAGAGCAGCTGGTAGTTTCGAATCGCATGTCTTTGAGCTTGGAGTACAGCTTCTTACCACTGGACCATTGTTGTGTTGTGTTTTGTGTACTGTTGGGTTGGAACCGACCCATAGCTGACCCTCTTTCGGGTTTTTAGAGGCAGTTAATCGCTCGGGAGATTGCCCATCCTTCTCCTGCAGAGCTGTTGGTGGCTTCAAACCCATTCTTTTGGGATTGCAATGCAACTTCTTGCCACTAGGTCACCACAGCTTCCTCACTAGGCCGTTGGGGTCCTGTTTTGCAGATGAGTAATCAGAGGCATAGAGAGAAGTGAGGGATTTTTCCAAGGATCAACAGCTAAGAAGAGGTTATGCACCACTCAGTCTTGGCCACTTGGAAAAGAATCTTAGCCTCTGAGAAATGAGGCAACATCAAATAGGATTGGAGACATTTTTGATCAAGAAGACATTTGCTCTCATCCTGAGGGACTGGATTGCAGAGTTTAGGTGGAGAAAACCTGAGCACCAACTTACTATTGATTTATGTGAAAAGATAAATTGGCACCAGACAGGGAAATCCCTGACTTTAGCTAATCTTAGGGAGTTTACCTGAGGGCTAAGTCTTGTGAAAGCTCTCCAGAGTGAGCAGCATTTTATTGTGCAGAGAGTGACATTTGATCACTAAGTTTTCTGGTGCTGGTAGATATGAGGAAATCAAGCTTAGCCCTTTGACGTTCAAATCCATCTCAGATGTGAATGGAGATGTTACAATAGACAGGGACATCGATTCATCTAGGCACAGACAGCGGTATGACCACTTCTCCCCTTTCTGTTTCAATTACTCTATGGCTTAGATCACTGGGCTTAAAATTCATGCATTGTTTTTTTTTTCTCAAACAAAACCAAGCAGACATTTTCCATTCCATTGTTGGTAGGAATGTAAAATGGCACAGGTGTGTGGAAATAGTTTGACAGCTCCTCAAAGGATTAAACCAATAATTCCATTATTGTACAACAATTCATAGATAAATACCTAAAAGAAATAAAATAGAGATTACTTTTATACCAGAATGTTCACTGTAGCATCATCATATAGCCAAAAGGTATAAACAACTCAGATGTCCACCAGCAAATGAATGAATAACCAAAATGTGACATATACAAACAATAGAATAGTATTTTGAAAAAAAAAAAAACAACCAAAAAAACAAATGGAACTTCTGATAGCATGTAACAATAGGGATAAACCTTGAAAGCATTATGCCGAGTTAAATAAGCTGGACACAAAGGAGAGTTATTATATGATCTCATTTATATAAAATATTTAGACTAGAAAAATGCATAGAGCAGGCATGGTTCTGTTTACCAGAGACTAAGGACAAGGAGGATGGAGTGGGAAGCTATTGCTTAGGGAACATAAAAATTTTGTTTGCTTTGAGTGAAGAAAAA
This sequence comes from Elephantulus edwardii, assembly GCF_000299155.1. Taxonomy (NCBI): domain Eukaryota; kingdom Metazoa; phylum Chordata; class Mammalia; order Macroscelidea; family Macroscelididae; genus Elephantulus; species Elephantulus edwardii. Next base: position 7,033,368 of record NW_006399783.1, on the reverse strand, counting down.
AATTTGGGGCTCGTCAGTGGTGATGCTTGCACAATTCCGTGAATGTGGTCCATGACTCTGGGGGGATGTGAATGTGAAAATGGTTAAAATGACAACTTTCATGTTGTGTAACACATACACACATATAAATGCACTGGAAAAAATGTAAGAAATTCAATAAAGGGAATTTCTGTGAGCACAAGTTCTTTTATTCCCTCCCCAGTTTCATGTACACTTTCTTTTACCAGGAATTGCTTTAAAAGAAAAACTGTCAGTGTCCTTATGTTAACCACAAAGTTTGGGTGAAATTCCCAGGAGGCACAGGGCACAGTGAGGAAAAGAACTGTTCCTGAAAGGATAGCAAAGCCTGTAGAATAGCCAGCCATTGAAAGCATAAGCCGATGAAGGCATGCCCCACACTTCCTCACCCCAGTGAGCTTCCTGTCATGTTAGCCGGAAGAGCCTCCTGGAAGGCACTGATGATCCATGGAAGGACCCCTCAGCTGGAGTTCTAGCTCGAAGACAAGGCTGCCCCCGAATGCCAGCTTCATTCACTTGTTCCTGCTGTTGTCGGGTGCCATCAACTTGACTGTGACTCATGTTGTTGTTAGCTTCCATCGGGTTGACTTCAATTCATAGCAACCCTGTGAGCCACAGAGCTGACGCTTGCTCTATCCTGTGCCATCCCCACTCTCACTGATATCCTCAAGCCCATTGTGGTGATCAACGCAACAGTCCATCTTGTCGCTCTCTCTTATATACTCAAGCCTGTTGTGGTGGTCACCATGACAATCCACCTTGTCGAGGGTTCTTGATCTCCATCATATCCATTAGTTAGGAAGTTGACATGACCAAACCTGTGAGTCACAGACGCAGTCTTCTTTTCAGGTAGTCGGTAGGTAGTTGCACTGCTAATTCAAGGGACAAGCTTCTCAGGTGGTTCAGATCCACCAGCTGCTTCTTGAGAGAAAGCTGAGCATTCAGTTTATAGCTTTGAAAACCCAATAGAGGGTTAGAACCAACGTGATAACAAAGAGAGAGGGTCGAAAGAATAATTCATTTGTAAAATGCAATACAAATGACTCACTTGGAAAAGAATTTTCAAAGAAGACATAAAATGCAGTTCCAAATATTTAATTTCTACATTCAGAAGGCATAAAATTACCTATCAATAAGTACTGCCAGAGTCCTCCAGTTAGAAAACAGGAAAGGAGTGGCCAAACTATGCATGTTGGTCATTGAAAAGGTGTCTGTAGGACTAATCTCATGTGCTTGGATGTGGTAATGTCAGATTGTGGTGAAGTTTCTCAGCACGTCTCTTAACTATTGTACTTATTTCTTCAGGGACCCGTAACCACTGGTTCACAAATTGGCAGTGATCACCAGGGGTTACCATCAGCTTTCCAGCATTCTGGAAGTTTTAGAGAAAGATAAGAAGCCTTTGATCCAATAAACCAGGCTCCTGGATGATGTGGCTGACATCAATTCAAACCATTTTAGAGGCATATGAGAGCAGATAATGTATCTTTGGAATTTAGGTGTGGAACTATTGGTCAGTGATGGAATTTAATACTTCTGTTTATTATTGTAAAGGGGGGCAGCAGGGCCTGGGAGAACCCATGTTTGGTGACCTGTTCAACTTGAGCTGCTATAATTAAAGTCAGCGAGTGTTGGGGGGATCAGAGCCACGTGATAAAGCCTGCTGTCAGCTCCGTGGGTACTCCCAACCTTGCCACCTCAGGGTTTGACTTTATTTTTGTGGACAGGAAGTGAGGGCATATATGTATGGAATATTGCCATTTGCTTTGGAGCTACCATTTGAAAATTGTGGTGTTGGAGAAGAATCCTGAATATCCTGGGCTGCCAAAAGAACAAACAAGTCTGTCTTGGAGAAAATATAACCAGAGTTCTTTTTAGAGGCAAGGACGGTGACCCTGTCTCACACACTTTGAGCATATTGACATGAGTTGTACTCGACTCAGTGGCACCTAACAATGGCAACGGTTTGGGACCTATTGTTGGAAAGAGCCCGTCCTTGGAAAAGGACCTCCTGTTGGGAGAGACAGAGGGTCAGAGAAAGAGAAGAAGACCCTCAACAACATGGATTGACACAGCGACTACAAAAAACGGACTTGAGCATATTAAAGATGATGAGGAAGGTGCAAGGATCAGGGCTGTTGTACATAAGATTGCTGTGTATCTTGGTCAACTTAATGGCGCCTACCACCAACACCAACAGCATTTAAGGTGAGGAAAGAACCCTCCAGTCCTTCTCCCTCAAGCCGCCTTCTTCTCTAAACCAATTGCTTTCAAGTCAACTCTGACTCCCAATGACCCTTCAGGACAGAGCAGACCTGCCCCATTATTTCCAAGGCTGTTAGCTCTACAGAAGCAGGCGGCCTTGTTTTTCTCCCATGGAGCGGTGCATGAATTCAAACAGCCGACCTTTCAGTTAGCAGTGAGCACTTAATGACTGGACCACCAGGGCTCCTTCCAGTTTCTTGACAATCCTGAAATCTTTTGTCTTCTCTACTTGATCTGTATTACAGTTCAACCTTTGCCTTCCACTTATCAAAATTTGACCCTTAGTTTGTTCATATCCTTGTTGGACACATTATAGATAGAGATAGGTAAGTAGATAGATAGATAGATAGATAGATAGATAGATAGATAGATAGACAGACAATAGCAACACAATCACATATTACAATCACAATCAAAATATTACAATCACATGTAATATTTATACCACATAATGACAAATATTACATTGAAACTATATCTAAGTGGTGCCCTCCACAGGATTGAAATATTTGTAATGCTTTTTTATCCTTGCTTTAAAAAAAAAAATAAAAAACAATCTTTTTTTTAAAGTAAAAGTTATCATTAAGAAGAAATCCATATAAATCAGTGCTTATAAAGGATTAAATCATTGTTTTCATAGCTTTAGGGAATGCCATTGTGCAAACATACCAAAAATCAATGAAAGCATTACTTTATTGATGAATTTTGCAGTCACCAGTTCATTTTTCCTCACTTGGCAATCCATTGTAAACATTTTCCCATGCCATTAAATATTCTTCTACCCTGATGTTTTTAAAGACTCAATGATATCCTATTGTGTGATTATAAGACTTTATTTAATAATACTTTATTTAACTGATGTTATATAGTAAAATACTTATTCTTTCTCAAATGTCTGCAGCTATCAATAATGTTACTGAACAGCATCATAAATAAATACCTGTCTGCCTTCACAATTATTTCTTTAGGTTAGTTTCAAAGTCTTAAAACCACTGGATAGAAATCCTAGCCCTCATTTATCTAGCTAGGGAACTTTGCTAAAAGCTGGCAATCTCTAATTCTCAGTCTCCTTGGCATAATATAGGGATGAAAGTAAAAGCATCTCAAAGATGTATTAAAAAAATAAATAAATAAATAAAGCCCAAACTGCCCAAACCAAACCCAAACAAACTTGTTGCCATGGAGTCAATTCAGAATACAATCCCTCGTATCAGAGTAGAATGATTCTCCGTAACATTTTCAAGGGCTGCTCTTTCAGGGGTAGGTTGCTAAGCCTTTCATCTGAATCTTCTTTCATGGACACAACACACCAACCTTTCAGTTAGCAGCCAAGCATAGTAAGCATTTACATCACCCAGGGTCATCACTGAACTGGTCTTGATAATTTGACTGAAATCTCCCTTGAACAAAAAGGTTGCCAGAGGTTTGGGGTTTGAGTCTTCCACGCGTTTTGTCCCATTGTCTAGAAGTTCAGGGATTAGCGTTGTGCATTTTCCTTTTTGTAATGAACAAAATGTTGAGATCAGATCCTCAAATTCCAGGAACTGAGAGAGCTAGTTTCTGATCTCCCTTCCAGAGTTCTTTGGGGGTTAAAAGAACTGAGGTGGTGACTAGGAAAGGGGAAGGGAGGAATGGAGCCTGCTGATCCCCAGCAAAACTCCATCCACCCCTCTTTGATCTGTTTTGGTTGAAACCTACAAAGGTTACAGTTGAGAAAGCCTCCAGGGAGTTGAGTGGTATGTGGTTAGCTTTGTTTAGGAGCCTGAGTTTTTCCTTGCATTCACAGCAGACACATTTGTATGTTTGGATTTTCCAGAAGGGATAAATCACACAAACAGAGTACGCCGGGAATCCTTCAGGGAGTGCAGCTTGGGCCCAGCCCTCTGCTGTTTAAACACATGCCCCATTCTCCAGGCTGCAGAGAGTCCTGCTCTCACCACCCTCATCTGGAGCACTTTCTCTGGAAAACTCATTCTTGGAGAGAACGTTCTTTGTGCCGTCGTTCAGCCCTTTAGACTAAACAGATGATTGGAAAATAGTAAAGCGAAGAAAAGGACATTCCTTCTGGTAAATAGAGATGAGAGAGAGTTGCTTTGGGGTGGACATAATCCTCTTCTCTACCTCACAGCTTCGTGTGCCCTTTGCTGACTGTGGCACCAAAGACAGGAGAAGGACATGAGAAAACAGATCTCTTGCTCCGTGCGCTGGTTCTTTTTTGTTTTCTTGTTGCTTGGACAGTGTTGTGAGCCTGTCTGGCCTCCAAAGGCACATCTTGTTCTCTTGGAGCTCAGGAAGGGCCTGTGGTATTTGGCCTGCAAAGCAGCATTCATTTGAAATCAAAGCTTTGAAGGTGAATCTGGTTTGAGAACAAATTTGAACATGGAATTCTTTGGCATGTCGGCCCTTGGGGCTGAGTGGAAAAAAGAGAGACCAGGTTCCCCAGAATGATGCAGCCTAATCCAGTTTTGAAGGAGAATCTCATTGATAGGCCAGCTCAGAAACCAAAGCCAGGACAATTTCCTCCTGTCCTCCCTCCCTGTCCTTTCTGCAAGGGGTCTGGTCTGAGGCATACACATCCTGTTTTTATTATGAGGTGCATTTCGCTCACAGACCCTTCCATCCCTGATGCCCCCCTGCACCTTCCTCAGAGAAACCCCAGTTCCATTAACGTGCTGATGGAGCTCAGAGCAGATGACAGCACCCGCCCAAGGTTAAGCTTCCAACTGAGGAGGCAGAGAATCTTGGACCGGCAATTTCGGGAGACAGTTAAAAGATTAGATAGTAAATTTACTTAACAGAGACTAATCGCCTGGGACTGGGTTTCATATCCTGTTTTGAAATAATGTATTTTCTTTTGTGCTCTGGTCTGAATCTGTCATCCCTCCTTTAATAAGGAGAGGCAGCGGATTTTTAATCTTTGACCCTCTTCCATATAATCTAATCACAGTGGTTTTCAGAGCCTCTTCTTATTTAGTGATGTTCTGGAAAGAAAAAGAACTTCTCTCTCTGGTGTTGATGGGCCTTTCTCTGTCTTTTTGTGCAAGGATTTGGCTGATAGGTCAAAATCGGACTCTTAGCTGTTGGATATTCAGCTTTGTGCCAAAAATAACCAAACCCACTCCTAGCTCGTCACTTCTGCCTCACGGCTGCCCCATGCAGCTGCCTTATATGGCTTGCTTGGCTTTGATCTCATTGAAACAGATCAGCAGGTCTTTTCCTTTCACAACATTAGTGGGTCGGTTTGAACCACCAACGTTTAGGATTTGCCGCAAAACTCCACTACCCTGGAGTCACTCACTCACACCTGCTCCCCATTGACTTTCCAAGGCTGTACAATGTTGTGGGAAGAAGCTGCCTGTCTTGTTTTTGTCTCCCGCCACGTGGCTGATGGATTCAAACTGCTGACTATTCAGTCACCAGCCCAACATGCCAAGCACAAACTATTTGGACCATCCAGCTTTAGACTCTTAAGAAAAAAGAGAAGGGAATCATAAGGGAGGAAGAGTGGAAAGAAGGAATGAAAGATCAAATGCTTCTAATAGCTGAAAGCAGTGCATGAAAGGTGGACACTAGGAACATGATAAAATCGCCATGAAGGCCTTTTCATGCTAAGAGCCGTGAGTCACCAACTGGGAGCAGTCAGAAGTTAAGCCGGCTGCCAGGCACAGAGTCTCCAAGTGTAATAAACTTGGGAGTGAGACCGAAGTAATCCTCCAATTATCTCCACTTGGAAACGTCACACATTTAGCATCCACCCTTTTGCTTACAAGCTGGGAGGTAGTTGGGTGTTTCTTCTTTCTCTTTGGACTTGGTTCCTAAGCCTGTGTTTGACCTGAGGCAACCCACCCTGAGGTCTCCTTTGTGTGTGGGTTTGCCAGATAAGATGCTTTTTTAGGATCTCTGACGGGAATCCTGGAGGCTCAGGCTTGGATTCATTTCTAACCAGAACTGGGGAAAAGCACTGGAAGAAAGCTTTCACTTTCTCACCTACCCATTAACCCTTGCTTTGGTGGCTGATGCCTTGGAGAGCGTAGAGAAGCTCCCCAGTGTTCCTCCTCATCTGCTTCATCTCTGTGGCTCAGTGACACTTCAGGTAAAACCGTGTCTTTGGCTACTTAGCTAGAGATCTCTGGTTGAAAGCACCAAAATACAACTAAATCTAGATAATTAAGCTAGAAGGGGATTTGTTTAAAGGTGATAGGGTATCCAGAAGATGTAGAAACAAGAAGGCTGATGCACAAGGTTTTCAAAAGGAAGCATCATCACCTTCAAGGGTCTTGAGAGAAACAGTCACTCAACAATCCTACCCAGACACTGGTACTACTGAGTAGATGTCACCCACGTGCAGTCTTCTTGGACCTTTAGCCTATAATTCAAATACCATAGAGGGAGTACGTCATTGGCCTGACTTGGTCAAGGAAAGGTTGTTGTTGTTGTTGTTGTTGTTGTTGTTATGTGCCGTCAAGTCGTTTGCAACTCATAGCAACCCTATGTACAACAGCTCTAAACCCTGCTCTATCCTGTGCCAATTGCATAGCCTCTGGCACACCCATCCCGATTACCCCAGTCACTGAATCAATCCACCTCAGAGAGGGTCTTCCCCTCCTGTACTGTCCCTCCACCTTCCCAAGCATGATGTCCCTCTCCAAGGACCTGTCTCTCCTTACAACATGTCCAAAGTATGTCAGACGAAGCCCCAGAATCCTTGCCTCCAAGGAGTAGCCTGGTTTAACCCTCTCTAGGATGAATCTGTTTGTTTTCTTGGCAGTCCATGGTACGTTCAATACTCTTCTCCAGCACCACAGCTCAAAGGCGTCAATTCTCCTTCTGTCCTCCCTAGTCATTGTCTAACTCTCTGATGCATAACAAGTGATTGCAAAAACCATGGCCTGTATCAGGCAGACCTTAGTTTCCAGAGAGACACCGTTGCTCTTGAGTACTTTAGAGAGGTCCCTAACAGCAGACTTTCCCATCGCAATACATTATTTTATTTCCTGGCTGCTGGTGCCAAGAGTGTTGACCGTGGAGCCAAGCAAACTGAAGCTGTGAACAATCTCAATCTCTTCGCCATCCATCCTGATGCTACTGATTGGTCCAGTGGTGAGAATCTTTGTCTTCTTGACATTGAGCCTCAGTCTATACTGAAGGCTGCAGTCCTTGACCCTCTGCAGTAAGTGCATGAGGTCCTCCTCAGTTTCAGTGAGCAGGGTTGTGTCATCTGCATAATGCAGATTGTTGATAGATCTTCCACCAATCCTAATGCCACGCTTCTCCTCATAGAGCCCAGCCTCTCAGATAATCTGCTCTGCATACAGGTTGAAAAGGTATGGAGATAGGACACACCCCTGGTGTACACCCTTTCCAATTTTGAACCATGCAGTGTTGCCCTGCTCTGTTCTGACGACTGCCTCTTGTAGGACACCTTATTAACAATCCTTTAAGACTCTATTCAAGCAAAACCATGTTAGAAGAGTCTGTAATGGAAACGGAGGCTGTGTGTTCTCTTCCCTGTACACTACACCATCATCACTTCCACTTCACACCCAATCCTGTAATTTTCAGAATGGGCAGATGGGACTCCTAGAATTTGAACTTTTGAGTTGATATTATTTCATTGCATTCAAATCTCTAATCTTCTTGTCATTCAATTCCCTTCTGAGCCCCTTGGTTCCCCACCCAGATACCTGCCACCATTCACCATCCCTACTCTACACCCTCCCCAAAAGCCATAGCCGAGATAAATAATTCACGGGTAAAATAAATATCCATCCCAGCTTTGTGTAATTACCTCCCTGGCGAGTTTTTGGCATTGCCCTTATGGGAAATGTCAGAAGGGAAATGGGTCCTTTTAGTCTGTGAGCGGTGCTTTATTATTTTGATGCATGAATGCGGAAGGAATAAGAGACAAAATAAAGTTAATAATACATTGCAGTGTAGATAATTCATCACTTAAATCAATAGGAACTGCAGGTCACTGAACTGGAACTGGTGTTACTATGATCCAAACATGGAATTAATAATTGAAACTACACTGATCTGTCTTCCTAGAATGGGAAGACAGACAACCCCAGGGATAGATACATACAGCCCAGGAGGAACAAGGCTATAGAGATAGACAGATGATTCATTTAATTCCTACAGCTGTCACATACAGTAAATATGAAAATCTGCTTTCTATCTGGAATCAGCCTCATTTGGGAGTGAGGTTAGCTGAATTATATCCTCAGCTCTGTGTTTATTTTTTCATTCGTGGCAGGAATTTCGGATGATGAGTTTGCATGAAATGCCGCATTCTCTGATGTTGAAGAGACTCTAGCAATGGCTGGGCGATGGTATGCAGAGCATGTGTAGGCCCGTTACCTCCTCTACACCCACCTGAAAATTCCAGACCCTTTCCCTTATTGGGAAAATTCCAGTTTCCCAGTTAGGCTTGGTAGGCAGCTATATTGAGGATAGGATCAGAGGTCTACAGTTAGAAGAGAAGGTAACAGAAGAATCAAGAAGACAAATTTTGAGCCTCAGCTCTGCTGTTTTGCTATTATAGGGCTGAAATATGCAAGTTATAGAGTCTTCTGTGAGCCTCAGTTTTCCTTCCTGTGAAAGGAGGCAATGATACCATAAGCTTACTTGAGGACAGAATGAGATAATGAGTGGAAAACATTTAGAACTGTTGTCAACAACCCAGTAATGGGGCGTTGTTCTTGGTGGTAGTCATGAAGTTCTTGACCAGGTTGAGGCTGATGTTGGTAGTTGATGGAGACATTTATTGATGTTTAAAATGAAAATTGACTGTAACTGCTTTAAGTAGACCTGGTGACCTACAGATAATGTGTTGATCTGCTAAATGAGAAATCAGCAGTTGGAGTCCACCAGCCACTCCAATGGAGAAAGACAGTTTCCTCCGGTTCAGACTTACTGCATCAGAATCTCGGTGGAGGGCCACTGTGATACAGAATTTATCTGATGATGGAGGAAGGGAGTAGGGTAGTTGTTTTGGGTTCTCTTATATCTCTTAGTGATAGAATCAATTTTAGAAGTTTATATCTACTTCAGGAGATTGTATGTAAGCAAAACTGAATGGGACTACTGTTCGTCTGGCTATATTGCTGACATAAGCACTCCATTTGGAGATCGGTATTAGAGGTGGTCACGTCGTCCAGCCCAATAAAATGAGACTCCTTGGATGGTGCAAGTGGTGAAAATGCTCAACTGCTGACTGAAAGAGATTCAGGTTCACCCAGAGGTATCTTTGGCACTCAAATTCTAGAAAGAATCATGTATTTTTAAATTCTGCTTTCTTTTAGGCTTCAGCCTTCTCTGGAGTGATAGAAACCAAGATCTAGCTCAAACTAGACAATGGAATCAGCAAAGGATATTTCCCCACTTAATATAGGTCTGTTTCCTATGTTTGATGCTCTTGTGACTAAGAACATCAAACTTAGGAAATAAAACTATACTGCTCAGGTGAGAAAGAGGAAGAGTGACCCACCAGTCAGAAGGCCTCAGTAGGGAAATCCACCTTCATTACTAACTAGTTGTGGACCTGTCATCTCACTGGATATTAATTCAACAAACTTTAAACTCAGTAAAAAAAAAATAAATAAAAAGATAAGTAGGTAGGTAGATGGACTTTACTATCTAAAACTTTGTTAATTTAAACATTTATGGAATTTACCTCCTTGCATCTGAATTTATTCAATGAACTTGTTGTTGTTGAGTCAAGTACAACTCATAGTGACCCTATGAACAACAGGTCTGAACCCTGACCTAGTCTATACCATCCTCTTCATCTCTAGCATACTTGAGCCCTTTGCTGCAGTCACTGTCAACCTGTCTCTTTGAGGATATTCCTCTCTTCTGCTGACCTTTCCAAGAATGAAATAGAGAAGGTGAAAGAAAGGAACAGAAGATTTCAAGTGGCAGCTCTAGAAGATAAAAACAAATTATTATAATAGAATGTGCAAAGAATTGGATATCAAGAATTTAAAAAAGGAAGAACTCATCTAGCATTTCTCAACTTGAAAGAACTGAAAAATAAATCCAAGCCTCGAGTTGCAATACTGAGATACTATGGGTAAAATCTTGAATAATTCAAGAAGCATCAAAAAAAGATGGAAGGAATACACTGAGTCATTGTATCAAAAAGAATTGGTGGACATTGAAAAATTTCAGGGAGCCAATGATAATGAAGGAAGAAGTTCGTGTTACGCCGAAGACATTAGCAAAAAATAAGGCCCTGGGAATTTATTCCATACCAATGAACATGTTTCGACTTAAAGATTCAGCCTTGGATGGTCTCACCAGTGTATGCCAGGAAATTTGGAGGACACCTACTTAGCCAACTTACAGGAAGAGATCTATTTCTTTATTTCCTTCCTAAGAAAGGTGATCCAAGACAATGTGGAAATTATCGAACTAATGATTATAATATCACATACAAGCAAAAACTGCTGAAGATAATTAAAAAAATAAAGGCTAGAACAGTACATTGACAGACAACTTCCAGAAATTCAGGCTGGGCTTAGAATAGGCCATGGCATGAGAGATCTCATTGCTGATATGAAACAGATGTTGACTGAAAGTAGAGAATACCAGAAGAATGTCTATTTGTGTTTTATTGATTTTATAAAGACATTTTACTTTGTGGATCATAACAAATTACAGCCAACATTGAGAAGAATGGGAATCCCAGAACATTTAACTATGCTCATTTGATATCTATACCTAGACCAAACAGCAGTTGTCCAAATAAGCAGGGAATACTGCATGGTTTAAAATTAAGAAAGGTGTGCATCAAGGTTGTATCCTTTCTTCATTCCTGTTCAGTCTGTACAATAAGAAAGTCATTAAAGAAGCTGGACTCTATAAAGAAGAATTAATTATCCACACTGTTACTGGGTTTGTTAAATGGTATAACCACTCTGGAAGGCAGTTGGAATTTCTTCAAAAAGCTAAAGAGAAATTCCATATGGCCCAGCTATTTCATTGCTAGGAATATACCCTGAAGAAAACAGAACTGAGATCCAAATTGAGATATGTACACCAATATTTAGAGCAGTGTTATTCACATGACTAGGGAGGATAGAAGGAGAATTGACGCCTTTGAGCTGTGGTGCTGGAGAAGAGTATTGAATGTACCATGGACTGCCAAGAAAACAAACAGATTCATCCTAGAGAGGGTTAAACCGGGCTGCTCCTTGGAGGCAAGGATTCTGGGGCTTCGTCTGACATACTTTGGACATGTTGTAAGGAGAGACAGGTCTTTGGAGAGGGACATCATGCTTGGGAGGGTGGAGGGACAGCGCAGGAGGGAAAGACCCTCTATGAGATGGATTGATTCAGTGACTGGGGTAATCGGAATGGGTGTGTCGGGGGCAATGAGATTGGCACAGGATAGAGCACGGTTTAGGGCTGTTGTACATAGGGTCGCTATGAGTCGCAAACAACTCGATGGCACATAACAACAACAACAACAATACCAAGGAAACAGCCCTCATGTATGTCGACAAGCAGTTAGATTGAGAAATTGTGGTACAGTCACATGATGGAATAGTATGCAGCACTCAAAAGCAGTACTTTCAGAAAATACAATTTAAAATGGAAAGGCTAGAAAGTATTGTGCTGAGTGAACTAACTCAGACTCTTAAGAACGACCACTATTTATTATAAAAATCGAAGGAAAGCTAGTAAAATGTGTGTGGATATCCAAACTGAGAATGGGAGGAGGCAGGGGGCTGAGGGGAGGAAGGAAGGAAAATCATGAAGTCACAGAGCTTGGTGGGTGGGTGGATGGAGGGAAGGAATTAGGAAAGATTCAATAGAGATCTGAAAAGACGGGGTGATACTGGTTATAGATCAGTGGTGACTAATTTTACAAGATACAATATATGAAAATGATAATAGGAAACACAATGTGAATTTTTAAAACCCTAAAAATAATAAAAAATGCATGATCAGGATCAGAGGAAGACTCATCAACATATATCTGTGATACATAGATGATATAACCTTGCTTGCTGAAAGTAAGGAGGACTTGAAATGTTCAAAGACTTCAACTTTCAATATGGATTGCATCTTAACATCAAGAAGATAAAAATCCTCACCACTGGATCAATAGGCAACTTATAACAGATGCGGGGAAAATTGAAGTTGTCTGTTTTCATTTTACTTGGATTTAAAATCAACACTCTTGGTACTAGTAGTCAGAAGATCAGAAGACATATTGCACTGAGTAAATCTGCTATCAGGGATCTCTCCAAATTGCTGAGGACGAATGATGCCAGTTTTAAGACCAAGATAAGCCTATTTAGGCCATGGTCTTTTCAATCACTTGCTTTTCTGCTGAGATCTGGGTAATTAATAAGGATGACAGAAGAAGAACTAATGCTTTTGAGCTGTGGTCTTGGAGAAAGTACAGAATAGTCCATGAACAAATGAACAGATGTCTTGGAGAAAATGCATCCAGAATGCACCATGGAGACAAGAATTGCAAAACTTCGCTTCACATACATGTTGCTAATAGAGGCTACTCCATGGAGAGGGATAACATACTGAGAAAGGTGGAAAGTCACCAAATGAGAGGAAGACTCTCAACAAGATGAATTGACACAATGACTGCAGCAATGTCAGAGATGACGAGGATGGCACAGGATAGGACAGAGTGTAGATCTGTTGTTCGTTGGATCACTATGAGTTCTGTTTGACTCTGCCGCACCTAACAACAACAAACAATGAGGAGGTGGGGCTAAATCAGTAGTCTTCAAATTATGTTTGTCAATCCCTTGGGTTCCTTGCATTCTTCAAGGACCATTTCATGAGTGAAACGAGGGAGACAAGCACACGAGGAAAACTCTAGCTGTCAAGACTCTAGGTCCCCCTGAGCCCTTTCTTTCAAGGACCTACTCTACTTTCATCCGGTTTATATGTTAAGGCTTTGGTGTCAGATACCATTTTGTGACTTAAAGAAATCTTGGTCATGGGAGGGGAGAGTGAAGAAGCAAAAAAGAGACAGATACTTTTTAACGTTTAAGTTCCTCATGTCCAAGTTTTTGTGATGTTTAAACAGACTATCCTGAAAGAATTCTCTTCCTTCTGCTAGTTTCCAAGGATGGATTCCTTTTCATCATCCAAGTCACCCTGGGCCCATGAAGCCAATAGTATTCATAGTGCCCACCATTTACGTTCTAATCACAACTAGATAAGCCAGTTCATTTTGTGTTTCTCCTGTTTATGTATGGAATGTATTTTTTTTTTGTCCATCTTTTCTGTTCCTGTTAATCCACTTGTCAAAAGATTTGGGTGGTACCCCTTGAATGAGACTCTTTGGAGGAAACATTAGAAAAAAAATGAATATATTTTGTAAGCAAAATTATATTTTACATACTGGTTGCCTCATTTTCTCCCTCTTCCCTTCGCTTTCCCCACCATTTTCTAGTGCCTCCTGCCACTTTCGCTTCGCCAAGGAACATTTTGTCCTTAGTGTCCTCGTTCCCAGGTGTCTTGTGATACAAAATCCAGTGACTGGGCAGAGTGTAGGCCCTGAGCAGTGGTACAAAGATGGGACTGCATGTGGGACAGAGTGTGTTGGCCTCTCCACAGGAAAAGGATCTCAGAATCTCAGTGGAGGGCTCTCATGAATCAGAAATTACTTGATAGCAATGGGTTTTGGTTTTGAGGGGTTTATGGTCATAGGGAACGTGACCCACCGGTAGAAATATTTTTCTAAGTCAGCTTGACTTTCTGCCTTTTGTATATGTCTCCTAAGAAGGGAAATAAAACACGAACTCACTGCTGTCAAGGCTGCTCCAACTCATAGTAACCCCCCATTGGGTGTCCAAGTAATGAAAAGTAAATCATAATCAGAAGAGACTGCCTATCTTTCCGCCAAAGAGCAGCTGGTGGATTTGAACCTCTGGAGAAACAATCACTGGGCTAGCAGTACAGCTCACTATGGACCAGACCTCTAGATCTCCCTAGAAGGGGAACTAAAATGGAATTTTATCTACACTTGATTAAACCTTGAGTTTCTTTGTATGTGAACTAGGGATAATAATAATACTTATGCTATAATATGAGGATCCAGTGAGATAAACTTAGCCTCACTTCTGACACCTACTAACAGGAACATATTAGTTGTTATAATAATGGTTTTTATATTCTAAGTTTTTTAATAGTTGCTTCTAGATGATTTTACTTTGAGCAGGGTCAAAACTGACAGAAAACTGTAGCTATCTTCATGATAGATGTGGAAACACAAGAGCACAGACTTGTCTGTGCCCCTTCCTTGCCTTTGGACTCCCCAAGGACAATACTCAGAATTGATATTAAGCTGAAGCTCAGAATCCTTAAGTTAGTCACACTTTCAAAGATGGTCTAAGGAAAGCATGCCCTATCACTCTTAACATTTCAGGTCAGCCAAACACTTTTAATCTCTGCTTTTACCAGGCATTTACACCTAGAGTAACAAGGGAACTTACAGATCCATGTGGGAGATATTTGTGACACGGCTAGGAGGCAAGAAAGGACTTGGGAAAGAATGCATTTGACCCGGGAAAGGGAGGAGAGAGTGGAGTGACAACAGCTGCCTTGAAGTGTGGATGAGATGTTGCATGCGACTCACACCCAACACCATGCACAACAGATTGTGAGTAAAAACAGGCAGAGTCTGGTCTGGGTCCACGGAGGGCAGCCAAAGGGAAGGAACAGGAATAGCATGCATACTACCCTCGGATTGATATCTGTATCAAGCTGGGAGTTTCTCCAAGGTTATCTCTGCAAAATCTCTAAAATGAAACAAAATGATTTGCCCCAGGGTCACTTCTAACTCATAGTGACCGTGTGTTTCAGAGAACAGTCCTTCATGCGGTTTATGGTGATTGTGATCTCTCAGGAGTAGTTCTCCAGGACTTTCTTCCTTTGCAGCCCTGGGTAAACTCAAACTGCCAATGTTTTGGTTGTTAGCCAAGCAATTATCCTTGTATGGCAACCCCCTATGACTAATTAATCTGGGACTCCTACCATATCCTTAAAGGTAGACATTATCATACTGTTTTCATCGGTAGGGGAACAGGGACTCAGAAAGGTAATATAACTTCTCAGGAGGTACTCATTTGACATGTGAGGAAACTGAGATTCACACCTAAGTTGGCCTGTGACCAAGATCTAAGGGGGTCCTCATCGATATTGCCCCTAAGCTGACCTATGAAAAGGAACCATCATAATTCACCTAGTGGCAGCAGCTAAAATCTAGAGTCATTTTGTACTCCTTCGTCTTACTCCTTCTCTATCCCCAACCAGTCCCTAATCAGTAAACTGCTTTGTTGTTGTTATGTACCATTGAATCGAGTGCTACTCATAGTGAAGCTATGAACAAGAGATCTGCACCCTGTCCTATATCCTCTGCCATCCTTATCAACTCTTGACACACTTGAGTCCATGCTGCAGTCACTGTCTATGCAGCTTGTTGAGGATCTTCCTCTCCTTTGCTGACCCACCACTTTTCCAATCATTATGTCGCCTCCAAGGAATAACTTCTCCCAGCAACATGCCAAAAGTATGAGAGACAAAGATTTGCCATCCTTGCCTCCAAGAAGCATGCTGGCTGCACTTTTCCCAAGATGTATTTGTTTGTTCTTTTAAGCTGAGTTGGATCCAAATCCTTACTTAGTCCTTCAGTGCTGTGCCAGCTCCGGCTCCTTCCTCATCTAACCCCATTGTATCACCTCTTCCTCATGCTCATTTTTTTTTTCTTTTCCCAACCCACTGTGTTAACTGTTCTTCTGCCTGGACAACATTTCCAAATCTTCTTAACACTAAGCCTCAGTCTTCAAATCATAGCACAAGAGTCATCAACTCTTCAGAGGGACTTTTTATGACAATAATCTGATTATTATTATTATTATTATCTATGCAACATTTATCTTAATCTTCAGTTATTTGTATATTTACAAATGGTCTTGTTTCCTATCTGATTACAATATAAGTCCTGGGGGCAGAAGTTTACCTCTCTCTCTCTCTCTCTCTCTCCATTATAATCTCAGAATCCAAGGTTAGGGTCCAAGTGCCTTTCACTTAATAGATGTTTAAAAGGAAGGTGGGAAGATACTGCCTGCAGGTTTCCTACAGAGAGAAGAGCCCTGGAGAAGACATTTCTATAGATGGCTCTGGGATGCCCGGTCTTCTGTTTACATGCTCTGTGCATCTATCTAAACACCTTTCACATGTGTTCATTTCCACATATGTATTTGTTGAACATTTTTATTACTATTCATGTCTGTGATTAAAAGCAGATATCCGGAGACTCAAGAAATACGCATGCTGAAGTTTGAAGTTGACCATGAGATGCAATATGAGTTCTGTGTTCCAGCATTGAGAGTGGGAAAGAACAAGACTGTCAGGGAAAAGTGAAAACGGAATCCACTTTTGCTTACATTAGTTAGGGCTCTGTAGACGCAGAGGGTTTGAAGAAATTCCGCTATGGTCCATGAAACACAGTGCTCTGACCACTCCAGCTAGTTTGTCCTGTTGGACTAGACTCCGCCAACCCCAGACATGTCCAAGGCAAGCAGAGAGCATGAGAGTCCCGTGTCTGAGCCACGCTCTCACAGTGCACTCAGGTGATTCACAGGCAACCACAGTGAAGATGATGATAGTAATAGCAATGGTCCCCGTAAGCTACACGTATGAGACATGCCAGTCCTAAGCCTGCTTTTCTTATGTGATCACATTTAGTCCCTGCATGATTTCACCATGAACTTAAGCTCTGTGAGAGGAGGAAATGTACCTGTTTTCCCATTGACTCCATCAGTGTGTGGAGGACTGCCTGGCTTATAGAATATGCTCAGTAGTTGTTTCTTAATTTTGATAACAGTGCATCTAAATTCCAAAATCAATCTCCATAATAGTCTATGTGTTTCCTATTGCCAAAGAGTCCCTTTAGAGTGTTGAGAGAAGATCTTCACCCTGAAACCTACAGTGTCCCTTTTCAACAGGAAGTAGCTAAGAGAATACACCATCCCCTTTTCCTTATGAATCAGGGTGAAGTCTCTCTCAGGGAGGAGTGATAGGGAATGGCAAAGGACACACTGACAAAGGAGATTAATCAGAACTGGCTTTGACAAGCACTGTGGCGAATGGACAATTAAAACAGACTTTCGGGGGGGAAGAAGAACAAACTGGGGAGGAGGGTAGAGAAAATAGTGCAACAATGAATGAATGAATGAATGAATAAATACCCAAAATCTCTGTAAATGTTCATTAAAATTAATAAAATTTAATAATTAAAAAAAGAAAGGCAGTGGGTCCCATTACAATCTACCAGTAGGCAAACTCAAGAACTGGTGGTTCAGTGGTAAAGCACTCACCTGCTGACAGAAAGGTCAGCTTCTCCATGAGAGGAAAGCTGTGGCAGTCAGCTTCTGTAAAGAGTGCAGCCTTGGAAACACGAAGGGGTAGTTCTGTTGTCCTATAAGGTTGAAATAAGTCCTAAGCTACAACAGTGGATTTGGATAAACATTATTAAAGCAAGGGTGTTATCGATCTGGTTTACCCATTGATGTCTAAAAAATACTAGTTGCTACTGAGTTGATTCCAATTCATGGTGACCCCACATATATCAGATTAGGACTGTGCTCCATTGAGTTTTCAGTGACTGATTTTTCAGAAGTAGATCTCCAGGCCTTTCTTCTGCAGTGCCTCTGAGTAGACTTCAGCCTCCGCTTTTCTGGTTTTCTGCCAAATGCCTTAAGTATTTGCACCACCTGGGATGAAACCAATTGCCATACAGCCAGTTCCAAAACGACCTGTGTGTGTCGGAGTAGAAGCGTGCTCACTAGGGTTTCCACGGCTGTGTTTTTGGAAGATCCCTAGACCTTCTGAGGAGCATGTGAGGAGATTCAAACCTCTAGGGTTTTGGTTAGCTGCCAAGCACTCTGCACCACTCAAGAGCGTCCTTGCTGAATGAATTACTGCATTTCACAGATGGGAAAACTGAGATGCACAAAGATTATGTAACCTTCCCACCTAGGCAGGCCGCCTAGGCAGGGAAGGTGACGTGCGACAATCCAGTGTGTGATTCCAGGAGAGAAGGTTGTTCTGGTTTTGGAATAGGAGTGAGAGTAGGGAGAAGGAATCTGTGAAGATAGAAGCCACACAAAACAGAATGTGGGAGAGTATAGGAGTGAGTTTGCAATAACCCATCAGAAATGTACTGTAACTGGCCCTGATGGCTCTAAGTGGTGTAATTTGTGGATGAAGGCAACTCAATGCCGGACTCCCACAAAGATCTGCTTCTAGTTTTTTCTTACACAGCTTAGACTCAGAAGAATTTTTTAAAAATAAATAAATAAAAGGAGGAATTAGGCTGTTAACTAAATGTCCATCACCAGGAGAAATGTTGTCTCCAGGCCCCTAAAGTGAACCGGTGGTAAGCAGTCCCTTCCCCCACCCCCTCTCTGGGAGCTGAGCAGCTATGGGGGGGAGGGGCGGGGGAGGCAAGTTCATGGAAACTGCACCTGTCACAGACAAATTCTGGGTGTCTCGTTCCCATTTATCAAGCTGTCAGCTCCTAACCTGTCAGAAAACCATCTAGAGGTGTTGGAGTTTATCAGCCCGATTGAGCGGAGCAGCCCCATCCGGTTGCTTTTCTTGCTGAAAGCTTTATGGCTGATTTCAGAATGACCTGAGAGAGAGAGAGATTCTATCCCTGCTGCTGTTTCCTGAACCACAAAACAAACAAAACCCCACAACTTGGAGTAATACAGATAGCAACAATAGAACCGCCTGTGGTAAGAGACAGCCTCTGCTAACTTTGTTTTCTTCCTGCTAAATGCCCACTCTGTCGGTAAGCAGGCTTGGGGTACAGCATGTCAACTGAGGAGAAAATGAAAGCCAAAACCCCCTGTATAATTTATTCATCACAGTCTAAAATTGACTCCCCGCTTGCCTGCATTCAGGTTGAGGCTCATTTAACTGCTTCCACTGTGTCTGTTTAAAGAGAAAACAGAAGAATCAGCACAGGGGGTAAGATAAACCAAAACACAGAAATCTCAACAATGCTTTCACTCTTCTTCAGATGACTTTGTTCCTCTCTGCTGGTTAGGACCAGAATGACTCTGCATCACAATCATTTATTATTATTATTATTATTATTATTATTATTATTATTATTATTATTTTAAGTTTGATGTGTTTTGCAAAACTAGAAGTTCTTTTGGCTTTTCTTTGAGCAAAAAATCGTGAAGACCACCAGAGCAAACCCCCTATCAGAGACTTCAACTGGGGATAATTCATTTCTATAGCTTCTAAGAACATGGATGCCTGATAGGCGCTATTGACATCATTTTCTAGATGAAGATCAGAGAGGTAGAGTAGCTTTGCAAAAGTCACACAGCTGGAAAGAGTCAGAGCTAAGAGAGACAGAAACCTTTCTAAGTCAAAGCTTCTAAATATTCTTGCATTTCCAGTAAGAGATCTTGGTCGGTAGGACAGAGAGCATGGAAGTATGTAGTTGAGAAGTGGTTATATAGGAAATTAATTTGACCAACAGGGGTTGATGTTGTTGTTTGTTAAGTGCCATCAAGTCAGCTCCAACTCGTAGAGGCCCTGTGGATGACATAGGGTGCCCGGTCCTGCACCCTGCCCACAATCTCTGCTGTTTCCCTAGCTGCTGTCACCGGTCAATCCATTTCACTGGGGATCTTCCTCTCTTTTTGCTAACCCTCTGCTTTTTCCCATCCACCACAGAGTCCATCTCCAGTGTCAACAGGAGAGTTTACTCTAATTTTAGATGTATATTTTCATTTTAAATAGTCCTGCTGGTATGGATAAAAAATTCCAACTGCTGAACAAAAATATTAGCAGTTTGAATCCCCTAGCCCCCGCTCCAGAGAAAGATGCTTCAAGATTTACAACCTCGAAACCCTGAGGACAGTTTGGCTCTGTCCTACAAGGCTGCTATGAGGTGGGATTGACTCAGTGACAGTGGGTTGTTTTGTTTTCTTTTTCCTTTCAGTTGACAGGTGAAGTGGGAGCCAGATTGCGTGGGTGATCAAGTTGAAGTTTATGTCATATCCTCCCAGTGAGGTTTTATGGTCCTTGCAGATAGTACTTCAAAAGAACCTACAGTTGAGTGCGTGGAAGGACTTCCTTTATAATGCGCCCAACCGAGTAGACTACAAAGATAGTTTCCAACGTGGACGGAGATGCTTCTGACAATGATGGCAGCCAAAGGATGGTGTTTGCCAGGTGACGACAGGCATGGGCTGCTTCCCGCTCACTGCTGTCCAAGTGTGAAGACTGGGGATCCAACCGCAGCCATATTTGGAAAGAGAATGAGCTTGGAATTCACGGATAACGGGGGGAGGCAAATAAGGAGATTTACATGTTGTGTTGGGAGACACAAGAGGTGTAACCATCAAGCAAAGGCGCGAGAGAAAGTAAAAAGTTCATAGGGAGGATGATAACAGGAGGATGAGTGATAAGCTCAGCCCCACCGACCTGGGAACACAGAGGAGGCAAGGGGCTGTCAGAGGAGGGATGATATATTGAATGGGAGGGAAGAAAGAGCTAATGCTTTATCTTTATATTCAGGGAGTAAGGTGGCAAGGAACTTTCAAAACCACTCTCTTTACCACGACCTAGGGAGTGCAGTGAGGAAGAAATTTGAAGGCTGGCCAGAGCAGGTGGGAAAGACTCAGGAAGGGAGTCTGGCCCAGGCACGAAGATGCTGGCAGGAGGCAGGAGAGGGTCTGAAACACAGTCTGAGCGTGCAGACCTCATCTCTTCTGCCAGCTTTGCCAAGGTAGGAAGTAAAATGGGAAAGCAGCGTGTGATTTCTTCTGCAGCTGAAGCCTAGCCACATCAGATATCACAGTTGTAGAGATATGAGAAGGCCAGATGTGTCTAGGACCGTGGAAATAGCTTCTGAAAGTTGAGATGAGAGTGCAAGAGGAATGTGAGAAGTTAAAGTTAAGCAATATTATCCATTCGTTGTAAAAAAATCCATACTATTGAGAAGCCTTGGGGGGTTTTGGAGCTGTAGTCTGTCAGAAGCTGTGCTCCTAACCTAAAAGAGATAGATACCTCTCTGGTGGGTCAAGTCCGCCAGCCACTCTGCAGGAGAAATGTAGGCAGTCTCCTCTAGTGTGGTTTACAGCCTCCAAAATCCTGCTGGAGAGACAGCTATGAGTCTCTCCCAACTCGATGGCAATGAGCAAGTGAGTGAGTGAGCAGCCGAAAGAGAAAAATATTTGACCCATGATCCTTCCAACGATCAGGATCATTGGGGTTCAGTGGTAGAATCCTTGCCTTCCACAAGGGAGACCTGGGTTTGTTTCCTGGCCAGTGCACCTCAGCTCAGCTACCACCTGATCTGGCAGCAGAGGCTCCTGTGTTGCTGTGATGCTGAGAAGATTTCAGTGGAGCTTCCAGACAAAGTCAGGCTAGGAAGAAAGACCCAGAAAGTTACTTCCACAGCTCAGCCACTAAGTACCTCTGAGTCACAGTGGTCTGATCTGCAATCTGTCTTCCTAAGGCTGGGCAGCATTTCATGCTGTCATGCTCAGGAACCAAGCTCCACATCTGTTGCAACAACCATCCACACCTAGAAATGACCATTGGTCATGGCCTTGTAGGGAGCTCTGGAGGCCAGGTGGTAAGAAGCTGCACCACAATCCCAAAGGCGTGCGGTTTGAATCCACCAGCTACTCCACAAGAGAAGGATGAGCAGTCTCTTCCCGTGTGATTCATTGTCTCTGAAAACACTCTAGAGAATCAGACATGGGATGGTTCTGACTGGATGGCACAGAACAGCAAAGATTTTCTCCTAAACTCTGTTCTCTGTTGCACACATGTGCACATGGAGTTACAGTTATAATATTGGAGATGTTGTTGTGTACCGTTGGGTCAGAACAGACCCATAGTGGACCCTCCGGCAGGTTTTCAGAGGCAGTTAATCACACAGGAGGAGACTGCCCATCCTTCTCCCGCAGAGCCGCTAGTGACCTCGAACCATTTGCCTTCGGGATTGCAGCGCAGTTTCTTGCCATTATGCCAACCACTGGAAAACTGTCTTTTCATCTAAAATATATCCACTGTGTATTTTTCTAAGTTCTTAAATAACAGCCTCCTTAAATGGCTCCATGATCTTTTCTTACAGTGGTGAGCATGGCAACCAGCTCCTACAGTTGTGAACTTTCCAATATTAAAAAAGGTTCCAGTGAACATCCTGGCACCTCTACAGTTTGTACCTTTCTCATGCTATTTCTTTAGAAGGAGAGCTGCTGATTCGAAGGTTATGCACACATTAAGAGCTTTTGCAATCTATTGCTAAATCGCCCAACTGAAAGCATTTCCAATTTATATTCTGTACAGAAGTGTATGAGGGCATCTGTCTCTCCACATTCTCACTTTCACAGGGTGGCGTCGTTCAAAGACTCTGTTAATGTGATCTGGGGAGAGCCTGAGAAGAACACCATGGCCTAACTCTGCCTTGAAACTCCCACTTCTCTTTTTAAGCAGAGAAGACTTAGGTATTGTGGATATTCAGAGTCCCTGATGATGGATTTGGGAGAATCAAACAGCACAAGTTGTAGTTAGGTGCCATGGAGGCGACTCCTACTCATGGAAACCCTGCATACAACAAAGCAAACCCCTGGCCAATCGTGGGCCATCCTTCCAGTGGCTGCAACACACGGGAGAATGCATATAGAGTGAGTTGCTGGCAGGGATTGGATGTTCTATGTCAGATGTAATACGTTGATTTTACAGTGAGTCTCTGCCGTCCGGGATGACATTTTAGAAAGAGTTCGTGCATCTACTTGGTGGAGGAGAGAAGAGCAGTACCATGGTGGTGTGCTGAAATCCAGCATTAGTCTCACTTTATTTAGTCCTCCTTTGTATCCTATCTCTTATGTCGTAGCCCAGACTTTTCTTTAGATTCCAAGGAAGGTTCTTGAGTTTTTATCTCCCTTATAAAACCTGTTCTGGTTTAAAAATCAAGGATTCTAGAGAACTCTTCAGACTCTTCCAGGCAAAAGATTGAACTTCATCTGGGTCCCATTTGAGAAGAACTGGCGTATAAAAGTCTGACATAAATGGCACAGATAAGATCGAAAGCTCACCTGGGGAGACTTACAAGTGTTTCACATTCAAAGCACATGTCTCTAATGCTAATCAGATAACTGTAGTGTTTAGTTCTTACATCTGGCACAAAACTCTTGCTTTTATGTTTCCTATTTTTCCCAGAAGGTAATAAAATTCACAATTGTATCTCATAATCAATATAGCATCTCTTCAGGCACTTCTGCACATAACGAGCACCTAAGCTTCGGACTGCCTCAGATAAGGAAACCATATGCTATTGCTATTTCCCTACTAAGATTCTCAGTTCTGAAGTCTTGCTGTTGGGTGACTTGGAAGGCAGATCTTGTTTCTCCACTGAGCAGAGTGAGATCGCAACTGGGGAGGTAGTCCCTTCCCAGCACATCCCAGTTGGGGGTCCTTGAGCTGCTACCTCACAAACGCGATGTACCAGCTTCAAATCAAGTGGAAATTTTGCCCTCTGAAAGACCACTAAGTTCTAAGTACCACTGTTGATAAGTAGTAGAGAAGAAGTCAGTCTGTGCTTAGAGTAGCCGAATAAAATCAATTTGCAACACTGATGTGTCAAAGTGCTCTTGGCATGAATTTCATTTGAATGACCAGCAAGAGAGAGATTGTAAGGGACTCACAGTGAAATAGGCATAACTCATCTTATTTTCCTGAACTAACTTAATATTGATTCAAATGTAATGGAAGTCGCAATTACATATTTGGGGCTATCTAGACAAAATAGTGCAGTATTTTATAGCCATCTCAAATTCACATCAGAGAAGAAGAAGAAGAGGAAAAGTCCCATCAAAATATCTAAGTTGCCCTCTAGCTACTATAGTCGTGAATTTCATCCCTGCTTTTAGTTCTGCTTCTTGGATGCAAACTCATCCTGGTTAGCTCCCTTGCCCAAAATTTAAAATTTCCACCTCTAGATGATGGAATCAGAATCTACATTTTAACAATATTCTCAAGTGATCCTATTAGGATCCCATGCATGCCCTGGTTAGAATACATGTATGCTCTTTTTTAAAAAAATGCTCAAATAGAATCCATCATTGGTGTTGATTCTGAGTCAGGAAGACCTCCCTGCAGGTTTCCACAGCAGTTGTTGCTTTTGTTGTGTGCCATCGAGTTGGAACAGACTGGTAGCTGACCCTTCAGCGCATTTTTCAGAGGCACTGGACTGAATCACACGGGAGGAAATAGTCCATCTTTCTCCCAGAGAGCTGGTGGTGGGTTCAAACCTTGTACCATTCAACTTTCAGCACAGCTTCTTACCTCGAGGCCCCCCAGAAATCCAAGGCTCTAAATCAGCAGATTCTCTGTGGGGGAGGGGAGTCACACTGGAGTGAACTGGTTCGAACCCTGCTCTACTTAGAGTGTTTTAGAGTCCTTGTTAAAGTGGCCAAATTCTCACACTTCATTAACCTGCTTATTCATCTCATAAATCCTATAAGAATAAGTGCATAGTTTAATTGTATTCTCTCCCAGTTGATCTCCCATCAGATATTTATAATTGTATTAGGTTCCTAAGGCTGCTGTACCAAAGTACTACAGACGGGGTGGCTTAGCCAAACAGAGGCGAGGAGTCTGAATGCAGGAAAGCACTCATGTTGATTCCCACCAAGGACTCTGAGGCAGAATCTGATCAGTGTCTCTCTTCCAGATCCTGGTGACGGCTAGTGATCCTTGACATTCCCTGCTTTATAGATGCAGCACTCCAATCTCGGCTCCTGTCTTCACTCAGTTGTCTTCCCTCCCTCTCTGTCACTTCTCTTTTATGTAGATGCCATTTAAAATGGATTAGGACTCACCATGCTATAGTGTGACCTCTTATTAGTTGATAGCATCTTCAAAGACCCCATTTCCAAACCAGGCCCCATTCACAGATAATTGCGTTTAGGACTTCAATATATCTCTTTGGGAGATGCAAATCAATCCATTAAAATGATCTTACAATAGTATAGTCGTGATAGTAAGTGAAAGGAATAATCATTTCTCCCTTTACAGAAGAGTGGGGCCATTTACGCTCAGTTATTCAGAGAAGAATTGGCAGGCCTGGCCAGTCAGTTCTTACAGGGTGAAACACGTTTGATAGCTAGGACGCACTCACCATATAAGGAGGCCTTCACTCTCAGGGATATGCATGGACAAAGTGAACACTTCTGACCAAGGGCCTCCTTAAATGAGGCTCTCTGGATACCCTACTTGTCTCGCCTTTGCCCTCTCTGATCAGGGTTATGGTCTCTAGGCCTTTTATGGAGACGTCAAAGATACTTCACTTTTAATGCCTCCTTAACTAGAAATTTATTAAAGGTTCTGTTGTTGCTGTTATGTATCACCAAGTCACCTTCAATTCCCAGCTGACACAGTTGAATTCCTCCACTAAGTTTCCTAGGCTTGTAATCTTTATAGGAGCAGATTGCCAAATTGAAGTCTTTACCCAAAACAGATCTGCTGGCGAGTTCAAATGCTAACCTTTCTATTAGCAGAGAATGCTTAACTACTGTGCTACCTGGGCTCCTGCGACTTCACTCAAGCCAAAACCATGTCCATTGCTATCAAACTGATTCCCAAACACACGGAGACAAAGTAGAGCTGCCCTGTGGGGTTTCCAAAGCTGTAACCCTTATGAACGCAGACTGCCACATCTTTGTCCCGTGGAGCAGGTGCTTGGTTTGAACAGCTTTAATCGCAGTGCTGCCAGGCCTCCCTAGGGTCCTGCTTGATGCCAGGCGGTACACTTTGGTGTGTACAGGTGACAGAGAGCAGGCGTGCCTTTCAGCAATGGGGCCCCTTTTTCCCCATCGCCAGCTGGCTCAGCTACTAACAACATAGAGCCTTTCTTTGATCCTATCCTGATTGCTGTTGTATTTGTGCTTCCATTATAACATCTGCGATCTAAGAGATTTGAAGCAAACAAATATCTTTAGATGGCCAGGCGGCTCCAAGGCTGGCTGTGTAGAAAACTGGATTCTGTCACATTTTCTCAGCTTGTGCTTTATTTACGAACAGTAAAGTTCATTCAATCTGCCTGACTTCTTACCTTTTGTCCAGCTTGAAAAAGAAAATGGGTTTCTTTTTGGCCCTATGTATCCAGCAGGCTCCTAATCGCCCCTCATACATCTTGTTGGCCAATATGTGAGCTTGTGCTTCTGGCTTTCTGGAAGTACATGTAAATATCTCTCTCTCCTTTACCTTCCCTTGTAATAATTTATCCATAAAACTTGCTTCCAATAGGTTAGACATTAAACCGTCCTTCCCAAAATTCCACACAGGATATCTCTGATCAAAGTATAAATTTCAACGTGTTCTGCCACTGATTCCTGTTAAATGGTTCCTAATATTTTGTCATCACTGGGTGACTACAAATCTTGATTGTTTTCTCCAGCGTTTTGTTAAATTAGAGTTTGCACAGATACTCATCCTTTATCCAAAGGAAGGAAGCCTTTGCCCACTTGGAGGGAGGTCAAGCTAACATGCTGTTGGGTGTGTGGCTTTACTTAGCTTTTCTCCTCTAACAGCTGCATTTCCCTCTTCTGGACTTGCTTTCTTAGAACATGTTACTGTTACTAGGGACAGGTCCTCGTGGCCTTGTAAATCAAGATTGCTTTGTTGGTCTGTTAAAATCCAGTTTCAGTTTTTTAAAAAAAAACTCTCTTAAAACTTCACTATTTGTTATTTAATTTACAGGCATATTCATATTCTGAAACTAGAAAATTATCTCCTGGTTTTTAACTCCAAACTAAAGTGCAAGCAAGACTTGGTCCCCCAAAAAGGGAACAGGTAGATAATAAAGACTGAAAAGAGAAGAAACAAAAGTCTGAAGTTTAAATGTGAAGGTCATGCATGCCCTTGGTCATTGATTTAGCAGTTCCAGCCTGGCATTTGCAGAGGCTCTGTCTTACAACAGATACTTACTGTGTGTCTGATGTAGGCCACACCCTGGGCCGAGCACCAGGAATGCACTGATGAAAACAACAGATTTAATCTCTACCATCCAACAATTTACAGTCTAACCCATAGGTTAGTAAGCTTTTTCTATGAAGGAGGCTGGGGGGAAAGACCAGTTGAATTGCCATCTAGTCGACTCCAACTCATGTTAACCTCACATGCACCAGAGTATTATTTTTAGGGGAGGCAGTAAATCACCATGCTTTTCTTTCTGGCATCCCTGTGCAGATTTGAACCTCCAGCCTTATGGCTAGTATCTGAGCACGTTCACTATCTGCACCAATGAGGTACACACGGTACACACGAGAGCAGTATTTTTGTCTCAGTAAGTCACATAGTCTCTGTCACAAGGACTTAGCTCTGCTATCTCTCACAAAAACAGCCAGCCATAAGTGATATGTGAACAAATAAGCTTAGCTGTCCACCAGTAAAACTTTATAAAAACAGATAGTGAATCAGATTTGGCCAATGGTCCATAGTTTGTTGGCCTCAGATCAAAGGAAAAGAAGATGCAAAAGGAACTAAATAGAATAACTGCTATGTAACATCATTGTCATGAGAAAACAAAACAAGATGCTGAAGTAGACAGCTTAAAGGAAACTTGCTTTAGAGAAGGAGATCCGGAAAGTGAAGGCTGTTTTGTTGAGATGTCATTTAAGCTGGAGCTTGGAGGTGAAGGAAATGGTAACATGAAGAGTAGGAAGTAGAGAGTGTCTTACAGGTAAGAGCTGCACTTTTGGAGGCCCCAAGGGAGAGAAGGCGCTTGATGAGTTTGAGAAGTTCCAAGGCCATTGAGGGCAGCTCTGATCCCCCCCAGCTTTCTGTGTGCATGAAGCAGGATGTATGTGTGAAATATAGGGAGTCCCTTGGCATTCTCCAGAATTTGGTCATGACAGTGGCTGTTCAGGCTGCCCTCAGGGAAGCACTGACACTTTCAGAGTATGACACTGGACTTTCTTCTAGATTTCCGGGAGATGGAGGTCGGACTCACCATTTTTTTTCTTCCTTCTGCTTGGAGAGGAAGACTTTTCACCAAACACATGGAATACAGAAAGCTTGCTCGGAATGTGTCAAGCTAAGCAAAAACACATGGTCTGGGTATATCCTCCTAAAATAGAACAAGAGAAAGGCGGGAAACAGAGCAGCCTCCCATAAATCATCATTTGTCCGAAGAAAAGGTCTCTGACAGATATGCGGGATGTGGGGTATGTGTGTGTGTGTGTGTGTGTGTGTGTGTGTGTGTGTGTGTGTGGCTTTATTTTCACAGCAGAAATTCCCTGTCAAGTCCTGTCTGTAGAGCAGGATG
Source organism: Elephantulus edwardii (assembly GCF_000299155.1). Taxonomy (NCBI): domain Eukaryota; kingdom Metazoa; phylum Chordata; class Mammalia; order Macroscelidea; family Macroscelididae; genus Elephantulus; species Elephantulus edwardii. The sequence continues at coordinate 7,004,735 of NW_006399783.1, read as the reverse complement.
CTTGTATTTCTCACATCTGGAAGACACTTCACCGGTGTGACTTGAGAGATGCCCTGAGCCCCACGGGATGCTGAGTGTTAGAACTATCCGGAGATCTGTGGTGGGGGCTGGAGTCAAGATGGTTGACAGCCGGGGATTCTAGCACATTGGAATGTGGGAAGACGGGCATCGCAGTCAGTGAGACACCAACAGAACTGATGGGCTCAGTGATCCAATCATGCCTTTTCTTAAATATTCTCCCTGCAATACCCAAGTGTTCCTTCAAAGTACAAGTATAACAAAGTCACTCTCTTTCATACTCACACATGTATTATTGCTATAGGTGCCGTCTAGTTGACCCCAATCTTTTGGTGAAGCAGCACAAAATGCCACCTGACCCTGTATCACCTTTGTGACTGAGTGAGGACTGGACTACTGTGAACAAGGGTTTCATGGGTTCTTTTCAGTAGATCACCAGGCTTTACACATGTACATGAAGCCACGCCAGTTGTTGTTCAGTCAGTTCTGACTCCTGGTAACCCCATACGTGCCAGAGTAGAGTTGTACTCCACAGGGCTTCAGGGCTGTGATATTTCAGAAGCCGATTACTAGGCCTGTCTTCTGAATTGCCTTTGGGTGGGTTCAAACTGCAGACCTTTCAATTAGTAGCTGTCATGTACCTAAGCCATCAAAAGACTCCACAGACATACTTGTTGTTGTTAAGTACTGTCAATTTGGAACCAGCCAGACCTGACCCTCCATGGGAGTTTCAGAGGCAGTAAATTGCATGAGATGTTCATAGGAGCATTATTCATAATAGCAAGAATCTGGAGACAGCCCAAATGGCCATCAACAAATTACTGTGATTGAGAAACTATGAAACATTCACATGATGGAATACTATGTAACACTCACGAGCAAGGTTTTGAAAAATATTGTATGATATGGGAGAGGCTAGAGAGGCTGAGTGAACTAACTCGGGTGTATAAGAAATACTGTATAGAACCATTAGTGTAAAAACAGAAAGACAACCAGTGGGGTCTCTATGGGCATACGAAGAGGGAAGAGGAGGGGGCAGGGGGCTGAGGGTGGAGAGGAGAGAAAATCACAGGTCAAAGAGTTTGATGGGTGGATGGAGGAAGTAGGGGGGAATTGTACATGAATGAGGTATAATAATATTTTTTAAAAACTTAAAAATTGCATGGAGATTACCCATCTTTCTTCATCAGAGCAGCTGGTGGATTCAACTAAATGCTTTCAAGTTGGCAGTGCAGCTCCTTACCACAAGGCTCCTTACACCCATACATCGCACAGTGTAAGAAGATGTTCTGTCACTCTTGAGATAAAGGGTAAAGTTTCTGAATTGGCACAAGATAACCACATAGGTCAGCCCCTAAGTTCTTCTCCAGATTCACTTTGCACTATTCAGCACTGACTTTTCTGTCAATTCTACCAACTCATACTGCTCTGTTCAGTCACTGAGTCTTTGCATGTTCTGGACTTTCTGCATGAAAAACTCTTCTCGCTCTCGCGCTCCTTCTTCTCGCTCTCCCTTTCATTCTCTATTAACATCCAGTCTTTTAGGTGTTTGTTCGGTCAATTTTTGTTCTATATAATTCTCAAAACATTTCTCTTTTGGAAAACTTATTACAATTTTGTGTTTCCTTGTGTTATTTGATTAACATTGATGAACTGATTCATGTTGGTTTTACTACCCTCCTCACCTCTCTAACCTGGATCAATCTTAGAGCAAAAGAACAGAGTAAGACCTGTGTATAGCTTTAGGTGTTGTTAATTTGGTTTTGTCATGTTTATTTTGTCATTACACCTAAAACCCTGTCTGGTACTTGGTTAAAAATTGGTGTACATAACTTGGTAATGAATAAATGAATTCTAATGAGTGAATCTGGTGACTGTTTCTGCTTGATATGGACACCTGAGTAGTTGTCAGTAATCATGCCCTATTACCTGGCGATTTTCCTATCATCAGGGCTTTTATCCTCTCATTGATGTGTTGATCTCAACTGTTTCAACAGTAGAAAAAACTGGGAAGAAGGAATGGCAATCTCTTTCTGAAAACAGAGATCTTATGAGCCAAAAGGCATGCGATTGGTTGAATGGCTTGATGGTTTTGGAAGTTTACAATATTCAGGCAGGATGGAGAAAATGAGAAGAAAGAAAAAGTAAGAGTTGCTTATGTGCTTTCTCTTTGCTGCCCTCACCAGCACCGGCTTCAGTTGTCCAGGGTTATGTTGTTGTTGTTGTTATGTCGAGTCGCTTGTGACTCTATGTACAACAGCCCTAAACTCTGCTCTGTCCTGTGCCAATCTCACTGCCTCTGACACATCCGTCCCGATTACCCCAGTCACTGAATCAATCCACCTCATAGAGGGTCTTCCCCTCCTGCGCCGTCCCTCCACCCTACCAAGCATGATGTCCTTCTCCAAGGACTGGTCCTTCTTTACAAAATGACCAAAGTATGTCAGATGAACCCCCAGAGTCCTTGCCTCCAAGGAGCAGCCTGGTTTAACCCTCTCCGGATGAATCTCTTTGTTTTCTTGGCAGTCCGTGGTATATTCAATACTCTTCTCCAGCACCACAGCTCAAAGGCATCAATTCTCCTTCTATCCTCCCTAGTCACTGTCCAACTCTCTGATGCATAACAAATGGTTGAAAAGACCATGGCCTGTATCAGACGCACCTTAGTCTCCAGAGTGACACCATTGCTCTTCAGTACCCTGGAGAGGTCCCTAACAGCAGACTTTCCCATCACAATATGTTTTTTTATTTCCTGGCTACTGGTACCAAGAATGTTGACTGTTATAGAGCACCTTTATGTAGCCTCGAAGACCTCATTGCTACATCTCCTGCCTCTTTAACAGGGTCTGGTTCTTCTACTGAGTCATGAATGATCTGTTAAAATTGGAAAGAATTTTAACAATCACTTATTTGAAGTTCATTATTTTATAAATGGTGAAAGTAAATCCTAAAATGAGGAGAGACTTGTCTATAAAAATGTGAGTAGTTTGGTAAGGTACTTAGCTTAGAATTTATGAAAATCTTAATCTCTACATTTGACTAGCTTGTCCTTATTATTTTCTTCTGAACCAGGCCATCCAGCCAAAGAAGGCATCTGTGGCCAAAAGTGGTTTTATTATCTTCACTTACAATAATAAAAACATAGCCTACACTTACTGAATGAGTGTGGTGCTTTGGAGTAGGTCAGGCCTGAGTTTGAATTATAGGGTTTTTTTATTTCAATCTGGAGCTCTGTTGGCCTAGTGGCAAGAAGCTGTGCTGCAGTCCTGAAGACCACCAGCCTGTTTGAGGCCACCAGCCGCTCCACAGGAGAAGGGTGGGCACTCTCTTCCTATGCGATTAACTGCCTCTGAAAACCAGCCAGAGGATCAGCTATGGGTCATTCAGACCAAACGGTAAACAACAACAAATAAATATGATCTAGATTAGTGTAGTTAAGCTACCCAATCTTCAGTTTCTCATATGCAAAGAGAGAGGAAAAGTGTATCTCATTTTGATTGTTAAAAGAGATGAAGGAAGTCTCACAGAAAACATTTTAGCACCTGGCGTATATTGTTGCTGTGGTCTGTTAAGTGCATTCTGGCTTTCAGTGACCCTATGGAACAGAGAACTGTATTGGAGAGTTTTCTATACTATAATAATCCTTATGGGACCAAACTGCCACTCCTTTCTCCCATGGAGCAGCTGGCGGCTTTAAACTTCTGACCTTTCAATTAGCAATTTAATCCTTAACCACTGCACCTCCAGGGCTCCTTACATGGCATATCGCTATTTTTAGGAGCTGTTGAGTCAGATCTGACTTCTAGCAATGCTAAGTGCAGTAGAATTAATACTCTCTCAGTCCTCTGCCTTCCTCACAATCTTTGCGATCCTTAAACCCATTGTTACTTTGTCAGTTCATCTTACTGGTGGTCTTCCTCTTTTCCAGACTCTGCTTTTCCAAGTATAGTCTCATTATGCAGGGACAGACCCCTCCTCATAGCACAGTATGTGAGATGAAGTCTCCCCATCCTTAATTCTAGGAGCACTCTGACTGGACTTCTTCCAAAACAGATTTGCTTTTTATTTTGACAGTTCATGGTTCATGAAGACATTTCATATTCTTCACCAGCACAATTCATAAGTATCTCAATTCTACTTTGATCTTCCTTATTTGTCTTCCAAATGTCACAGACATATGTATGAAGCAATTGAAACTACTATCTATGGCTTGAGTCAGCCACACCTTAGTCTTTAAAGTGGCCTTCTTATTTTTTTAGTACATTAGAGAGGCCCTTGATAGCAGATTTGCCCATTGGTTTGATCTTTTGACTCTCACTGCCATGAAATACAAGAAAATGAAATAATTGAAACTTTATTTTTTTTCTCCATTTATCATGGTGTTCTCTATTGATCCAGTTGTTAGGATTTTTGTTTCCTTGATTTTGAGGTGTAAACCATATTGAAGACTATACTATTTTGCTCCTCTTCAATAATGTGTCACTTTCAGCAAACAGGGTTGTGACATCTGCATAATGCAGGTTATTGATAAGTCTTTCTCCAAATCTTATGCCACAATCCAGTTTCTCCTATTATTTGCACACATATTGCAACTTGACAAGTTTCTCCAAGCTAATTTCTTTTTATGAAGTTTATATTCCAGGGAAGAGGCCTTGCTCCTTACTTTGTAATTCACGTTAAAAAAATGACTGTTTATTCGTAAATTAATCAAAGACTTACTGAACAACTACCATGTGCCAAGCAGCTTGCTAGGCATCAAAGGTACAGTGGTGGATCACTAAAGGACGGCCTATGTCCTCCTTGGGTTCATAATCCATCAGAGAAGATAGCTATTTAAATAAATGTGTAGGAAAGATGCAACAAAATCCATTAGACTCCCTGGAGCCACTGCCTCTGTTAGAGAAACTGTGTTATGTATAGTTAAAATGAAAGGCTCTGGAGTCAGGTCGTTGGGGATGGAATTCTGGGATTGATTGTCTGTCGCCTTGGGCAAGTTACTTAACCTTCTAATGCTTTAGCTCTCTTATCTCCAAAATGAGAGTAGTAATAGTTCCTACCTCATCGAATGGTTGCATGGGATCAAGTGTGTATCACAGAGCTTGGCTCCGAAAGAGCACTCGATAAAGCCAGCTGTCATTATTATCTGGGTTGGTGCAGTCTCAGTCATACCAGGCTGCTCGGTTTTCTCTGGGTAGTAACAACACATTCCCCCAGATCTGAGCTCAGCCGGTGGAGGAGAAGCAGCTCTGCGCTGCCTCCCGGCCCCAGGCCTGAGGCTCTGAGGCCCTTCCCACATGTTGCTCCGGGCAGATTCTTGGCCCCCACACCTGAGGATCCATCTCTTCTCCCCACCACCTGCTCCAGACAGCCAGGGTGTGGGGCCTTTGCCAGACTGTCTCTCATAATTTGAACAAACGATATTGTGTTTGCTTTTTCTTCCACTTACAGACACTTTATCCTGTGAAGGCCCAGACGGTGTTGGAATAGTGGACTCTCTCGGGTGGCTTTAACATATGTGGGGGTATTTGCTTACACAACTCTGGCTGCACACTCGTATTAACACAGACAGAGCCTTTCCCCTGATGAGCTCCACCTGGCTTTGAATACCTGGCAGGGACTGGGATGTTATTCTTGGGACATACTTTAAGATCCCTAGAGTCCTGGCCCACCTCATCATTTACAAATGGGTAAACTGAGGCACCAATTGAGAAGGAATGTGCACCTGATCACAACAAGTTAGCCTCAGAGCCAGGATTCTGCATCTCCAGACAAATGCTATGTTTCCTCTGTCGGAAGAGAGTTGAACTGTCTCACAGGGTTTCATATGTTGTAATCTTTATGGGAAGTGATTGCCAGGTCGTTTCACCCACAGAGCTGGTGGTGAGTTCTGATGGCTCACTCTTCAGTTAGCCATGGAGCATTTTTGTTCCACAGCCTCCCTTGTTATAGTACCAATAAGGATTAAGGATTAAAGATTTAAAGGCAACCACTTTGTTCTCTGATCTTAATCCAAATTGATTGGCTGTGCCCGTCTGCAGTACTCAACAAGGAAGGGTGGAACCGGCCCTTTCAGCCGAAGAAGAGAGCAATGATCCATTAGCAATGCCTGCCATGTACAGTCTTGCTGCATGTAGCCTATCGAGAGTTGTGCTGCTAACACAAAGGCCGCGGCTCTCTCTGGCAGTTTGAATTCACCACCAGCTGTGCGCCGTATCCTCCTGTGTGACCTAAAGTCTCAGAAACCCAATGGAAGGTCAGCTGTGAGTTACTACTTGACAGCAATGAATCTGAGTTGACTTTGAATGTAAAGCAGAAGAAATGCCATTGGTTCATGCTAGGATTTAATTCCTAAGCCATGGATATCAAGGTGGTCTAAGCTGTTAGGTGAGATTTTAGAAGTGAGTAAGAGAGGGTGAAGGAGATAATGTCAATGCATCACTGGACCTGCCACCCCAAACACATAATCAGATTGCCCACACATTTGAGGCAACCATTTAATCTTCCTCCTTCCCTTCCTCTTCTTCCACAGGTAGAAATCTTCCCAATCTGTGTGAAAGACGTGAAAATTAGAACATTGCAAGTGGGCAAAGTAGTTAAGGGAGGCAGAGTCCTCTGTATTTGAATTTGCTTGCCACTGAGCTTAATTTGAGGAGAGTTCTTTAACTTATGTATTCCTTTTTTTTCTCATCTTTAGTATGGGAATAGTATAATACCTGTATCGCAGGAGTTTCGTGAAGGTAAAACTGCTACTGTTCATTGCTTTCAGTGGGAACCAACTCACAGCTGACCCTCCAGTACATTTTCAGAGACTGTAAATCACATAGGAGCAGATTTCCCATCTTTCTCCCTCAGAGCAACTCATGAATTCGAACCACCTACCTTTAGATTAACAGTACAACTCTTTACCCACTAGGCCTTTAGTACTCTCTTGTTTGTGAGGATGAAGAAACTGTATATAAAACCCTGAGGATACTGCCTGGCATTTAATGAACTCTCAAAAATAACAGACATGAATGCATCTTGAGCATACAAAGCATCATGCAGAGTCCTCTCAATCTGTGAAACAGTAATAGTTGGATAATTGATAACAATGCCTTATTCATGACTATAAGACTCGCTCGATCTACACTGACCACTTCTACACATTGCCATAGAGTGGGAACTGACTCATACCTGACACTCCCTCTTTTGGGTCTCTGAGGCTACATCAAACGAGAGGAGATTGCCTGTCTTCCCCCCACCCCCACCCCGGAGTCCCTGGATAATTCAAAGGGCCAGAGTTGAGACATTTGGGGTGGTTAATGTGCTTTTGAAAAACAAAACAAAACAAAACAAAATTTTTGTGTTAAATTCATCCTATTATATTCTAATTACTTGAAATATGTGCTGAGTAAATGGCTTACTGACATCCATATATGGTTAGCAGGAATTTGCATATCTCAGAATGCTCTTACCACGGAGCATGCCAGAGAGTTCTCTAGGTTGAAGGCAACAGTTCTAACAGCCTTTCAAAACAATTTTTTTTTCTAAAGTCAGTTTAAAGAGAGAAAATTAAATGGTGATTATTCTATTGATTAAAATACTTTTATTAAGAACAAGAAGGACTCGAGAGTTGCAATGGTGAAGTAACTCCTGTCTGATCACACGGTAAATGAGTAGTAGAACCAACCAGTACTAGAAGCTGTGAGTCCTAAATCCTGCCCCAGGCCCCTTTCTGTTCCCCGACTTTTGTCATTTGCCATTGAGTGAATTCTAATTTATAGCAACCCCAGCAGATCAGACTTGTGCTCCATAGGGCTTTCAGTGACTTATTTTTTTATAAGTAGATTGCCAGGCTTTTCTTCTGAGGTTCCTCTCGTTGGATTCTAACTTCCAGTCTTTCGATTTTAGGATCAAAACACATTAGCCATTTGTACCACCTCACCAGGTTATGCCAAGAAATCTGGAGGACAGTTGTCTGGCCTTCTGACTGGAAGAAATCTATATTTATTCCCATTCCAAAAAACAGAGTATGGGAATAATCAAACAATATCACTACTATCATGTGCAAGAAAGATCCTGCTGAAGATTATCCAGAAACAACTGAAATAGTACCTCAGCACAGCCCTTCCAGCTATGCAGGATGAGTTTAGAAGAGGCCATGGTACTAGGAACATCACAGCCAAAGTCAGATGGATCTTGACTGAAAACAGAGAGTACCAGAGGACTGTCTATCTGTGTTCTATTTGCTATGCAAAGGCAGTTGAATGTGTGGATCACAATAATTGCTGGCTGATTTTAAGAAATATGGGTATCCCAGACACTTAATTGTCTCATATGAAACCTATACTTGAACCAGGAAGCTGTAGTCAGAACAGAACAGGGAAACACCGCATGGTTCAGGATAAGGAAAGATGTGCATCACGGATGCATCCGATCTCCATATAGATTGAAAAATTTATATGCAGAACAGATCAATTGGGAGGCTGGGCTTTATGAAGAAGAATGTTGCATCAGGATTGGGGGAAGACTCATCAATAACCTGTGTTATGCAGATAAGACAACCTTGATTGCTAAAACTGAAAAGAACATGAGGCATTTGCTGCAGAAGGTCAAAGACTGTAGTCTTCAATATGAATTGAAGCTCAACATCAAGAATACAAAGATTTTCACTACTGGGCCAATTAGCAGCTTTATGATGAACAGAGAAGAGATTGAGATTGTTGATAACTTCAGCTTGCTTGGTTCCACAATCAATACTCTTGGCACCAGCAATCAGGAAATCAAAAGATGAATTGCACTGGGAAAACTTGCTGTCGGGGATCTCTCTAGAGTACTGAAGAGCAACGATGTCAGTTTGCAGACTAAGTTGCGACTGATCCAGACCGTGATCTTCACAATTATTTGCTCTGCATCTGAAATCCGGACAATAATTAAGGATGACAGAAGAAGAAATTATACCTTTGAGTTGTGGTGCTGGAGAAGAGTGTTGACCATATCGTGGACTGCCAAGAGAACAAATAGGTCTGTCCTGGAGAGGGTGAAACCAGGCTGCCCCCTGGAGGCAAGGATTTAGAGGCTTCATCTCACATACTTTGGGCATGTTGCCCAAAGGAGGGACCAGTTCTTGTAGAGGGACATGCGGATATCCTGCTTTGAATGGTAGAGGGACAGCACAGAAGAGGAAGATCCAGGATGAAATGGATTGACTCTGTGACCGGAGAAATGGGGTTAGATCTGTCAGAGGCGATGAGATTGGCTCAGGACAGGACAGGGTTCAGAGCTAAAGTATATAAGGTCACTGTGAGTTGCATATGACTCAATGGCAACATAACATCAAGGGGCTTTATAGAGAACTCTTGCGATCTAATGACCGAAGAGTTATGACTCAAAGGTGATGCCTTTCTGATGGTTCCAATCCACCAGGGACTTCATGGCATAAAGATGAGCAGTTTCATCCTGTGAGATTTACAGCTTCAAAAAAACCTGCTGGAAGGTCCGTGAGTACAACTTCACAGGAGTGAGTGAGTTTGTTGCCATCTAGTTGATTGTGAACTTAGTAACCCCATGTACATAGAGTAGAACTGTACTCCTTAGAGTTTTCAAAAGCAATGATCTATAGGAGAACAAAGAGCCAAGCTTTCCTGCTGTGGCACATGCAGGTGGATTTGGACTACCAATATTTTTGTGAGGAGTCAAGCATTTTACTATTTGTTACACCTGGAGACTCTACACACTGTTGAGACTCTCAAGCCTGGCTTTCAATAGAAAGTTGTTCCCTGTGGTACCCAGTGGAGGATAAGCTATGAATAATTTCTGACTTGGTGGGAGAGAGAAAGGGTTGGGGAGGGAGGGAAAAAGGGAGGGAAAGAGGGAGAGAAAGAGAGCGAGCATCTTTAAAATACCAAGCACAGACTATACCTGTCGTAATCAGACCATCTGGGACAGGGCCCAGGAACTGGAGTGATTAAACCATAGATTACTGAAAGTGAGAAGGACTTGAAACACTTGTTGCAAGGGATCAAAGAATACAGAATTCATTACAAGCTGCACCACAATGTCAAGAAGACAAAGATTCTTACCATTGGACTAATAGGCAACATCATGATAAATGGAGAAAAGATTGAAACTGTCAACAACTTCTTGCTTGAATCCACAATTAAAACCCATGGTAACAGCAGCCAGGAAATAAGGAGACATAACACATTGCACTGGGAAAATCTGCACTTAAGGCCCATTCCAGATTATTGAGGAGTAATGATGTCAGCTTGAGGACTAAGGTACATCTGATTGAGGCTGTGATCTTTCCAATCACTTGCTGTGCATCAGAAAGCTGGAATAAGGATGACAATTAGAATTAATGTCTTTGAGTTGTGGTGTTGGAGCACTGAACATCCCATGTACTGCCAGAAGAACAAGCAAATGTGTCTTGAAGAGGGGTGCAGATAGAGTGTTCTTTGGAGGCAGAGATGTGGATGCTTTACCTCACATACTTTGGGTATGTTGCTAGGAGGGGATATTCTTTAAAGAAGAATATGATGCTCAGAAAGGTGGAGGGACGGGAAAGGGAGAGGCAGACCTTTGGCCAGGTAGGCTGATACAGTGACTGCTGCCATGCTCTAGTGTGTCAGGAGGTATGAGAATCACACAGAACAGGACCGGGTTCACATTTGTTCATAGGGTTGCAATGGTCTGTACTTGACTCAACAGCGTAACAATTCTAATGCACCACCAAATTGGGCAACCATTCCCCAGGCCCTGGCTGCTCAAAGCAGGCCTAAGAACCTGCAACATTGCCATCACCTGGGAGCACATTAGAAGTGCAGGATCTCGTGTTAGAAATGCAAGATCTCAAGGCGTACTGAATTATGACCGACTTGTGAGCAAGTTCCTCCTGAACTGCTTGCACATTGAAATATAAGTCATTTGTACCCACAGGACACTGAAACCCAGGACCATTCACAGCCACTTCCACCATCGCTGCATTTTAAAAGGTACAGAAATGTCAGCCTTGAGCCGAAGAATATGTATGAGGCCTTGAACCTTTCAGGTTTCTTTGCAAGATTTCTAAAACCTAACTGCCTCAAGAACAGATTTCCTCTGAGTGTTAACAGGCCAGCTGATTGTCTGAGCCTTCTCATCACAGGTCAAAGGTAACTTGAAATGTTCCAGTGAATTTTGCATCTGTCTTAGTATTGCCTGCGTAAAAGTAGAGAGGTTTCCCCAAATTGTCTTTATCTTACATACATAAGACATCTTTCCACTCTTCTGTATTCTGATTTCCCAGAGTCATGGCTTTTTATGCCCTTTGGAATAATGGATTGCTTTTGGAGAAGAGTTTTGTTGTAGCACTACTTCTGTTCGTGGGAGTCTGGGAAGTGCATGATGAACCACCTTCACATTTAAAGTCAGGTGGGAAGGAAGTTGATTTCTCTTTAGAATTTTTGGGTTTTTTTAAATTTCTAGTTTTACAGGTCCCATTTATCTGTCTTCCTCCCATTAAGACCAAAATGAATTTCATTGTGTGGTGCATCAAGAATTTGAATGGTCCCATACTAGCAGACCTATTTTGCTAGCATAGATAAAACCCCAGTTTGGGGCTTTTCCCCCCTGTTACTATTAGGTGCGGTCCAATTGTTTTGGTTTTCTTCTGGTTGGTTTTGTGGTTTGTTTTTTTTGTTTTTGTTTTTGTTTTGTGTGTTGTTTTTGTTTTAAGGTTGAAACTTTTATTTGGAGAGGAGAAGGGACTCCTGGATCCATGGGGGAGGGAGACTGCTAAAATAGGGAGACCCCTCCAGCTCCCCGTTCCCTCACTTCTCTACTAATCTACTGCTAACTCTAATGCTCTAACCCTCTGATGACCCTCCAGGATTGATTCTATCCGTGTACTATCCTTTTCTTCGCTTTTTGTATGTTGTTTTTTGGCCACTATTTGGGACTGGTTTGTATGATTCAGCATAATTTGTTCTAGTTTATCCATGTTGTGCAGTATTTCACAAATTCTTGATCATTTTTGGTGCTGCATGTTACTCCACTGTGTGAAATGTACCACAGTTTCTCTAGTCATTCGTCTGTTAGAGGGCATGGATTGTTTCAACTCTTGCCACTTATAAGTAGTGCTGCAGTAAACATGGGTGTGAGTAAGTCAATTTATGTTGCAGCTCTTTGTTCCCTGGGATACATACCTACTGGTGGGATTCTTGAATCAAGTGGTATTTCTATTTCCAACAATCTCAGGTAGTGACAAACTGCTTTCCATCTTAGAGGTTGCACAATTTTGCATTTCCACCAGCAGCATATAAACATTTCAATCTCTCCACATCCTCACTAGCATTTTTATTTCATGTCTTACTGAACATTGCTGTTGTCGATGATTCCGCATTCCTGTTTTTAATTTGCATTTCTCTGATAGAGAGCTATAGAGAACTCTGGTGACCTAGTGGTAAGGAGCTGATCTGTCAATCCAAAGGCAAGCAATTCAAATCCACTAGCAGCTCCACAGGAAGAAGACGGGCATTCCCCTTCTGTGTGACTTACAGCCTCTGAAAACCCACTGGTGGGTCAGCTATGAGTTGATTTTGACTTGATGTCACATAGCAGCAACAATATAATAGGGAGCTCTGGAGGCCTAGTGAGAAGGATGTTGAGCTTCTTGCTTCTCTTCAGGAGAATCATGGGAAATCTCCTTCCTTCTTATTTAGAGCCTCTGAAAATGCACTGGAGTTCATTCCAACTCAATTACAAGGAGATTTTTGTATAATAGCTAATGATAGCTAACACATCCTCATATGCTGGCTGGCCATCAGATGTCTTCTTTGGTGAAATGTCTGTTAATGTCCTCTGCCCATTTTGTAATTGAGTTGTTTGTATTTTTCTTATTGAGGGGTTGGAGTTTACTAGACAATTTTTTTATTTTATTAATTTAAATGAACATTTACAGAGATTTTGGATACAATTTTAAGACGAATCCCTAATCACATGTTGTTGTTGTTGTTGTTATGTGCTGTGGAGTCGCTTGCAACTCAGAGCAACCCTATGTACAACAGCCCTAAACCCTGCTCTATCCTGTGCCAATTGCACTCTCTGACACACCCATCCCGATTACCCCAGTCACTGAGTCAATCCACCTCATAGAGGGTCTTCACTTCCTGCGCCATCCCTCCACCATGCCAAGTATGATGTCCTTCTCCAAGGACTGGTCCCTCCTTACAACATGTCTAAAGTATGTCAGATGAAGCCCCAGAATCCTTGCCTCCAAGGAGTAGCCTGGTTTAACCATCTCCAGGCTGAATCTGTTTGTTTTCTTGGCAGTCCATAGTACATTCAATACTCTTCTCCAGCACCACAGCTCAAAGGCATCAATTCTCCTTCTATCCTCCCTAGTCACTGTCCAACTCTCTGATGCATAACAAGTGATAGAAAAGACCATAGCCTGTATCAGACACACCTTAGTCTCCAGAGTGACACCATTGCTTTTCAGTACCCCGGAGAGGTCCCTAACAGTCGACTTTCCCATCGCAGTATGTTTTTTTATTTCCTGGCTACTGGTGCCAAGAGTGTTGACCTGGAGCCAAGCAGACTAAAGTTGTTAACAATCTCAGTCTCTTCACCATCCATCCTGATGCTGCCAGTTGGTCCAGTGGTGAGAATCTTTGTCTTCTTGACATTGAGCTTCAATCCATACTGAAGGCTGCAGTCCTTGACCCCCTACAGCAAGTGCTTCAGGTCCTCCTCAGTTTCAGCAAAGAGGGTTGTGTCATGTGCATAATGCAGATTGTTAATAGATCTTCCACCAATCCTGACGCCACACTTCTCCTCACAGAGCCCAGCCTCTCGGATAATCTGTTCTACATGCAGGTTGAAAAGGTATGGAGATAGGACACATCCCTGGTGTACACATTTCCCAATTTTGAACCGTGCAGTATTTCCTTACTCTGTTCTGACAACTGCCTCTTGGTTTAAGTATAGGTTTCGCATTAGAACGATCAAGTGTTCTGGGATTCCCATTCTTCTCAGAGTCAGCCACAGTTTGTTATGATCCACACAGTCAAACGCCTTTGCCTAGTCAGTGAAACACAGATAGACATTCTTCTGGTATTCCCTGCTTTCAGCTAAGATCCATCTAACATCAGCTACAATATCCCTAGTACCACGACCCCTTCTAAACCCAGCCTGGACTTCTGGCAGTTCTCTGCTGATGTGCTGTTCCAGTTGTTTTTGGATAATCTTCAGTAGAATCACATGTAGCATTGCCAAGTATTTTTACCAATGTGTAGGTTCTCTTATAACCTCATCTTTGGCTGGCTTTTCCTCTTACTCGACAAGTACCATAGGACTGGATTCAGTAACGCTCAGATCCCCAAACTCAAAAATATGTCTGCTAACAGAGATATGCCAGAGAATTTGTGGGGGGAGTAAAGAAGGCAGGAAGGGAGATTCCATCACAGCAGTCGTCATTAGAGAGCACTAAGCAGGTCCATAAAATCCCTGGAAGTTCTTTTGTTACATTCCTGGCTGCTAAAAAAAGTCACCAGTTCAAATGAACCAGCCTGTCCTCAGGAGGAAAATGTTGCCATCTGCTTCCCTGGAGAAACAGCAGGAAGAAGAGAACCTTAGAAACCCGGAGACATTTCTGCTCTGTCCTGTGGGGTCTCTACAAGTCTGAGTCCACTCTCTGGCAATTGATTTGGTTTAGTTTTTAAATTTTTATTCTATTATTTAGCTTATCCATACTCCATCAAGCTCCAGTAACATAGTCGAGAAGGAGCTGCACTGCTCACCCAAAGGCTTCAACTCTCTGATGGTTCAAATCTCCCAGCAGCTCCTCAGAAAAAAGATGGGCAATCTCTTCCCATGCAGTTTATAGCCTCCCAAAAACCCATTTTAGAGTCTGCTAAAAATCAGTTCTGAGTTAAGGCAATGAGAGAGCGAGACACCTTCCCTCCCTCACCACAACACCTTTCATCAGTGAGCCTTATGCCTTTCAGCCCTTTTAACCTGAAGACCATTTTTCTTTCTGGGCTTAAAAAAGACCACTCAGCCTTGCCTCACACAGGTCCCAGTTCACAGGGCTGAGAATTGAGTATGTCTAACAAGATGTCACCCGGGCTGTGAAATTTGAGCATATTTAGGACAAGAGCTCATGCCTCAGCCCACCCACAGCCTAGAACAGGCTGACCCAGGCCAAACATGGAGGAATAACCTTTTGGAACCTAAATGAGTGAACTTGAACAGCCTTGCGCCAACTATAGTGAGTGGAGTGGGGATGGGAGAGCAAAAGCCGTTCAAGCCCTTAACCATTAGTATTCACAACTCCCAGTAGGCAGCTACACGGAGTCGCCCTTGGGGGAGCCTCCAGGGAGCTAAGCCTAACCTGCAAAAATAGAAAAATAATTTTCTTTTCAAAAAAACACCACACTACCCAATTGATTTGCTAATGGGTTCTGGCAGCCTTTGTATTAGTCTGAGAAGCCATTCAGACCACCACTGACAATGTCAAACTTATAAATTGCTCTTGTTAAAACCTGCACATCAAAATTAAATGGAAAACACCTGGTTTGCAGGGTCTTGCTCATTGGGTAGACGACGTGTGCCGCTAGGTGGCCAGAGAAGTGGGCCCAGGAAACAGCCTGCCTTCCTCTGAGAGCCAAAGGACAGTAGGGGTCCTCCACATTTAACCCAGAGATGGGGGAGGGCTTTGAATTTTGGAACAAAAACAGTGCAGTATTGGTACCCAGCAAAATTGTTATTCCCTTTAAAAATCTAGGCCTTTTATTTCAGAAATCAGGAGATAGGCCCACCCTGAGCCCGTTCTCCTAGGACTAAAATCATCTAGAGAAGCTATACTCTGTAACCAGGGCTGCACTCTCATGATGGCTACCTAATTGCTCTGTTCACCTGACTGCCTTACCTGCCTAGCCCTAGTTGGGTTTTGGGCTTAGCTTTCCTCCGTGCTAAAATATTAGGCTTTGGGAAAATGTCTTGACTTCAAAAACTTAAACTCTTTGCTCTTGAGTTAGAACTGACTCTTGGCTCACCCTCCAGCAGGTTACCAGGAGATATAAATCTCATGGCAGGAGATTCCTCTTCTTCCACCCACAGAGCTGCTGATGAACTTGAACCCCCAGAGGGGTGTTCCCTTTGGGTCAGCAGTGCATCTCCCTATAGACTAAGTCGCAAGCACGCTCTTTGACATAAAGGGCCTCCAAATTGTCACATGCTCCCTGGAAGCCTTGGTTTCCGCATCTGTTAAGTGGAGATGATAAACCAATATAATAATTGTCTATAGAAATGTACTAACAGTTGACCACCTTAAAGCTTTGGAACAAAAATTATGAAAACTTTAGAAATTATTATTCTCCTTTCATTGTCAAAGAGATGCCAAGTGATTTCTCCTGCCCAAGCCCCATCCAAAATGAAGTGAGTATTCCTATTAAAAAATTAAGATCAGTTGTAATTGCACCAATTGTGTGGCAGCCCTGTGCATTTCAGAATAGACATATGCTTCATTCTCAGGATTTTTAAAGACTTTTCTCTTTTGAATCACGAGGGCTTTCTTCCAAGGTGTCTATAGGTGGATTAAAACCAGCAACTTGTATAGTTAGAAGCTGAGCCATTAGCCTTTTGCGCCACCCAGGGAGATGATGATTTGTTGTTATCATTGCCGTTAGGTGCTGTTGTGTCTATTGTGACTTACCCCACAGATCTGAAGCTTGCCCTATCCTGCATCATTTTCACAATCTCTGATATGCTCAAGTTGTTGCACTTACTGTGTCCTGTCTTGCTAAAGGTCTTCCTCACTTTCTCTGAACTGAGTTGTGGTTGCCTAGTGGTAAGGAGTTACACTGCTCTGCAGGAGAAAGATGGACGATCTCCTCCTGTGTGATTTACAGCCTCTGAAAACTCACCAGCAGGTGAGCTTTGAGTTGCTTACAACTGAACAGCAGCAAGATGATGATAATAGCAAGAATTTATTGAGAATCTTATAGGTGCCAGACAGACACACTAATGTGTCCATTATCTGTGCTTCACACAGTCTGGCAAAGCAGAGGTCGTTATCCTCAGTTTATTGATGTGCGACAAGGGTGAATAACTTGCCCACGGTTAACTCCCTTGGAGAAGCCAACACCAAAGCATTCTGCCACGCGGGCTGCCCTCTTCCTTCCCCGTGCTTGATCGTCTGGAGGAAGACAATTTTCAGTGAATTGTTGGGCTCTGGAATGACACCTGTTTCCCCAGAGCAGAAATGACACCTTTGAAGTAAAATTTTCTCAGCTCTCAGCTCCACAGGAAAAACCTATTTGGAGGCCCATTATGGCTGTATTCTAGAAGCCGTCAACTCAGAGGCTTAAATATAGCATTGCTCCGGTTCTCAGCCACATGGCAGCAAGGAAAACATTTTGAAGGGCAAATAAATATTTATGTATGAGGGCTCTTCTGTGCACAGTAAATGTTTGAGTCTGTTGCCCCAATTCCCTGGGCTGAGAGGAAATCATGGAGCCTGGAAGACAGGGAGGCAGTCCTTCTGTGCTCTCTGCCTATTTTTGCTCAGTAAGGTCTGCAGTGAGCCAGGCCCTGGCCCTGTGTGCGTGCTACCACGTTATGAAGTGCTCTGTGTGCCATAGACCCGGTTAGTGCTTTACTCTAATGATCTCTTTTCATTATCTCGGCCCCACAAAATAGTTCTCATCAGCTTTGGTTTATAGATGAGAACCTATGGAGTGTCTGTTTCCCACTGACCTGTCATGTGGGTGCAGACCAAGAAACTGAAGAGCATGTTCTCACTCTCTCCTTTTCCCTGTAAGCTATAGGCTCTTTGAGGAAAGGCTGGGTGATAATAGAGCCCAGGTTGCTGCTGAGCCCCTGCCAGAAGTGGCCCCTTCACTAAGCATGCTGTGGGCCATTTCTTTGTATCCATACAATGACCGATGGGAGGGTGTGCTATTCTGCAGGAAGAATGCTACAGAAATAGGTGAATGCTGTTCCATTCTGCTCAGAGTAATGACAGTGACAGCGAAAGCATCCATTTGGGTTCTGTGTAAAATCTTTGTGGAGAAGGTGTCAGAGCAAAGAACTCCTTCAGGTCTCCCATGGAAAGGGTTCTCTCCTTTGTCGACTTTGCCCCTCCATTCTCTGTACCCTTTCTCATCTTATTTTTGCTTTTGTTGTCCTTTCTACCTCCTTTATATTGTTGATTGTTGGTTTTGTGTGTACAATTGACTCAGGACCAACTCACAGCTGACCCTGCAGCAGGTTTTCAGAGGCAGTTAATGACACAGGAGAAAGCTGCCCATCCATCTCCCGTGGTGCAGCTGGTAGATTCGAACTGCATGCCCTTCGGGTTGGCAGCACAACTCCTTACCTCTGAGTCACCGTTTCCCCTTCTATTCATTCTCTCTCTCTCTTTCTCTCTCTCTTTCTCTCTTCCTCTCTCTCTTTCTCTCTCTCTCTCTCCCTTCTCCTTTCAGCCTTTGGACACTTCCTCTTCCTCCTCATCCTCTCAGTGTCCTTCTCTTCCTACTCTCCTTCCTTTACTTCCCCCCTTCTTCTTCCTCCTCCTGTTCTCTCTCCCTCTTTCTTTCCTTCTTTCTCATCTTCATTCCCCTCCTTTTCCTCTCCTCCCTCCCATTCTACCTCTCCTCTTCTTCCTCCTAGATCAGCTCCCTTTTCTTCTCATTGACTCAGCCCTCTGGCCTCTGAGTTTGCAGGGAATGCAGTTGGAGGTAGCATCCAGGGTGTCCGAGCTGGGCGGGGAATGCAGGGCTTGGGAGTTGTGACCCCAGACGTGATGGGCCCAGCACTCAGCCTGAGATGCAGCTGCGTGGAGCTCCACTCAGAAAGTGCTTGCAGCTGGGACGTGGGATGCACCAGAAGGAGCGGAAATGCGGCCCTGCTTCCCAACCAGAGATGGAACACAATCTGCTCTTTGCATGTATTTATGCCTCCAACATCCTTTTTTTGCTTTTTTCAGAAAGGTGATCCGTCTTCCCCCAAGTTTATTAGAGGCGCTTTTCCAACACCACTTATAAAATATTACAGGCGGCCCCATGATTCATGACTTCATTTATAACCCACAGCACTGGGGAACTTTAGGGGAATATTTCTCATTAAATCTAGTTCTCAACTTTGTGGAGCTACATCCTATTTCCCATAGAAAATGCCAAGAAAGCCAAGACAGATCTGAGCCGAGGGCTGAGAGCGTCTCTTGGGGCTGCTTCAGATGGTGGGAATGAGAGGATGCCACAGCCGTCTTCCTCCTGGGCTTCTCAGGGCCACGTTTTGTATCACACATCCACAAGCGCCTTGTGCCACCAAAGAACACGAGTCATGGGTCTGTTTGCTCTGTCCTCTGCATCTTTCTTTGGTGGTGCTTTCTCTTCATTAGGTCAATAGAGAATGACCGAGCAGTCCAGGCCCGGGCTCAGACCCCTGGCCAGCAGGAACACTGGTGAGGGCCCCCAGCTACGGAATTTAAGCTCATTTCGTGGATTTTCCCCATCAAATCTGCAGATCCTCCCTGTGGCTTGCTGTAGTCTTCCTGAGCCATAAACCTTGTTCACAGGTGGGAAACAGTTACTCCTTTAACCACTGCTGACAGTAAGTCACTGTGTCTTACATCTAACTCTTTTATGAGAACTATTTTGCTTTGATAATTGTTCTTTAAAAAGCCCAAGAACCAGATAGGTGCTTTTCTCTTGCCAAATGCAAGCAGGAAGAAAATCCTGTCGGCCCCTTGTCCTGTGACTGCCCTTAGCTGACCTCGACCCTGGGAATGCCTTCGCAGCCCCTCCAGTGGCTGTCATCTCCCAAGATGGAAGCTTACCTGATCTCTGCGCTATTTCCCCCTCCAGCCGCCCCTGTGCCGTAACCCAAAGTCTACAAGATAGAATACGACTCACTAGGTTGAAAAACCAGCATAAGTAATTAGCTTTGGAGACCTGATGTATGTTTTATATGTATTTTGGGTTTTGAAGGTAATACATTTGCATTTCACTTAAGGAATTCAAAGCCAAAACCCGAGCCTCCGCCATTGAGTTGGCTCAGTCGTTTATAAATCGTATGAGCAGAGACTGCTCATCTTTCTCCCCTGGTTCCATTGATGGGTTCAAATTGTCAGCAGATTGGTTATCAGCCCAAATCAACCTACTATGCTGTTCGTTCTCTTTGTTCAACTTTTCTGAACCTAGAACTACTCTTACATGAAAGTCTAATAACCTACTAAACTAGTAGGACTCCTCGTATCTAACAGTGAGAAGTGTGTACTTGAAGTGCTGTTGATCTTAGTGGTTGCAGTTACTCAGCGTACACCCAGCATGAGCGCAAGGTGGAGGCAGGGATTGTCCCCTCATCCCTCCCTGACCACTCAGTGGCCTTCAGGTGCAGGCACACTGAATGTCATTATAGGATCCTTCTGTCTTTATCTTTTTTCTTTTTTTTTTTTCAAATAGGCCCTTCTATCTTTATTATGTCTTATACCAAAAGCCAATAAACTATAACCTGGGAAAACGTGGCCCATGAGTCTGTATTTAGAAAAACGGTTTCATTAGAACACAGCTGTACTCATTGATTTATGATTGTTATCTGGGCTTTTTTCTTGCTATAGCAACAGAGGTAAGACTTTGTGAGAGAAACTGTATGTCCAGCAAAGCCTAAAATATTGACTGTGAGGTCCCTTCAAGCCAAGGTTCCCTAACCCCTGTTTTCTATATTGGCATGTACATACTAGTATAGAGAGCTGTCTGCTCGGAGGCATCCAGTGCTGTGCTTCACTGGTGATTTAGGAGATTTGCAGAAGTAATTTCAGCTAGCTGTAAGTTTGCCTTCCACGCCACTTCTAAACCTACTCCCACTGTGGCAGGTGTGAGATATATGTGCATCCGAAGTGGCTTAACAACACTGAGTTTGGTTTTGGTTTGAGGATAGATAGATAGATAGATAGATAGATAGATAGATAGATAAACAGAGATACATAGTTAGACATGGATGGATGGATGGATAGATAGATACATAGATACATAGATAGACATAGATAGATAGATGATAGACAAGTAGACATAGATGATAGATAGATAGATAGATAGATAGATAGATAGATAGATAATAGCTAGATAGATGCTAGACAAGCAAACATAAATGATAGATAGATAGATAGATAGATAGATAGATAGATAGATAGATAGATAGATAAACATAGGAGAAAGATGGGCAGTTTCCTTCTGTGAAATTTACTATCTCTGAAAACCCACTGGAAGCTCAGCTATGAGTTTTCTGACTTAAGATGCAACAACAGCAGGTAGATAATAACTGATACACACACACACAATCTGGTCAGCTCTTTCTAGCCATGGGTGTGTGTGTGTGTGTGTGTGTGTGTGTGTGTGACAAATGAGGGCAGGAAGGGCTTACTGCAGAGAGGAATCTTCATCAGCATTGCCATTGCGTTGTACCTCTCTTGTTATCCATCCTTTTGGAATGTGTGGCTCACAGGCCACCCAGTTGAGTAGCCTATACCCTGGGGGCACATATTAAGATGGAAGCCTAGATTTGCTAAACTCGGTCAGGTTTGTCCATGTTTAAAAGCAGGAGTGCAGGGTTTTGGCACACTCACAAGTGAAGGCATCTGACAGACCAGTGTGTCCAGTGATTCACAATGCTCAGCATCAGGGTCACCAAAATTATTAAAATGTAGATATTATGTGGTTACTAGGTGCCAGTTAGTCAAGTACAACCCATGGAGACCCTATGAACAACAAATCTGTACCCTGTTCTGTCCTACGCCATCCTCCTATTTCCTGACACACTGGAACTCATTGCAGCAGTCACTGTGTCAATCCATCTGGTTGAAGGTCTTTCTCTCTTTCACCGACCCTCCAGCTTTGCAAACACGCTGTCCAGCTCCAAGGAGTAGCTTCTCTTAACAACCTGCCCAGAGTGTGTGAGAATAAGCTGTATCATCTTTGCCTCCAAGGAGCACTCTGACTGCACTTTCTCTGAGACATATTTGTTTATTCTCTTAGCATTCCAAAAGTCAGTACTCCTCCAGCAGCACAGCTCAGAGGCATCAATTCTTCTTCTGTCATCCTTATTCACTGTCCAGCTCGCAGATGCATAGCAAATGATCAGAAAGACCATGGTCTGTCTGAATCAGGTGCACCTTAGTCTCTAGACTCACACCATTTCTCTTTAGCACTCTGGAAAAAACCCTGACTGAAGACTTTTCCAGTGCAGTACCTCCCCTGATTTCCTCGCTGCTGAGGCCAAAGGTGTTGATTGTGGACCTGAACCCAATAAAACTTTTAAAAACCTCTGCTCTTCTCCATCTATCATGATGCTGCCAGCTGGTCCAGTGGTGAGAATCTTTGTTTTCTTGATGTTCAGATGCAATCTATATTGAAGACTGCAGTCCTTGACCTTCTGCAGCAAACACTTCAGGTCTTCCCTCCACTGGCACATAGGCAGTGGCTGTACTAGAAGAATGTTGACCAGGATTCAAGCTCGGATCTCCCACGTAGACACTGAGAATTCCATCACTGAACCGGTGCTGCCCCGCTAGTGCAAGAGTGTGAGTCAATATGAACTCTAATAATTACTAGCTAGGACCAACTTTGGACATGTTGTAAGGAGAGACAGGTCTTTAGAGAGGGACATCATGCTGGGTATAGTGGAGGGACAGCGCAGGAGGGGAAGACCCTCTATGAGGTGGATTCATTCAGTGACTGGGGTACTCGGGATGGGTTTGTCAGAGGCAATGAGATTGGCACAGGATAGAGCACGGTTTAGGGCTGTTGTGCATAGGGTCGCTATGAGTCGCAAACGACTTGACGGCACATAACAACAACAACAGGACCAACTTTTCTCCCTTCACGCCTATTCCCAGGGGTTTTCACACAGTGCTTAGTAGAGCTGCTGAGAGTGTCCAAAGTGATGCACAGGCATGTCCCTGAGTGTATCTGGGTGAAGAAGAAGGAGGAGTTAGTAACACAGCTCCAGCCTCCCCAGCATGAGCACTGATGGCCTAGTTCACAGTGTTTCACCGTGATAACTAAAGTCTCCTCCTCTCTAGTGGTTCAAATACACCGGCGTCTCCAAGGGAGATTGATAGGCAATCTCTTCCTATTAAGATTAAAGTCTCAGAAATCTGTTGGAAGGTCTCTCAAAAATCTTGGACTCAGGTCCATTACTGTTGAGTCACGACCAGCTCACAGCTGATCCTGCCGAGGGTTTTCAGAGGCTGAGGTTGCCCATATTTTGCACCGAGGAGCAGCTGGTGAATTGGAGGGCAGCGCACTGCCCTGTCCACTAGGACACCAGAGTCACAGTGAGCTGGAATTGACTCAACAGCGGTTGGTATGGCGCCTCCTCCATGTTCAGCCTGTGTCACAGCATGGGCATGTTTCATGTTTCAGCCTCACATTCGATTCTGCCCCTTGAGCAAGTGTACGTGACAGAAAAATGGGTGAATGGTGGGCAAAGTTGAAAATCTAGACAACCTACCTGTCAACATTCAAACCACTGGAACTTTCTACCAAAGTCTTTTAAAATTCTCTGGAGAGGCGGACTCTGTGATCAAACCTTCTTTGGAAATAGCGGCACAGGGTCTCCCAGTCTCATCATCCTTTCTCTTGAATGATTCCACTGCGTCATCATATCCATCATTGCTCCATGGGTCTCCGCTCTCTTCTCTGCTGGCCCTTCCCTGGTTGGTACCCTCCATTAAAGCGCTCGATTACTAATTGCAAAGTTGGCAGTTTGAGGCAACTCAGAAATACTTTGGAAGAGAAGAACAGTCATTGACTACTTCTGAAAAGAATAGTCATTGACAGTCTAGGGAGTGGAATTCTATTCTGGCACGCTTGGGGTCACTAGGAATTAGAATCAACTTCACACCAGCTGGAGGGGGAGGGGGAAAGGACTGACCTCTGCCCTGTCCACTCAGATGGTACTCATTCCCTCTCCTACTCCTATGTAGACATACAAAACCAGTGCACACTTCAACTTCTTCGACACCTGCTGTCATCAGGCCAGATGATACGCACAGCCATGGACAAACACTAGTTAAGTGTTTATGCCAGGCGTAGGAGTTCTGGTGGCTTAGTGATGATAAATTGTGTTGCCAGTGCAAAGGTGTGTGGTTCAAATCCACCAGCTGCTCCATGAGAGAAAGATGACCAGTTTCCTCCCGTGCTAATGCCAAAGGGTATTATTACCTTTGAAGACCCACTGGAGGGTCAGCTGTGGGTCAGTTCTGACTCAATGGCACACAACAACAACAACAGTGCTCACAAGGAACCCTCAGTCTAGGAGAGAAGAGATAAAGACCAGTATGAATTCATTCACTATCCTTGCCATAGGTGGCAGGTTTTTGTTTATGTCCCATACTGTCTTTCTCCCAAGATGTTACTCACATAGCCTCAGGCCTGTGTGTGGTTCGCATGCCCCAAGAAGGCCTCCACTAAACCAGTTTATGTAGATCCCACTGGCAACCCAGGAATTTGCTCAGCCAGGTCAGGAAGTGGCTGCACCTTACATGGGAAGGGATGCTTCGCAGAAAGTACCACTGGTTTTCTGTTGATGCCTTCTCCTTGGGCCATGCTCCTCGCAGCATCTCTGCCCTGCCACCTCCTGGCCAAAGGGAGTACCAGGCTGGGGCCATGCAAGTGATGTCCAGACGCCCAGGTTGCTGCATCCTCTCTCACTCCTGCCGCAGCTCCTAGGGGACTCCAGGAGCTTTCTGGGCACGATCTGCAGAGCTCCACCGGCCACGGGCAGATGGAGGCCCAAATGTTCCCCAGAAACTGGCCCCGGTGGAGGCAAGGATCTGTTTTCTCCCTTGTTGCGTTTCTCTTTAAACTTCATCCTGTTTAACTGTTCCTGGTTTCTGTCTCGTTGTTTAAATGCATGTGTGTGTTATGCTTATGGTATAATTCTCTGCATGCTGTGTATATATTCCTTGCTTCTGTTGCTATTTGATTGTTACAATGCAGATCAAACCAAAAGGAGACAGCAGGGTGAACAGGGACAATAAATGATAGTGAGAAAAGTAACGGCAATAATAACAAGCCCGGCAGCACACTGGCCATTTGCTTGGGAAATTTTTTCTCTTTGAGTGAGGACAGAACTCATGTTCAGTTCCAGAAACTTGTTCTTTTTCATCAGGTGGTATGGGTAGAAGGCTTTATAAATGAAGGAGGTCTCTGAGGAAAACTGGTCAACAAGGTCAGGTTAGAGGCATCTGCTCTAACCCTTCAAATAGTGATCCAGACGGTCAAGGCAGAGACCAGGAGGGCTGAGCTGTAGAGTAAAAGTGCATCGAAATAGAAAGGCCCCCCTTGAGTGCTGGTCGATAAGCCCCAGGTGTCCATTTCCTAGTGATTTATGCCTGTGTGCTGCTTAGGCTATCGTGGACCAAGAGGCTGTCCTGAAACCCAGTGGGAAATGCAGGAGCTGGGCGGTCCCTGCCATCACCAGGCCTCTCCCCTGGATGTCACTGTTGTGCTATGTGAACAATGCTGGGGCGCCCTTATGGGGCCCATGAGAAACCCTCCAGGGAAGCCACCACCCCTTGGGATGAGGAGACTCTGTAAGAAGGGCAGGGCCAGGCCAATTTTAGAATTTTGGGAAGATGGGGTTTTGCCTATCATAGCTGTCCTCATGATAATTTGCAGGTTCTGGGACCTGGCTGGCTAGTGTGCTCCTTGTGCAAGAGAGGAGTTGATTCTCTATCACAAAGAGATCAGGGTAGGTAGGAGAAATGCGAAGGCCAGGTCCCTCTCCCACCTGCCTCTCAGGCCTTTGGGCAGCGGCTGCCAGGGCAGCAGCAGTGGGAGGATGCCTTCAGGGCCTAGCAAGTATCACACATCAGGGTGAAGTTACAGGGCCTGTTTTACTATACATAGACTAGGTGGACCTGGAGAATTGTTTCACAGCTCAGGGCCTCAGTGTCTGTCATCCACTTTAAAAGAAATTCCCTCATAGCATTGTCATTGTTGTTGTTATGTGCCGTTGAGCCATCTGCGACTCATAGCGACCCTGTGTACAACAGCCCTAAACCCTGCTCTGTCCTGTGCCAATCTCTTTGTCTCTGACACACCTATACCCATTACCCCAGTCACTGAATCAATCCATCTCATCAAGGTGCTTCCTCTCCTGTGCTGGTCTTTCTCCAGGGACAGGTCCTTCCATATAACATGTCCAAAGTATGTAGGCGCTAAATCATATTAACACATGGGAGGGGTCTCTGGGCTATGCAAATGATTAATGCATAGCTAACAAAAAAGTTGGTGGTTTGAATCCACCCAGAGTACCTTGGAAGAAAGGCATGGCACTTTATATCTGAACAATCAGTCACTGAAAACCCACCCTATGGAGCACAGATATACTCTGACACTCATAGAGTGGTTGTGAGTGAAAGTAAACTCTAAGGCAACTGATTTAATACATGTAAAACTCTTAATGCTCAAACTCATCGCAGTCAAGTTGAAACTGACTCATAGCTAGCCCTCCAGTGGGTTTGCAGATTGTTGATTACTTGGTGGGAGAGTGCCCATCTTTCTCCTATGGATCTGGTCCTATGGATTCAGTCCACCTGAGAGGGGAGACTTTGGGGTTAGTAGCACAACTCCCTGCAGACTATACCACCAGATTCCCCCTTTAATTCATGTCATGCAGCTATTATAATAACAAAGAACTTAGAAACCATAAATAAAAGACAATCTAAGTCCTTAGCCTAGAAGAAAAAGCCTTGTTTTTAATCCAATCATTTTTTTTAAAAAAGAACTTGCCTAAAGATAGAG
Organism: Elephantulus edwardii; assembly: GCF_000299155.1. NCBI lineage: Eukaryota > Metazoa > Chordata > Mammalia > Macroscelidea > Macroscelididae > Elephantulus > Elephantulus edwardii. The sequence continues at coordinate 6,977,946 of NW_006399783.1, read as the reverse complement.
CAAATCAAAAGTGACCCAGCTTAATGAAACCAGTGCCCTTGTTTCTTTATACTTGGTTTTGGGTTTCCATGAGTTGCTGGCCGCCGCTTCCCAGAACACATATGCATTTGTTTTTCTCCATGTGCAGAGAGGAAGCACCCATGTTTAGCCCTAAAGCAATCAAGGAACTCCCCCTCCCATCTTATTGTTGAGGCATTTAAAGTAACGTAAAGCAGACTTAGAACATAGTAGGAGCAGAGGCTATGGAGAGAGTACGGGGTGAGGGGTGTCATGCTGACCAGCTCAAAGAGAAGCAATCACTTCTGAGGTCAGACCAGAACCGGTAGCATCTCCTCTGCTAGCCAGTCAAGAATTCTTTGATCTTCCCTTGGTTTTCCCTAGACTGAGATGTCTCATTTTAAATTGTCGTAATTTCTGGTACGAATCAGGATGATGCATGTACGAGTTGCACGAGGTAATTCTGTTTTTGTTAGGTCAAGTCCGCCTCAACTCATAGCATTCTTATGGACAATGAAACGAAACACTATCAGACCTGCACCATCCTCACAATTGTTGCTGTGTTTAAGCCCAGAGCTGCAGCCAGTCTGTCAATGAACTGATTTTACCAGGGTTCCATAACTTAGCCAGCCATACAGCAGAGCTGCTATGTTAGAGAGAGAGACCAACATCGGGACCTCGTCTTCCCTCCTCTTTTCCTTCCTCCTTCTCCCTGTAATAGCCTCAGTCAGTCCAATTGAGATTCTGACATTCATCTCTAGTCTATCGGTAGCCTTTATATGATTACTCAAAACATAAGCTCCAACTCATTGCCGTGGAGTCAGAACCTACTCAAAGCTGACTTTCCAGTTGGGTTTCTAAGGTGGTAAATCACATAGGAGGAGATTCTTCATTTTTTTCCCCTCTGAGGAACCCTAATGGATTTGAACCACCAAAGAGGCATAACTCAATAAACAAGCAAAAGTCTCAACTTGATGCCATCATATCAATTCTAACTCCTGTCAACCTCTCATGCCACAGAGTAGAATTGCTTTGTGGTTGCAGTCTTTACAGAGCAAACTGCCAGGCCTTCTTCCTTCACATCACCGGGTAGGATTGGACCTCTGGCTTCTATTGAGAGTAAACCAGTTGTCGCTGTCAAAGTGGAGGTGCAGCCCTCTTCTAGGTATTGAAAACGGTTGATTAAATGGAGCCACCACTCACAGGGCAGAGTAAGCTAAGGATACGAGTGAATGATGCCTGTGATGTGAACGCCTCCATGTAAACCAACTTGGAAATGGATGGCAAGCTCAGACTTGTGAGTGACTTCTACCCATAGTCAAAGAACTAAGTAGGAAGTGGAAAGTACGTGTTTCACTTCATTATGCATTTGAATTTTATGTTTTTAAGGGACACTTTTGGCATCTTAATTCCATTATCACTTCCTCTTAGGCGGGTTTCTTTACTAGTGGCCCAGGAGAAGTGTCGCCTGCAGAAGGGTAATGAGGAGAGGAGAGAAGCACCCTGCACGCTTTGGTGGGAGGAAAGGTAAATTGGAAAATGAGGCGGGAAGCAGTGCCCAGGCAGCTGCAAGATTGTTGAAAACCATTTTCTCAACTGGGTTAATTGTTCCTCCCCATGGTGCAGAGACACCTACGCCTTCCTAAGTCTGCGATTCTTTATTGCAAAGAGCAGCCTATTAAGAGAGACAGATTGTCTACCAGGAGCAGCTGACTCTCTTTCCCTTCTCTCCATCTCAGCTCTCTCCTGCTAATGCCCCTTCCCCCCTTTGCATTAGCTTTATCATTGGGAAGGGTTGTCAGTGATCAGAGGAGGGGGTGTGCAGACTCAAAGCAGCCCTGCTTGAAGAGTAGGAATAATTATAAAATCTCGGGCTGTTATCCAATTACTTTGACATGTGGCCATTCTAGGGAGTTCTAACTGGATTAAGTTCATTATAAAAAGATTAGTCCTAGGATGGGGACTGTGCATAACAAAGTGAACCTTCAGAATGTGCGCTGCTGGGCCACCAAGGACTTTGGGGTAAAACCAAGTGAATGGCTTTGTTTATTGAATTACTGCTTAGGGATTCGCCAAGGAGTTTTGTTCAGATAGACTTTGTGGCTTAAAGCAACTGTCAGCACTTTCTTGTTTGTTTTTGTTTTTTCCTGCACTGTTCTTCAGCGCCATCCTGGTATTGTCAAAGCACCAATCCAAGAACCTTGTCCCTGATGTTCTGTATAAGCAAGGAGATGAGATTATTGATCAAAATGGTCTGAGCCACACGGCGCTCATATATTATTCATAAACTGTGTGTATACATGTACATATAGAGACAATGTGTGCCCATATAATGCTTCAAATTTGCATAATGCTGCGTAGCTTTGCAATCCACTTTCCTATATAATTTTTGACCTGCAAAGCAATGCTTTGAGGTAAGTAGGCATTATTATAATGGTTTTACAGATAATGGGGCTAAGACCCGCAGAAGTAAATCTGTGGTCACTCAGCTAGTTAGTACTAGAATTTAGTTTAAGTTGTTGTTGTTGTTATATGCCATCATTCTCTTGCAATTCATAGTGAACCTATGTACAACAGCCCTGAACCCTGTTCCATCCTGGGCCAATCTTATTGTCTCTGACACACCTACCCCCATTACCCCAGTCACTAAATCAATCCATGTCATCAAGGGTCTTCCTCTCCTGTGCTGTCCCTCCACCCTCCCAAGCATGACGTCCCTCTCCAATGAGTGGTCCCTCCTTGCACCATGTCCAAAAATGTCAGACGAAACTTCAGAATCCTTGCCTCTAAGGAGCAGCCTGGCTTCACCCTCTCCAGGATGAACCTCTTTGTTCTCCTGGCAGTCCATGGAATTTTTAATACTCTTCTCTAGCACCACAGCTCAAAGGCATCAATTCTTCATCTGTGATCCCTAGTCATTGTCCAGCTTTCTGTAGAAAGATACAAATTTCCAACCCCTTGTCATTTGCTTAACGTGGTTTAGATTCTTGATCCCAGTCTCTCCTGGTGAACTGGTAGAGAGTTCAATCTCTACGTAGGTAACTCTGAACTCTTAATATTACTTGGAAGGATCCTGGGTTGTGAAAGCTGTTCACGATCAACTACTAACTTGAGTGTTGGCGGTTCAAACCCACCCACAGGGTCTGTAGAAGAAAAGGGCTCCTGAGATGCTTCCACATAAAAACTGTAGTCGAGAAAACTCTGGGGCAGGGAGAAGCTGAGCTGCAATCCTGAAGATTCATGGTTCGAATCCACCAGATGCTCTGCTGGAGAAGGATGGGCATTTTCTTCTTGTGCCAGTCAGATCTGACTCAACAGCACACAACAACAACAACAACAACAACCCCCCCAAAAAAAACACCAAAGAATGCTTTAAAAATAAAAAAGAAAGAAAGAAAACTCTGGGGCAGCTCTACTGAATAACACATGGGGCAGCAATGGGTTGGGCGTTAACTTGACAGCAGTGGCATAATCCTTAGTTGTGCTATTAACTGAAAGGCTATGACTCTGGCTATTTGGATGCACCAGCAAATGATCCTTGGGAGAGAGATGAGAAATCTCTTCCCATGTGATTTATAGTCCCAGAAACTCAGCAGAGATTCAGCTGTGGCTGGTTTTGACTTGAGGTGAATGAATTGGAGTTGTTGAGGTTTAGGTTTTTTCCCATCACCACACAGAGAAAAAATTGAAATTGTCAAGGCTTTCATCGTACTTGGGTCTTCAATCCTCACCCATGAAAGCAGCAGTCAAAACTATCAAAAGACATATTTCTATTCCTAATAGCAAAGAGATGAAAGCAACCCAAGTGCTTAACAAGAAATGAATGAATAGAAGAAACTGTGGTTCATCCACACAATGGAATATTACACAACACTAAAAAGCAATGGACTTGTTAAATATTACATGACATGGGTGAGCCTGGAAGATATTATATTGAGTGAAATCTCAATCACAAAAGGATAAATACTACATCACACTTCTGTTATAAAATAGAACTGGCATGGGTCGTTGGAGAGAGAATAGGAAAAGAATGGACAGATAATAAGCACTGCATTGGAACAGATGAGAGGAGGAACTATTTGAAAGGAATATATGATTAGACATTGTATATATGACAATTTGGAACAAGAGGTGCATTGCACAGTGACCTGGGAAAGGGGAAAGGGCTTTTAAAATATGGCTTTTAAAAAATTTTCTTGATTTAGAAAGAATAGAAAATGCAAAATCCACAGTTTTGTTAACTGAAAATTGCCAATTGTTTTGCAATATTCTATCATATGGGTATCTTATCTGTCTTGAGCTTTTAGTTACCTGCTGAATACATTAAACCCTTTTGGATTTTAGCTGGGGGGAAAAATTACATATTTCATTGGCAAAACTCTGCTGTCAAGGCCTCTTTAAAGTAGTTAAGAGCAAGGATATCACTTTAAAGACTAAAGTGTGCCCGCTCCAAACCCTGATATGTTCAGTTGCTTCATATGCATGTGAAAGTTGGACAGTGAATAAGGAAAGATGGAAAAACTGATGCCTTTGAATTGCAGTGTTGGTGAAGAGTGTTGAATAGCCCATGGACAGGCAAAGAATGAACAAGCTCACCTTAGAAGACATGCAGTGAGCTCTGGTGGCCTAGTGGCGAGAAGCTGTACTGCAATCCCAGAGGTGAGCTATTTAAATCCACCAGATGCTCTGCTGGAGAAGGAGGGACAGTCTCCTCCTGTGCCTATCAGATCCGATTTGATGGTACACACACACAAAATAATTTAAAAAAGTAAAATAAAAAAATTTAAAAAAATAATAAGATATAAAGTTATAGTGTGCTTTGGGAGTAAGATTGGTGAGACTTGGTCCCACATAATTAAGGGATTTTAGCAGCAGGGGCCAGTCTCTGGAGAAGAAAAAAAATCATGGTTGGAAAACTAAAAGGTTAGCAAAAGAAAGGAAGACCTTTAGTGAGATGGAACAACACAGTGACTGTAACACTGAGCTTCGTCACGTAGGCATTATGAGGATGGCTTGGGACTGGACAGTGTTTTGTTCTATTGTATGTAGGGTCCTTATGCGTTGGAGCCAACTCAGCAGCACCTAACAAGTACAATGTTAGTTAAACTCATCAAGTTTCCACTCTGGCTGCCCTAAACCCATTGCATACCAATGGATTATCTTAAACTTTTCTGTGTAGCCTGGGCCTGAACATCTAACCTGTCCCAAATAGACTTCCACCTAGCCAACGTCAGAGTCAGGAATCGACTAGAAAGATGGCATCATCCTGATCCTAGATTAGTGCTCCCACAAGCTTCAAAGGACTTGAACAGTAGATCCAACTGGACAAGTTAGCCAGTCATTCGTGTCTGATACTATCTTTATGATGCCCCTGGCAACCAGCAGTTCAAAATACCCAGAAAAGGTCAAGAAGAAAGTGGGATGCCCAAAAGGGCTTTGTTGTTGTTGTTAGTGTTGTTATGTGTCATCGAATCACCTGTGACTCATAGCAACCCATGTATAATAGTTCTGAAAGCCTGTGACAGTAATGAGAGTATAGTCACAGAAATAACAATTGGTGCAGAAGTTGATTTGTTAAAAAAGAAAGAGGATCGTGTGGCAAGCAGAATACCTAGATTGCTACATACCAGTGACGCATTTTGCATAAATTTTACTGGTTTCCAAACACCTTAAAGTGCATCTTGTTTATATCTCAACACTTAAACAGAAAACCAGCTCAGACTGTTGATTACATTTAATTTGCCAAGATTCTCATTTGTAAATAATAGAAGCCTAATTCAGACTGGATTAAACAGATAAACAGAATTTGGAGATTCATTAGCTTGCAGAACTAAAAATTCGTGGACTTTAAGCAAAGCTTGCTCCATTGATTCACCTATGGAGACTTTTTCTCCATAGTGACTCCCCAAAGAAACAACGTTAGCTCTTTTAATTTTACTTTTTTAATTCATTCATTGTTACACAATTTTCTTATCTCTCCTTCCCCAAGTTATCTCTTTCACATGCAATTTAGCAAGAAGCAAAGGAGTTGTTTTATTTTGAAGTTCTATTTTCTCCAATAGTTCCTGTAAAAATTTTCAAACTTATTTTCTTGGCACTGGGCCAGTTGGCAGCATCATGATACATGGTGAAGAGATTGAGGTTGTTGACAACTTCAGTTTGCCTGGCTCTACAATCAACACTTTTGGTACCAGCAGGCAGGAAATTAAAAGATGAATTGCATTGAGAAAGTTTGCTGTCAGAGACCTCTCCATAGTACTGAAAAGCAGTGATGTCAGTCTTGAAACTAAGGTGCATCTGGTACAGGCCATGGTCTTTGCAATCACTTGCTAAGCATCAGAGAGCTAGACAATGACTGTGGATGATGGAAGGAGAGTTGATGCCTTTGAACTGTGGTACTGGAGAAGAGTATTGAATATACCATGGACTGCTGGGAGAACAAACAAGTTCATCCTGGAGAGGGTGAAGCCAGGCTGCTCTTTGGAGGCAAGGATTCTGAAGCTCCATCTAACCTACTTTGGACATGTTGCAAGGCGGGATCAGTCCTTGGGGAGGGACATGACATCATGCCTGGGAGGGTGGAGGGACAGTGCAGGAGAGGAAGATTCTCAATGAGATGGATTGATTCTGTGGCTGGGGTAATGGGGGTAAGTGTGTCTAGACAACAAGATTGGCAATGGATAGAGCAGGCTGTTGTACATAGGGTCGCTATGAGTCACAGGCAACTTGACAGCAAATAACAATTGTCTTGGCCATGTGTCCACCCCTGAGCCAATCAGTGCTCTCAGAGGAAGCACAATTCTGGGTCACTTGGAGCATGTGGTCTCCTTTGAAGCTCACCTTCTCCTTCTAGAACCACTCACACTAAACCTAATGCAGATCATCAACATTGCAGGGAAAGGTGAAAGCCTCCCAGTGAATTGCTTGCTATGTGTTAAGCCTTATGCTAGATACTGAAAGAAGATGTTGTAGGAAAAAAATCTGCTCTTGTGTGATTTACTGTCTCTGAAAACCCACAGAAAGTTCAGCTATAGGTCAGTTCTTACTCCAAGGTGCATAACAACAAAGATGCTACGTATGATTTCAAAGCATAACAGTTTGTAGACTCTTCTCTTGTAAATAAATCTTGTTTGATTTTGAGTCATATATCAGGAGATAGGTGTATCTATCATCACCATTGTACAGAGGAGAAAATCTGTGTCATAAAGGCTTTTGGTTCTAATCCACCAGATGATCTGCTGGAGAAAGAAGGGCAATCTCCTGTACCAGTCAGATCTGATTTGACAGTACACAATCACACACACACAAAAATAATTTTACCTTATTTTTAAAAAAAGAAAGGCTTTCTACCCCACTTGCATAGACTTGATACTTGACCTTAGATTTTTTTTTTTACTCCCAATTCTATGTTTTTTCTATGGAAATGGTAAAAAATATTAATACAAAGAATTAAAATCCCTCAATCCTTTATCTGAATGAGGCAATCGGAGGCTATATTTCCATTTCACCACTGAAACATTGAAGTCTAAATTTATGATAAGGGGAACTTCATCGTCATTTAACTGTGCATCAGTATTCTTTGTTGTCAGGTGCCGTCGAGTTGAGTACAACTCATGGCGACCCTGTGAACAAAAGATCTGAACCCTGTCCGATCCTGTGTCATCCTCACACTTCCTGACACACAAGAGCCCATTGCAGCTGTCACAGTGTCAGTCCATTTGGTTGAGGAGCTGCCTCTCCTTTGCGAACCCTCCACCCTTCCCCGCATCATATCCCTCTCCCAGGAATAACCCCTCCTACCAACCTGCCCAAAGTAGGAGAGGTGAAGCCTCATCATTCTTGCATCCAAAGGGCACTCCATCTACACCCTCTCCAGGACATGTCTTCATATGTTCAGTGCTTTTCTCTAACTCCACAGCTGAATAGTTATATAAAACCAGAGGGAGCTATGGTGACGGGTCACACAGAAAGTTGCACTGCTTACCCAAAGGCACACCTTTCTGGTGATTTGAATCCACCAGTTGCCCTCAAAGATCAGCTGGACAGTCTACTTACATGTGATTTATAGCATCTAAAACCAATGGAGGATCAACTATGAGTCAGATGACAATGAACTGAGTTATATAAAATCAACTTCTATTGAGTTAACTTCAACTCATGATGACCCATTCACATTATTAGTAGGACTGTGTTCCCTAGGGGTTTCCAGTGGTTCATTTTCCAGAAGCTCATCACTAGTCTTCCTTTCAAGGCACCTTTGTGTCAACTCAAGCTACCAACCTTTCCGTGAACAGCCGAGTGCACTAACTTTGAAGTTGTTGTTTGTTGTTGTTATGTGC
>NW_006399783.1:6948080-6968885 GCF_000299155.1 Elephantulus edwardii | reverse complement strand
GCAGGGTTGTGTCATCCGCATAACGCAGATTGTTGGTAATTCGTCCACCAATCTTGACCCCACATTTCTCCTCATAGAGCTCAGCCTCCCAGATAATCTGTTCTGCATATAGGTTGAAAAGGTATGGAGATAGGATGTAGTTCATGTTAATTAGGCTGAATAATACAAATGATTAAATGGTTTGGCTTCTAACCGAAATATTGGCTTGAACTCAATCTACAGTTGTCTCGGAAGAAAGGTTTGGCAATGTACTTTAAAAAAATCATTCCTGTAGACTCTAAAAGGCACAGTTTACTCTAACACACATGGTGTCGCTGTGAGTTGGGTTCTGTTTCAGGCAATTAATACTGGTCATTGTTTATCAAGCAGGATGTGCCAGGCACCATGCTAAGCTCTTTACACAGAATATCCTATTTAATGCTAAATGAACCCAATGATGTAAATACTTCTTCTTATGCCAGATAACTGAGAAGAGTAAGTCTCCCAAGGATGAAGTGACCTAACCAAGGCAGTGTGTGGAAACAACATTCAAACTCTCTTCTTTCCAGAAGATGTACTGGCCCAACACCTTTTATTCTAGTCACTGGTTGATAAGGATTCACTAGAAAACTGTGACAAGAGATGAGAAAGGCATCGATCCCAGCATTGTGGGAATCCCAGAAAAGAAGCAGAAGAAAATCAGGAAAAACAAAAATTCCTGGCCACTCAAGAGATCTTAATCCATAGTAGTTAAAAACAAGTGGGCTAACTACAGGCTAACACAATATCGTTTTCTAAAACATCCAAAACTTAAAATTGACTCGGTTTTAACTGTGCAAGCCCTGTGGACTAGTTTGCTTTCACAGGAGTCTGTGTTTCCCGCACTCCTCTAACTCATTCGGGACTGACAGCAGTCCCTGGGGGCTCCTGAGCGATTCCATCTGGAGGCCAGCAGGCCCTCAGAGCCTCCTGAGACTCCGCCACAGCTCCTTCTCAGAGCCCCACCCTTCACCATGCCGGCTGCAGCAAATCCGCTTTTCACATCGTTTATACTTTTCAAGGTACACGTCTCCTGACAACACTGGCAGCCTTCAATTTATTAGGCTTATTAGCAAATAAAACTGTCCTGAAAAGCCAAGATTTGATATCGGGAAGATTCATTTCGGGATTGATTTAATGCAACCTGCCTCATCGTTTATTTCACATCTCCAAGTTGGGACTAAATCACCTTCGTCTTGTTGATCCCGTTAATATGATGGTTGGTGTTCACAAAATAGGCCCGGCTGTAAAAGAATATGAATACTCCAGTAGATTCCGATTTTTTTTTTTAAAACGGGGATGATAAAAATACTTTATAACTTTGTGTGTGTAGGAGATTCTCGCTCCTCCCCCCCTTCATTGCTATCACTGATGCCACTTGAATATAAATAGTGGTAAATATATTCAAAGATGTAGTCCTTCCTAACTGTTGATTTGCAGCAATGGGGAGTCACCAACTTGCCATTGAATCACTGGTGAACACGAAGAACTGGTGACATGTGGCATTCAGAGTGACAAAACTACAGAACTGCCATCCAGAAACGTTCTATCATTTTGAGTCTTTTTTTTTTTTAAGCCTTAGGCCGCTGTCTACTTTTTGAAGATGAAGATTTGAACAGAACAAACCTGTTATTACCCAACCAGCCAGTGGCACCTACCACGGGCTGTGATCCTCTGTTAGCATTTATCACCCGCGTTTCATGTGACACTTATCATTTATCTCCTGACAATTTTGTTTAGCTTTTCTCTCCTCCTACCCCACTGTGTAGCCATCTGCTGAGAGTGAGTCCAACCCAGTTCAAATCTCATCTCTGTCACTTACAACCCACGTGACCACCCATAACTTAATGTCAAATCTATTTGCGAGGCTCTAAAGCAAGAAGGAAAAAAATGAATAGAGTAACAGGACTAAGTTAAGAAATATATGGGGGGGAGGGCAGGAATCTCACACAAGGCCAAGCACAAGGAAAGTATTTCATAAATGGTAGCTGTTGTTACACAAGGGCTCTCTGGGAGTGTAGTCCTTTGGGAGTTGCACTGCTAAGTCAGAGGCTGTGCTTCTCTGTGGTTTGAATCTACCCATGACTGTGTGAGAGAAAGATGGTCTATCTTCTCCCACACAATTTACAACCTCTGAAAACCTACTAGGAGAGTCAGCTATAAGTCCATTCTCACTGGACAGCAAAGAGGAGGAGGAGGAGGAGTTATCATTGCCATTAATTGCCATTGAGTTGATTTTGACACATAGTAAGCGGATGTATGCAGAGTAGGATTGCTTCACAGGTGTTAAGGCTGTGACCTTGTGGAAGATTGCCCGTTTTGTCTCTGGAACCCGTCACTAGTAGGCAAGCTTTGAACCATTTGCACCGTGTAGGAACTTTATGGTGTTTAAGACAGGCATCATGATAATGATTCTAATAACATGGAAACATGTCTTAAATGTTAATTGCCATTTTGAATACCACCTTGCCTTACGAAAAGTAGGCAATGTGCATCGGTGATAGGCCTTGATTGTAGAGCTTTCAGGGAAAACAAAGATCCACTTCATTGCATTTAAAATTTATATATACAGTCATCCTTCAGTATCCATGGTGAATTGGTTCCACAAACCCTGTGGATCCTAAAATCTGAGGGAAGGTGTTCAAGTCTTTTATATAAAATGACATAGTGTTTGATTCGAATCCACCAGATGCTCTACTGGAGAAGGAAGAACAATTTCCTCCTATACCAGTCAGATCCGATTTGATGGTACACACACACACACACACACACACACACAAACAAAATAATAAATGGGCTCAAAATGGCATAGGATTTGCACATAACCTAAGCACATCCTTTAAATCATCCTTCAAAATAAAAATTCAGACTCATTGCTGTCAAGCCCAAACTGATTCATAGATAACCATTGGGGTTTTAGGTTGTAGATCGCCTGGGAAATTACTTATAATGCCCAATACCATATAAATGCTATGTAAATGATACTTTACACACTTAGTCATTGGGGGATTGCTTTTGGCCACTTCATTGCTTTTTATTTGCCTACATATTTTCCATCTGATATTGGTTGGATCAGTGGCTATGGAACTCCCTGATGCAGAGGGCTAACTGTATTCTAAAGTGAAAAAGGACCCAGTAGGGATGCTTAAGGATTCTTGTTTACAAAAATAGAACCCTCAATAACTTTTAATGATTGCATTTCCCTAGCAATTTAAGGCTTCCACATTCTTGTTTGCAATATTATTTATTCCAAGTTTCCTTTGTGCAAATGATGCACTATCTAAATTTTTTTACTCACCCACCTCAAATAGGTATTTGCTTAAGTAAGTTAAGTCATTATACACACACACACACATACACACACACATATACATATACATATACATATACATATACATATACATATACATATACATATAATAGAGTTGAACCCTTACGAAAATATCTGAAGAGTAAGGGAGAAAGCAATTGGCAATCAAATGTAGAATAAGACCATTAGTTGTATAAAAATACTTAGATCATCTCAAGCCTTTCAGAAAGGGGAAATAGCCCAACTTTAGGAAGTGTGGTGTGGTGATATGTGCCGATGGGCTGGAACTGACTCATAACTGACCCTCCGGTGGATTTTCAGAGGTGCTAAATCCATAGGAGACCGTCCATCCTTCTTCCATGGAGCAGCTGGTGAATTTGAACTGCATGCCTTTGAGATTACAATTTAGCTTACCACTAGGCCACCAGAGCTCCCTCAGAAAGTAAGAGAAACCCTAAATTTTAGCGTTCTGGTGGTCTAGTTGTAAGAAGCTGCGCTATAATCCCAAAAGCACGCAGTTCGAATCCACCAGTTGCTCCATGGGAGAAGGATGGACACTCTTGTGTGATTTACTGCCTCTAGAAACCAAATGAAGGATCAGCTATCAGTTGGTTCCTCCCAACAACAATTTGAACATATTGTCCTGCGTTTTGCTACTGGGTTACTGCGAGTTGGAATCAACTCAGTGGCATGTACAAAAACAGGTGTAATAACCAGATATCAAATTTTCTTGTAGAGCCCACCAATATCAGCAGCAGTCTCAGGAGAAACATGGCACTGTGTTTATGCCACTTAGTGAATTCCAGTCAATGTACATCTAATCGCCTACTTTCTGCTTAAATGTCCTTTTCTCTCACTCACTGTTGTCCAGTATTAGAATTACACATTCTCTGTAAAAGTTAACTCTGATCTATTCGTACTAGAAATTAAATGCTGGCAGGAGTCTTTAGATTTTTATTTACCTATTATTTGGTGGAATTTACGTTAGGTCTTTGCTTCATGTCCAGGTACAACAAATTTTGTATCCATATGATCTTTCTTCCCTGCCTGTCCCAGGCCAGGCTAGCATTTCCTGTTCCTTAAGCTGATTGTTGTTAGGTACCATCTACTTGAGTAGGACTCGTAACAACTTTATGAACAACAGATTGAAACCTTGCCCTATCCTATGTCATCCTCGTGACCCGTGCTGAAGCCCATCATTACTCACTGTGTCAGTCCATCTCATTGATAGACTTCCTCCCTTTCACTGATCCCGTATTTTCCAGCATAATGTTCTTTCCCAAGGTTTGGCACCCTCCGAAAATGTGCCAAATATATGTAAGACAAATTTTTACATCCTTGCCTCTATGACACTTCCTCCAAGGCAGATTTGTTTGTTCTTTGGGCAGCCCATCATATATTCAATGCTCTTCACCAACACTCTAATTCAGAGACATCAGTTCTTCTCTGATCTTCCATATTCATTGTTCAATTTTTGTATGAAAGTGAAACAATTGAAAGCACCATGACTTAGGTCAGGCACACCTTATTCTTTAAACTGACATCCTTGCTCTTTAGTGCTTTAAAGAGATTCTTCACCGCAGCTCTTCCTGATGCAACACACCTTTTGATTTTTTTGACTGTTGCTACCATGAGTATTGATTGTGGATCCAAACAAAATGAATGAGTCAGTTTCAACTTGACAACCTCAAAAGTTGTTGATGACCTAGCACAGGGCAAGTAGATACTGAAAAAGTCAATATTGAATAGTTAAATGGCCAAATGATTCCAAAGCCCCTGATTTTGCTGAACAGCTGCATGCCCTGAGGATCAGGCTGAGCACAACACGCCACCTGGGGGTGGTGCATTTTGGAAAGTCCTAAGTCATGGAAGCTTGTACTGTGTATTATTCCAGCACTGGCTGCCGACCTTGTTGACTTCCGCTGCTCTCGGGCACTCAGTCTTTCTGGGCAGACACTGTGGCTTGGGCGATCTTTTGCAGTGACCATTTGCCTAAATGAGAAAGAACCCCGTGGTCAAGGGGGAAACATGTGAATCAGCTGGCCCCATTCAGTCTCAGCCGAATGGTTGTTGCTTTCTCATGCACAAGTAATGGGATCCGAATCCCTTACTGCCATGGGGCAGCTTTAGTTAAAATCTCTTTGCTTCGTTTCACTAATTTCACATCCATGCTCCCTTGGCTACACATCCTTAATTGTGTAGGGGAAACTAATTATAACTGTGGGATTCCAGAGCCTTTCTTTCAGAGGCCAGGTTTCTCTCATTGTTTGAAATTTGCTTTCACTCTGATGACAGTTTGGGGTGTGTTTTGTATTTTTTCCTTTTTAGTTCCTGGACAAATATAAACATATTTGCTGCTTTAATGTTTGCCATCTCAGGGAAAAAAATTTATTCTTTAAACCAAAATCAAACTCAAATACAAAGACAGCTTCTTTAAAAAAAAACAGACCACAGGGTCTGCGAGCACTGTGATGGGATTGCTCTGAGCTTCCCCAGGGCCCTGGGCTCTAAGCACAAAGTGATGACTTAGTGCTAAAGAGCTCTCTCCTTGCTACCCATTGTAACCTTATACATTCCTGTTTATGAAAGCACTGTCAAAGATGAGATGTATTCTAGCTTCCTCTTTAGACAAGAGTTAGAGGCATGTGTTCACCCTACAGGCTTTTCCTTGTAAAAAGGATTTCATCAGTGTGGCACCAGGACAAAGGAATATTCAATCAACAAATACATATTAAAACACTATTCATTAAAACCAAGAAATGTACAAATACACCGAAACAACAGAGTGAAGCCTGTACTCCTTTACTTTGAGAAAGAGCCTTCTAGTTGGAGAGCCAAGATGTAATCTAGTCTAACCAGGATTAAAACAGATCATCCCAGCTGTCAGATGAAATCTGGGAAGGCTTTCTAGAGGAGGTGTGACCTGAGAAGGTCCTCATTGTACACAGAGGTAGGTCAGATTTCAGAACCTGGAGGGAAAGGGACTGAGTCTGAATCTCTTAACTTCACATTTTACTGTGTGACCTCAGACAAGTCAGTTTCTCTCTCTAAGTATCTCATTTACCAAATGAGACTGGTACTTACTAACAGGGTTCTGACATATTTTGCTATTCTGTTTTGTTTTTCATGATACATCAAATAATGTATTTCAATCATTCAGTATAGTGTATGGCCCACAATAAAGTACCTAAGAATAGTTACCACCAACTGAAAGAACCAGTTGCTGTCGTGTCAACTCCAGCTCACGGTGGTTGCACGCGTGTGAGAATAGAACTGGGCTCCATAAGAGTTTCAGAAGTAAGATCCCCAAGCCTTTCTTCCAGTGGATTCAAACCTCCAATTTTTCTGTTTTCAGCCTACCATACTAACTCCCAAGAATAATTGACTGTTATATATTATTGCGATCATTTTTACTTCTCAAAACCAGCTTTGCCTAACCTGAACCACACTCGCTGCTTCCTCAGACATCCCTCAGGATCTCAGGCAGATTGTGCAACTCTTTCACCACCACACCTGAATCTCCTCCTTGTCCACCTGCTCCTACGAGCGCAGGTCTCCTTCAGATACTGCAGGGTACTGCCCTGTTTCTCCCATCAACCTGGCACTTCCTAAAGACAGAGAATGTAAAGCTGATGTCCGTTTCTTCCCACAGTGGTGGTGGTCTTGTTCAGTGCTGTCAAGTTGGCTCTGACTCCTATGTATCCCTATGTACAAAAGAATAAAACTGCCCCAGCCTGCTGCAGCCTCACAATTTCTGCTGTGCTAAAGCCTATTTCTGTAATCACTATGTCATTACATCTCATTGAGGGTCTATCTCCTTTTCAATTTCTACTTTGCCAAGCATGATGTCCTTCTCCAAGAACTGGCCCCTCCCGGTTTCGTGCCCAAAGAATAGGAGACTGTTTCCCTATCCTCATTTTAAAGGAGCACCCTCGCTACACTCCCAAGACAGATTTGTTTGTTCTTTTGGCAGTCCATGAGATATTCAGTACTCTTCAACATCACTAGTTAGGTGAATGAACAAATGAGTGAATGAATGAGCTATCTTTTTTTTCCCCCTGTAGCTTCTCTGCAGAAAAAATGTGAATGAGGGAGTAAATCATTTAGACACCGGCTATTAAGCAGAAGTCCAACCAGCAGGAAGGAAAAGCAGACTTAGGTGGCTTAAAATTATCTGTCCAGCTTTCTGCTCTCTTCCTGAAGTAGGAACTTCCTGTAAATTAATTACTCCTGTTGGGATCCCAGGGCAGGTGGTTACTGTTATATCTTCTTCCTAGATAACACATCTAAGGTCCTTGTGGGCTTCCTGGAGGCAAGTCAAGATCTCACTGTCTGAGTGTGTTTGACCTCCCACCAATGTCCTTCACAACAGAATGCAGACTCTTGGCCAGAGAGGGAGAGAGGCAAATAAGCTCAACACCTTGCTTGGTCTAGGTTGAATAACACGCTCTTTTCAGCCATTCCATGCATTTTTCAGCCCATGCTGGTGTGGTCATCCCCTGACAACATCTCAACTATCATGACACTTTCCATATGAAAGAATTTCCTTCCCTTTCCATTGCTGATTTGCTAATACTCTTACTCTCCTGTTTTGCCTGTGATAACTTTCTTGATCCACGTTACATTATGCTTCCCCATTCTTCTCCCACGCTCTATACATCAGTGCTGTGGAGCCGAAAGTCTTGCACCAGAATCTTGGCTTAAAGCACTTCTAATGACACTGTCTTGGGGAAGGTACTCAGTTCTTGGGAACCTCCATTATTTTATCCCTTAAAAAAAAAGGAATCTCAGTCTTACCCCCACCCCAATGCCAGCCTCATTCTACAACAGTGGCACCATATATATGCATTTGTCCCTTTGTGACTGAGATACCTCACTCAGCATAATGTCCTCCAGGGTCAACCATTTTGAGTAATATTGCATGAGTTCCTTGTTTTTCAATGCAGCATAGTATTCCATTGTGCGAATATACCACAGCTTCTCTACCCATTCGTTTGTTGATGGGCATTTAGGTTGTTTCCAACTCCTTGCTATTGTAAACAAAGCTGAGATAAACATGGGTATACATATATCTACTTGGATGTCATTTATGGTCTCTTTAGGGTATATTCCCAGTAGTGGAATTGCTGGGTCAAATGGTATCTTTATTTGCAACTTTTTGAGAAAGCGCCACAATGCTTTCCACAGTGGTTGCACCATTTTACACTCCCACCAACAGTGAATCAGGTTCCCAGTCTCTCCACAACCTCGCCAGCATTTGTTGCTTGCTGTTCTGTTAAATTTTGCTAGTCTTACTGGAGTGAGATGATATCTCATGGTTGTCTTGATTTGCATCTCTCTCAAGGCTAGGGATTTTGAACATTTCTTCATGTGTTTGTTGGCCATCTGAATGTCTTCCTTGGTGAAGTGTCTGTTCATATCCTGTGCCCATTTTTCAATTGGATTATTCCCCTTTATCTTGTTGTGGTGCTCAATTATTTTATAAATTCTAGATATAAGTCCCTTGTCTGACTTATCATTACCAAAAACTTTTTCCCAGTCTGTGGCTTCCCTTTTTACCCTGTTAGAGAAGTTTCTGGATGCGCATAGGGATTTGATTCTTAGAAGGTCCCATTCATCTATTTTATCTTCTCCTGGTTGTAAATTTTTCAGAATACTGGGAAGACTCTTTTTGTTGTGGATTAGGACTACTAAAGTTTTTCCAAGCTTTTCTTGAATGAAGTTTACAGTCCTTTAGGGCATTATTATTTTTTTTTTTAATTTAGGTTGTTTATTTTTCATTTCAATGAATCTGGGGCATTATTTTTATCGTAGGAGTACGCAATGAGCGTTGCAGAGTGGATTATATTTGGTGGTAAGGGGTGGGGTTTGGGGAGTTGCAGGGGGATTGTGTACCAATGAGGGAGTTTTTCTTTTGCTTTTCAAGGAGAGGAGCAAACGGGGGGGAGGGGGGGGTTGTGCGGGGAGAAGGGTGCAACAATGAATGAATGGAATTCCAAAATCTCTGTAGATGTTCATTGAAATGAAAAATAAACAAACTAAATTTAAAAAAAAAAAAAGGAATCTGGGGCACTCTGGTGGTCTAGTGGCAAGAAGCTGCACTGCAATCCCAGAGACATGCAGTTTGATTCCACCAGATGCTTTGCTGGAGAAAGAGGAACAATCTCCTCCTATGCCAGTCAGATCGGATTTGACTGTACACACACAAAAATAAAAAATAAATAAAATAAGAGGAATCTTAAGTCCCTGGGTAGGGCAAACAATTAGTATGCTTTGCTGCTCACCACAGGGTTGAAGGTTCAAGTCCACCAGAGAAGAAAGGTATGGTGATAAAAAAAGAAAATAAAAATAAATAATAATTATCTGTTGTGGACCCTGTGGGAAACAGTTCAACTCTGACACATGTGGTAGCGATGAGTCAGAGTCAATACCACAGCAACGGGTTTTATCTATTTTCTAAGAGGTCATAATGTTAGTCTCTTCCAGCTGCTGCAAGAACCAGCAGAGATGCTTGTCAGAAACACTTAGTAGATTGTAAAGTCTTTTCTAAAATGCTAAACCCACTTGCTGAAAAGTCAGTTTTGATTCGTCTGACCTTCCACTGGGTTTCTGAGGCTGTAAATCTTTATGGGAGGACACTCCCCTTCTTCCTCACACAGAGCAGCTGGGCAATTCAAGCTACTGATGTCTCAGCAGCCTGGTGCATGACCATTACACCGCTGGAGCTCTTTTCTAATGTGTAAGTGGTTAGGAAGTGCCCTCCACTTCAGCCTCCCTGCTCTATTGAATCACCTCCGTCACGTCTTTGTCTTGTACCATTTCTTCTCTTACACTGTTTTTCTCGTGATAGTAGCTATTGTTCATCTCTATAAACTGGCAGTTGTCTTACTTTGCCTGCTATGCTTGGTGATGTTAATCATATGGAAAAAGAGCTTAGAGTGTAAACTTCTCAACAAATAATACTATGCTAATAATAGTACTGTAAACCATACCTTCAGGAAGGAATAGCTGATATTTACAGACTTCATACTAAGGGCTGGGTACCAAATAATACAGATCCTGGTTGACATAAGCAGTTAGCACTCAACCACTAGTCAAAAGGTTGTTAGTTCAAACTCATGCAAAAGTTCCTTGGCAGAAAGGCTTGACATTTACTTCTGTAAGATTACAACACTGAAAATGCTGTGGAATGCCATCCTCCTCTGAGATACGTAGGGTTACCATTTGTTGAAAACCACGTTTTCCATTTGACTCCACAGTAAAAATTTGTTTGGATATTGTCCTCATTGTCTTTTTCCCACAGAAGGTAATGCATTTGTGCCGTTTTCAACTCTAGAGGGCGCTAGTCCAATTGACACCTCTGCTACTGAAGTCTATATAAACTGGATGATAATTCATCCGTGTTAAACCAGTTGCCATCAAGTCAGCCTTGACTCCTGCATGGTGACCACATGTGTGTCAGAGTAGAAGTGAGTTCTATAGGGTTTTCTGTGGCTGACCCCTCTCCTGTTGCCTAGTCTCCAGCAGCTGCATGGACTCAAACCTCCATCCTTGCTGCTAGCCCCTGAGTGTGAATTGCAGCACCCAGAGACCCAGTCTGTGCATAATCTCACTTTCATTCACAGACCAGTGCTGTGTGGTAGACATCCCATATCACAGTTGTGGAAACAAAGAGTTCACTTAAGGTCGCACAGTGAGGCCATGGAGCTGGAATGTGACCTCAGGTCAGTTTTCTCCGAGCCCGCTTCCTAGTGTGGTCTCTGAGTGGCCTGTGGGTGTCATTGGACTGTGGCTTAGCACACGACACAGGGTGATAGGTCGATTGAAGCAAGCATGCTGCACTTCACTGTCTGAAGGAGATCATCCCATTCCAAAGTGCAGGGGTGTCTGTCTCCCCTACTTTTCTTGCCTCTTTGAAAGGCAGGAGAGACCCAAGAGTGACAGAGAAGAAAGTGTCTTTGCTTCCTTTTCCCTTGCACTTTTTCAAATCTAACTTAAAGAACTATTGGCATTTTTTCTGCTGCTGTCGGCCCAAAAGAAAGGTGTTAGGAGAGATGAAAAGAGAAGGGATTGGATGAATTGAGAGAAGGGATCCAAATAGGCCCTGCTCAGCTGCCAGAAAGGACTAGGCACCTGGCAACCATGGCCTCCAGCGGCAGGCAGCCTCCTCTTTTGTTGCAAGTTTGTGGTTCTAAATACTGAAGTAAAATCTCAGCCCCACCATATTTTAAAACTACCTATGTCCCATCATTGTGACATCAAAATAATAAAAATCGTCACACTGAACCAGTAGGCAACACATCACCGATGTAGGAAAGATTGAGGTTGTCACCTGTTTCATTTTTCTTGGATCCAGAGTCAACACCCATGATAGCAACACTCAAGAAATCAAAAGATGTGTTGCATTGGGAAAGGCTGCTGTCAAAGGCTTCTTTAACATCCTGCTTGCTCAGCTCCACAGGCAACTGCAGTCAGAAAATCAAAAGATGAATTGCATTGAGAAAATCTACTGTCAGGGGCATCTCTAGAGTGCTGAAAAGCAGTGATACCAGTCTAGAGACTAAAGTGTGCCTAATCCGGTCGATAGTCTTCTCAGTTACTTGTCACTAAGGATGGCAGAAGAATAACCGATGCCTTCGAGTTAGTGCTGGACAAGAGTCTTGAACATACCACGGTCTGCCAAGAAAACAAATAGTTCTGTCTTGGAGAGAGTGAAACCAATTTCTCCTTGAAGGCTAGGATTTTGAAACTCTATCTTACGTAATTTGGCTATGTGGCCAGGAGAGATCAGTCCTTGGAGAAGAATATGTTGCTCAGAAGGCTGGAGGGACAGCGCAGGAGAGGGAGAACCTGGATGAGATGGATTGATACAGTAACTAGGACAATGGGGGTTGGTGTGTTGGAGTCAGTGAGACTGGCTCAGGGCAGGGTTCAGAACTGCTGTAGATAGGGGTCACTATGGGTCACAGGTGACTCAATGGCTCATAGCAACAACAGCAATCTGAGTCATGGAAGTTTCAATTGCGTTGTACTCATCTGGAAGTTATATGATGAATAAAGAAGACTGAGGAATCAATTTCCTTTTAATTACAGTGTTGGCAAAGAGGAGTGAATATATGATGGCCTGCCGAAAGAACAAGCAAACCTGTCTGAAGAAAGTACAACTGGAGAGCTCCTTAAGACACTTTACCTTATATTTGCTTTGAGCCTTTGTTGTGAGGCACCAGTTCTTAGAAAAAGTTATCATACTGTGGGGGGGGGGGGAAGGAGCTCTACAAAAGAATCAGTTTGAACTGCATGAGTTTGAACTACCAACCTTTTGACTAGTGATTGAGTGCTTAACTGCTTATGTCAACCAGGATCTGTATTATTTGGTACCCAGCCCTTAGTATGAAGTCTGTAAATATCAGCTATTCCTTCCTGAAGGTATGGCTTACAGTACTATTAAAAAGTACAATGAAAAAGAAGACCCTCAACAACATAGATTGACATAGTGACTACAACAATGGACTTGAACAAGGTGAAACTATGAGGATGGTACAGAATAGGGCCGTTTCAATCTGGTTTTCATAGGGTTATGAGTCACAGTCAACTAGATGATACCTAACAACAACAACACTACCCCATCCCATTTAGATAGAGCAAGGTAGTGTCTACAGCCTGGAAAACAAGCAGTGCTTACTGAAAAGGGAGGCAGGGTTCTCTCCCCTGCAGTTCTGTTGGATACCACGGAACATTTTCCAACACACCAAGGAACATTTTCAAAGTCTACAATGGTGGAAACACCACAGGAAGCTACGAAGGCTATAAAAGTTGGAAGGGGAGCCAACCTCCAGGAGTCCACTCAGGCCTGGGGATCTTGAGAAGTCATTCCTGTGCTGCAGTGTGTGTTCACACAGGCACGCCTACTGCAGTCCTGCCTGGCACAAGTCACTCCAGCACTTCATGCAACCAAGGGGCAAAATCTACTGTCTTGAAATTCTCGACCATTCAGAGACACAACGCCCCAGTCAGCCAAGGTCACATTCCCTTAAATGCTGCCCCTTCCTTTCATTTTCTCAAAGGACTTTTATTCACATCTGTGAACTTGCCAGGCATAGATGAGGTCCAGTTTTTTTCCACTACCACCTTCTCTTAGTGAGGCCTGGGGCCCATTGTTCAAGCTGCAACAGCTGACACAATGCCTGGTTAGAATAGTGGTGTTATTAGTTACTGCTGAGTGAGCCCCAGCTCCTGGCATAGCAGAACAAAATGCTGACTGGCTTTGCTCCATGCCGGTGATCGATTACAGATTGACCCATGGTGACACAGAGGATTTTTACTGGCTGATTTTCAGAAGCAGAGCACCAGGCTTTTCTTCCTTGTCTGCTTTAGTCTATAAGGTCTGCTAAAACATTCCCATCCCAGTAGCATGCACACCTCCACTGGTAGTGTTGGCTATATCTTAGTGTTTTGGTCGGGATTTGAACCCAGGTTATTGTTGTGTGCCATCAAGTTGGAACCAATTCATAGCTGACCCTCCAGCAGATTTTCAGAGGCGGTAAATTGCATGGGAGGAGACTGCCCATCTTTCTCTCGCAGAGCAGCTGGTGGATTCGATCTTCATGTCTTTAGGATTGCAGCACAGCTTCTTATCACTAGGCCAGCAGAGCGCCAACAAATTACCAATCACTCACTGACATAATAGAGATGTAAAAAAAAAATTTACTAGATGATGAACGGAAGCTCTTGTGGCAAAGTCCGTAGAGAGTTGTGTTTTGCTAACCCTAAAGCTGAGTATCTCTGACTGTTCGAATCCACCGCCAGCTCTGTGGAACAAAGGGGAGCAGTGTCCTCCTTCTGCAGTTTGCGTCCTTAGAAATCGGGTGGAGGGTTAGTTAGGAACTAACTCAGTGGCAGAAACTGGGGTTTTTAGTTTAAATGAATGAATAGGTGGATAAAATTAATGAATCGGTCCATTAATCAATGGTTTGTTGTTTCAATTTTTTCTACATAC
Organism: Elephantulus edwardii; assembly: GCF_000299155.1. NCBI lineage: Eukaryota > Metazoa > Chordata > Mammalia > Macroscelidea > Macroscelididae > Elephantulus > Elephantulus edwardii. The sequence continues at coordinate 6,954,561 of NW_006399783.1, read as the reverse complement.
TGCAGACGGTCAAAAAGGCAGTCACCAGCTAAGAAGCAGTCTAGGCCTCTATGTGTAACACGAGAGAAAGGGGGAAAATTACCCATGACGGACAGTGTTTTGTAGAGCTTCTTGATTAAAGCTTGGAGGCAGGAGTGGCATCCACTTCCGAAATGGCTTGCCTCCAGAAACTCTATGAACAGAGCTCAGGTCTTTTGTTCACAGAGTCACTAGGAGTCGTCTACAACTCGACGGCACCTAACAACAACAATGTCTACCTTTTGGGGAGCAGCTGCTTGGTCCTGCCCTGGGGACTTATATTTATGCTTGTGTTTTCTTCTTGTCAGATGCAAGTGCACCAGGTCCAGGAGATTCTAGGAAGCTTTGAGTGGATTTGCTGCACTTATCCTCTTCATCCTGTTCATCTTCAGTGGGCCCACAAGTTATAGTCCAGGAGGCACATCACTCATGGAATAGGACAAGGACTCAGTGTCAGGTTGATCTGGTCTCTGGAATACTCCTTATGTGGAAATTTCCAACCCTGAAGTTTAGCATCTCTTGGAAACAGAACTAGAGAAATCCACCACAGAACCCTGGGGCTCTGTTTCTAGATGTGATGGGGAGGAGAGTCTTGCCCCAGATTTGCTTATTAATCATAGTCAAAGAGGAACAGTGTATTTATTGAACATTTATTTATGTGTCAGGTGCTAAGCACAGCCCTTTTGTGTGTGTGTGTGTGTGTGGCTTGATCTTCACACATCCTCCCAACAACCCTAATGGAATCAGAGCAGGAACTCTCTCGACTGTTTGTTGTTGTTGTTATGTGACATTAAGTTGGAGGTGAGAAAATCAAAGTTAGGAAGAGTCTTGACACAGACACAGACAAGGAAATGACAAGGCAGATTGGAAAGCAATTGCATGACCGGGAACTTCCAGCAATAAACCCTGGCCTCCAGGTGTGTGCGCACACTTGCATATGTGTCTGGTGAGCCTGTTGCTGTTGGTGTCATCAGTTTTATTTTCAACTCCTCATGACCACAGGTGACAGGGTCGGACTGCTCCAAAAGGCTAAAATCTTTACAAGTCCTGGTAGCCCTGTGATTAAATTCTGCTGCCAACTGAAAGGTTGGCCACTGGAACGGAGCAGGCATGTCACCAGAGAAAGCTGCAGCTGTGTGTTTCGGTGATGATTTACAGCGTTGGAGACCCTGTGAGTCAGTTGTACTCTGTCCAGCAGGGCTGATAGCAGTTGGAATCACCACAGAGGCAGTGAGTTTGATTTGCTTTAGGCTTTACAAGAGCAGGTTGCCAGGTCTTTATTCTCTGCAGATCTGCTGGGTGGGTTCAAACTGCCAGCCTTTTGCTTAGCAACCAAGCATTGATCCCACACTGGAACTCTTTGTGAGAAAAATTAAAAAATTATCAACAAAGCCATTGTCATTAGGTTGATTCCAATTCCTGGCACTTCTGTAGGATAGAGTGCAACAGTCCCTCAGGGCTTCCACGGCTCTGCTTCGTTAGGGAAGCAGGCTGGCTGCCCCGCGTTTCTCCTGTGCAGAGGCTGGTGGGTCAAGCTGCCAGTCTTCCCCTTAAAAACCCATTCATTGTTTAACCACTGCACCACCAGGGTCCTTTCAAGGAACATTAACAAAGGATTAGTCTTCACACTAATGGCTCTTCATAGAGTGAATGACTGGCCCCTCCTCGCCATGTCTTCTTTGCCCTGCCCTCTACCATGTTTTCTTTACCCAGCTCTCTAGGCAGTGGTTCTCAAAACTGAAAGGGATGTCAGGTGCCTGAGGGTTTTTACATTTACAGCCTCCACCCCTGAAGCTGCTGTTTCCCTTGGGAGGAGGACCAGAAAGGATACTTTAACTCCTCATTCAGCTTTTTTTAAAAAATAAGATGCACATGGGGGGGCTGTTTTATTTAGCATGCATTATGTTTTATAAAATTAATCACCATTGGACTTTGCCCATCATTATCTTTTTGCCAGGGTCCTATCCATTTACTTCCTCCCCTCCACCCACCAAAGTGTACAACCCTGTGGTTTTGTCCCTATCCATCCTCAGCAAGTGCAGTGGCATCCACTTCCTAAACCACATGCCTGTGGAAACTATGAATTTGGAGACATGATGATAGTTATAGAAAGGCATTAGGTCTTTTGTTCATACAGTTGCTATGAGTCATGCTCGACTTGACAGCAATCAACAACAACAACAACAAACTACATAGGACGAAAGACTGAACAACTTTCTCCCTTAGAGCAGCTGGTGGATCCAAACTGTGTGCCTTTGGGTTGGCAGTGCAACTTCTTCCCGTTAGGCCATGAGCTCTCCCTAAACTATAAGGAATAGTTCCTATATAATTAATGATAGTTATCATAATCACACATTGTGTCCGAGCAGTGGCATCACTTGATGGGGTGGGGAATCTCATGCTAAAATGAAGGATTAGAGGCAAAAATGAGGAGGCTTTGCCTCACATACTTTGGGCATGTTGTGAGGAAGCAATTTCTTGGAGAAGAACATGATGCTGGAAAGGGTGGAGGATCAGCAAAGGAGAGGAAGTCCCTCAACCAGGTGGATTGATACCATGACTGCTGCAATGGGGTGTGTTTGTTGTGTGTCAGGAAGTGTGAGGATGGCGCAGGACAGAAGAGGGTTCAGATCTTTTTTTCATAGGGTCCCTATGAGTCGTACTCAACTTAATGGCACCTAACAACAACAACAAAATCAAAGATGTATGCCATGCACTCATCAGAGCTCTTTAACACGTCCTTCAAGAAATCTTATAAAGGAAAACGGATAAGTGTGAAAGTTCGTTGGCTCTGAAGTGCTATTTTAAGAAGCTACTGCCATCAGGTTGGTTCCAACTTATATAGCCCTCCTTCAGGTTTCCAAGGTAACTTGCTACAGGAAGAAACTGTCCATCTTTCTGCCATGAAGCAGCTGACAGATTCGGACTGCCATCCTTTCAGTTAGCAGCCTGATGTGTGGTGTGCGATGCCACCAGAGCTCCTTCTTTTAAGTAAAGTAGTACCTAAAATATTAATTTATTCCTGAATGTTTAAATGTGTTTTTTTTAAATATTCTAAAAGAGAAGGTTGAATGTCAAACACTAGAGGTATACTTAAAACATACTCGGTATCTCCTCCTTCTAGAAAGACATGAACATACAAACAGCCTGCTAGGCCAGGTTTGCAAGCAGAGGGAGGGAAGGTGGACATCAGGGGGACAAAAAGCAGATTCTGGGCTTTCCTCGCGCTTGGTCCCAAATCCAGCTCTTGCTCAAGATGCAAAAGTTTCACCAGAATAGCATGTGATCAAGGAGGATTAAGGCAGTGTTTGCCAAAGAATGATAGTGCTAATTTTATGTGGTTTTTCTTAGGTGCCTTCAAGTTGAGTACAATTCATAAGTGACCCTGTGAACAACAGAGCTGAACCCTGTCCTATCCTGTGCCATCCTCACAGTCTCTGACATATGTGAGCCTATTGCTGCGGTCACTGTGACAGTCCATCTGGTTGAGGGTCTCCCAATGTCTTGCTGTCCCTTTCCAGGAATGATGTCCCTCATTAAGAAAGAGATTTTCCTAGCAACATGCCCAAAGTATGTGAGATGAAGCTTTATCATTTTTACCTCCAAAGAGCACTCTGGCTGCACCTTCTCTAAGACATATTTCTTTGTTCTTTTGCCACTTCATAGTATAATCAACACTTATCCAGTGCCGTAGCTCACAGGCATCAATTCTTCTGTCATCCTAATTTTACAGGGACATGGAAAAACTTTTTAAAAATTAATTTATTTATTATATTAATAAACTATTTCTTAAAAATGTTTTAAGTAAATTTTACAAAAGCTCAAAAGTGAAAGGAAAAGTGGCAAGAATTTGGAAAATAGGATAGTAAGCAAACCCTAACTGAGCAACACTTATTTACCAAGCGCTCTTCCAGGTATGATAATATATGGTCCCTGACTTGAAGCTCTTCATCTAATGTGAAAAATGGCCACCACCATGCAGTGTGGTAGGTGAAATGCCAGCAGTTCAAGTAAGTGTGACCAAACCCAGTAAAAAAGGGATCCATCCTGCTTGGACAGCTGAGAACGGGGCCAGAGAGGAGAGGACGTTTGAACTCAGTGCGGAACATACATCATCTAGCCAGTAAATAACAGACCTTTGATACTGCAGTGAGCAAGGCCCTGGGGCTTAGGTGAGATGAGCAGAATGGACAAGGACAGACATGATTCAATTGCAAGTTTGGTAAGTGTCATAAAGGAAAGAAGTTAAGGGATAAGGATGGAGCTCAGCTGTTGTAGAGCAGTCAGAGAAGACACCTCATACAAGTGAAGCTGGTTGTAAGAGACAAGTAACCTCTAGCCACAGAAGGGATGGCAGTTAAGTACAAGTGGAGGAAAGGGCACACCCTTGGGCCCTGAGGCAGGACAGAGCGTGACATATCTAGGAGCTGGAATGGTCCAGTGTGACATGGAACAGGAAATTAAAGAGCACGGGGTCCATAGGCAAAATGTTAAAGGGCCACTCTTAAGAGTTTAAATTTTATTCTATGATACAGGCCATGGTCTTTGCAATCACTTGTTATGCATAAGGGAGTTGGACAATGACTAAGGAGGATAGAAGGAGAATTGATGCCTTTGAGCTGTGGTGCTGGAGAAGAATATTGAGGGTACCATGGATTGCTAGGAAAACAAATAGATTCATCCTGGAAAGGGTCAAACCAGGCTGCTCCTTGGAGGCAAGGATTCTAAGGCTCCATCTAACATACTTTGGACATGTTGCAAAGAGGGACAGGTCCTTGGAGAGGGACATCATGCTTGGTAGGGTGGAGAGACAGCACAGGAGGGGAAGGCCCCCTATGAGGTGGATTGATTCAGTGACTGGGGTAATTGGTATGGGTGTGTTGGAGAAGGTGCGATTGGCACAGGACAGAGCAGAGTTTAGGGTTGTTGTACATAGGGTCGCTATGAGTCGCAAGCGACTCGACGGCACATAACAACAACAACAACAAATCCTCATGGTGAAGCCTTGTCTCACATGTTTTGGGTATGCTGTTAGAAGAGGCTGGTCCATGGAAAAGGACATCATGCTTATGCAGGTGGAGGATCAACAAAAGGGAGGAAGACCCTCAATGAAATGGATTGTCACAGTGACTATCAGAGTAGGCTCAGGTTTATTGGACATGGTGAGAGGTTGGCACAGGACAGGGCAAGGTTCAGGTTCATTGATCATAGGGTCTGTAGGAGTCATAGTCCACTCAAAGGCACCTAACAACAACAGCAATAGTACTCGGTGATATTTCAGGACAAGGAAACTGCTTGAGCAAAGACCGAGAGACATAAAAGGATAATGGGATTGGCCACTCAGCTGGTATTGATTTTCACAAGAAGAAACAAAGGTTACATTAGGTTGGGACCACAGTTTGTATTTGTGGTCTCACTTACGACCTTGGACTTTAGGAGCTGGACACTTAAAAGATTCTTAATCAGGACATTCTCACAGTTGAGGTCCGAATTGTAGCTACATTGATCTGGCAGTCTGAACAATGAATTGGAGGGCGGAAATGCAAAGCAGAACTCCCAGGACTTTGGCTTCTTAATGCCCAATTGAGAAAGGACAAAAGCTGTAATCAAGACATTGGGATGACTAAAAGAATAATTAATTACTGTCACCTCTCACAATGGCCACCTATAATTGAAGGCTTTCCGGATTCCTCCTTGAGGAAGGAGCTCTTCCAGGACCTCATAGCCACAACTTGCCCTGCAGCTGGGTGGGTGCACTAAGCATTTCATTGTCAAGGAACTTGTGACTTATGATTAAGAAGCATTCACTTCCTGGTGAAAATATGCCTGCAGATCACTTTCTGAAGGGTAGACTTCTGATAGGGCTGATGGGGATTCCAGGATTCACTCAACTTGTTCCCGGGTTGACCTTTGTCAATTGACTTTTAATTTGTTTCCTAGAAGCTTACTGATGTTTGAAACGTGCCATTTTGCCAGTAAGAGAACTGAGACGTCTCTTAGTTAACTGCCTTTGAATAGAAACAAATGACATTCTTTTTCCCTCTATTGGAAAAAGCAATGGAGCCTTTATCTAAGTTGGCAAATGTGGACTTGACACGCGGGCTGAGCACATCACCCTCATAGCCTCATTTTCTTCTTCTATAAAATGAAGGAAGTCGCTGCTGTTTTATCAGGTAGAGAGTACAGATTGCCTCACTCATCTTCCATGCCAACATCTTCCCCTTGCACCTTCCTGTCTTGTAGAAATGGGAAGTCTAAAAATCAGCACTCTCAAGCCGTCTGCTGCCAGCATTCCAGATGTGATTTAATATCTGCTACTTCATATGCTGTGTTGCTGTTGTGTGCTGTCTAGAAGGAACTGACTCGTAGCTGACCCTCCAGCAGGTTTCAAGATGCAGTATATCACACAGAAGAAGATTGTCCATCCTTCTCCCACAGAGCATCTGCTGGATTTGAATTGTGC
>NW_006399783.1:6943163-6944585 GCF_000299155.1 Elephantulus edwardii | reverse complement strand
CATTTAGGAAGAAGGTTCAATAGACATGTTTTTTTTTAAAAAAAATTATTGGATTACATACAATTACTTATTTACAGTTGTATTTTATTTATGTGCATTGTGTTGGGTTTGTTGGGGTTTTTCAGCCCCTCGATCCATCCACTCTGCAACCCTATGATTTACCCCCTCTCTACCCTCACCCTCCCTGCCTCGTCCCCTTCCCTCTTTGGATATCCATACACATCTTACTGGTATCCTTCTGTTTTTACAATAGTAATCTTATGTAGTATTTGTCCTTACACACTTGAGTTATTTCACTCAGTATAATGGTTGCAAGTCTCTCCCATGTTATATAGTATTTTTCAAAATCATTGCTCTTGAGTTCTGCATAGTATTCCATCGTGTGAATGTCCCACAATTTCTTAATCCAGATGTTTGTTGATGGTCATTTAAGCATATTTGTTATTTTTAAAATCCCTCTAACTTCAACAATGAGAGTTGATTAGAAAGGAACAGAAGGTTTGGCAGCCCAGGAAGAAGTGATGGTGGCATGGAGGAGAAGAAGGCTGTCTGTAAACGTGGGCAGAAATGGGTTGAACAGGTATTTGGGGAAGAAAATAATAGAACTTGGTGATTGGACAGCTGAAAGGAGAGGGAAGTATTATTAAGTATAACACTCAGATCTATGACTTGTAGAATATTTCAGAAGTCATTGCTCTTATTTATTCTGTGCTTCCCTTTTGTCTAATAACGTCTTAAATTCTGTCTCCTAAATATTCTCAACCCGCACATTTTCCTTGGTTTGTGGATTCCTTGTCGCCCTCTTGCGCGACTCCAGGCTGCAGTCATACTTGCTTTCTTAGCAGCCCTACTTCCATCAAGTGGCACACACAGTCTGTTAGCTCAATTTCTTAACCCTTCTTAATGGAAATACCTTTCTCCCCACCTTCCTGGGCTTGTTTGGTTCCTGAGTTCAGGTAAACTCCCACTAACAAATCTAAGTAGTGAGGAAATAGCAAAATATCTAAATCTATTCAACTCCTGACCTGGAGAGTTCCATTAGTGAGTGACCCCATAGTTTTTTCCTCACTCCCAGTGCCCCGTCCTAATTTGGCCTTTTCCCGCCCCCCACACAAGCCCAGGTGCCTTACTGATGTATTTATCACTAGTTTTTATTCCATGTTGCCTGATTGAACTTCACAAAGAATTATTTTCAGGTGCATTCCTGGCAGCTTTTGGTGGTTTGCCATTGCCTCCTTAAGCTTATGACCTTTAACCTGGAAGTCCAGCATCTGTAGTTGCAGCCTTGTCTGACTGTCTCTGACATTTCTTTATCTCCTCCCTTTTAAGGCCGTTTGGTCTTTAAAGTCTCTCCTCCTCAAATGTACATTCCTACCTCTAAAGATTGTCATCACCATCATTTCTACCCTCTATACTGGGATA
>NW_006399783.1:6941914-6943063 GCF_000299155.1 Elephantulus edwardii | reverse complement strand
TAGCTCTGGACCTTACAGCTCTGGGTGTAGCTTCTAGACCCCCACATTGCAGCTAAGATAGTCTGATTTTGTATCCAGCTGTGGAGGCAGCTGCTGTGTGATTTCCCAGTATGTGTGCTAAAGCAGTTTCCTGGCAGGTTTGAAGGGATGCTCCTGGGAGTTACTCCCACACTTGCACCGTGGAGTGTTTCTCCAGCCCATTCAATAACTATGTATGCATTTATTTAATCCCACTTATTACAAAATTGGAAGATGCTTACACATTTGTTGGGCTTTCTGCTTACACTATCCAGAGTGGCTTCTATTGACTACAGTTGAATTTAGACTGGTTTACAAGAGGTTTAAAGTTTAAGAGAATAAGACAAAAAATAAAGAAACATTCCTAGCACGGTCCGGTCCCTGGCTCAGAGAACTCAGCCCACCTGCTGATTCGGACTGTTGGAGGCCCTCCATCACATGTCCAAGACCAGAAGTGTCACCAAGAAGAGATTGCCTCATCTTTCTTCTGTGGAGCAGCTGGTGGATTTGAACTGCTGACCATTCAGTTAGTAGCTGAACACCTAACATCCTCCAGGGCTCCCTTAGAAGGTGCCCAGAAAATAGTAGGTGATTCTTAATCTGAAATTGCAACTGATCTTTGTGTTAGCTAAATAATGATGCAAGGAAGGTCTTTCTCCTCCTTCGCTCCTTTACTCTGCAAAACCCACCATCCACAATTCACTGATTGTTGGAAGTTGCTGTGAAAGAGAAAAAGCATTCTTCAATTAGAAATAAGGTCACAGTGCACTGACTTTAATTGAATTGAGATGTAAGTAGATGGTTTTAGCTCCTTTCCTAAAATAATGATTCAACAGGGAAGAAGTGAGCGATATGGAGGTTACTAGACCCGATAGAAAGAGTGGAGCAGCATATAGGAAGTCAGACAAACATTGCTATTAGACATGCTCCGGGTTCAGAGGTCCTTTCCCAAAAATCACATGGAGTTGGGATGAAGTCATTACCACAGGTAATGCCAGTGTATGGCTGTCTACCCCAGCTATATCTCTGTCACTCCTATGGCAGCCAGTATTACCAAAGTGCCAAGAGCAATGGGCTCAGCCATGTGAAGATATTGGTGGGGAAGGCAGTGACATATCAGGCAGGGGTGTG
>NW_006399783.1:6939653-6941659 GCF_000299155.1 Elephantulus edwardii | reverse complement strand
CTATTTGTTTGACACCTTGCTCCTTGATTTGGCACTGCTGCAGGTGGTGAGAGCCTCAGTTTTCTCATCTGTAGATAGGGTTCATGTTATCAAACCTACAGATATGAAGATTAACAAATACCACTTGAATGTGACAATGATTAGTAAATATTGCTTTCATTCTTATACACTGCCTAAGAGTAGTTTAAATAATTAAATGAGCTTTTATGTAGGATACGCTTAATAAGAATTAATTATTTTCTCTCCAATTGATTGGAGGAAGTATCAGGCAAAATATGAACAAACTATTCTACCTCTGCTTGCCATTCCCTTATTATGATAATCAGCTTATGGATTATGATGTTCAAGACTGGTGCCTGGATGGGGGAAGGGAGGCAGTTTGGAGTGGGTACAGGGCACGATGCCACCAGAGGGAGAAGGACACTAATGTGTGCATTTCCCAAAATCAACTTCATCTAATTTTTAATTTTGCTAATGGCTAGTCTTTATTTGAGATGTCATCCTGAAATAACTCTTTTAATAAAGGAGAACTAATGCACTCATTTTTTTTCCTCTTTCCTTCCTCTACATCAGCAAGGACTTGGTGTAATGATGTATGTCATCCTTTTATTTTAATTAAGCATATAGCTGTGAGAGGCTTGTAAAAATGTTGCCAACAGAGAAATGCTTTAACGGATGTGAACTTGAGGTTGGCTTGTCCCATATATCTTTACTACATAAAATTGCCCTCTTCATCTTGCACGTGAGGTGAATGGATGAGCCCGGATGTTTGCTGCTGAGCAGAGGCATTCAGGGAAGCAAGGTGTTTGGGAGCATGACGAATGTGGGCTTGGAAGAGCTCTCGGGAGGGTGCGGACAGAGGAGCAAGGAAATGCCTGCTTTCTCTTTGATTGTGTACAGGGAAACAACATTTGCTGTCAATGTCCGCTCCACCTGACAAGTGAAAGATGATGCCCAAACACATAGATTTTTTTTTTGGGGGGGGGATGTATTTTATGTAAGGGACCTGAAATTCAAACTCAAGCACTCTAACTCTAGAACTTCTGCATTTAGCCTTAATCTAGCCTCACATTAAAGCTTTCCAATGAAAAGACGCATCAATGTGTCATGATAGCGAATGAGGCCAGCTATTTTATCATTTGTAAATGAATGTTAATGTTAAATAAATGTAAGTAATGTTAAGATAAATGTTAAGAAAATACATGAAATATCTCAAAGCTAAGAAATCAGTAGGTATATACTAATGAGTGAATGATGTTTGTGATCCTAAATTTTTTTTTAAAAAAATTAGGGTGAAAGCCTCTTAAAGAGGATATATATGCTATATGTGTACTTTTGTGCGTGTGTAGTTATACATCACTGTAAATAAAGTGTTGTGGTGCTGGTAGTGGGCCATTGAGTCAATTCTGACTCATGACAGTGGAATTGCTCCATAGGCTTTCCTGGGCTTTGATCTTTATGAGAAAGACCCCTGGTGGCCTAGTGCACCATGTGCCAGATTGATAATGAAAAGGTCAGTGGTTCTAATCTATCAACTGCCACACATGAGAAAGGTGCCCAGTCTCTTCTAAAAAGATTTATGGCCTTGGAGAACTGGTGGAGGGTTTCTGTGAATCAGAATTGATGTAATGTTGGAGGGTTTAACAATGACCTTACAAGGAGAGAGAGAGATGATAGATAGATAGATAGATAGATAGATAGATAGATAGATAGATAGATAGATAGATAGATATCTGAACCTCCGGTGGGTTTTCAGAGTCAGTTACTTGCATGGGACGAGATTGCCCATCCTTCTCCAGCGAAACAGCTGGTGGCCTTGAACTGTTTGTTTTCAGGATTGCAGCACAGCTTCTTGCCACTGGGCCACCAAAGTCTGTAGGCCTCCAGAGCTAGTGTGTGTGTGTGTGTGTGTGTGTGTGTGTGTGTGTACAACTGAGTGTGGAAACTACAGAAAAATATCATTGATTTCACATGCAAGCAAGATTCTACTGAAGATTGTCCAAAAA
>NW_006399783.1:6905654-6938572 GCF_000299155.1 Elephantulus edwardii | reverse complement strand
GGGTAATCGGGATGGGTGTGTCAGAGGCAATGCGATTGGCACAGGATAGAGCAGGGTTTAGGGCTGTTGTACATAGGGTCGCTATGAGTCGCAAACAACTCGATGGCACATAACAACAACAACAACATATGTATATATGCATATGTATGTGTGTGTGTAAATATGTATATACACACACACACAAATATTTGTTATGTGCCTGTGACTCAAAGAGACCCTATGTACAGTAGCCCTATCCTGTGTCAATCTCACCATCTCCGACACACCTACCCCCAATACTCCAGTCACTGAATCAATCCATCTCATCGAGGGTCTTCCTCTCCTGCTCTGTCCCTCCACCCTCCCAAGAATGATGTCCCTCTCCAAGGACCGGTCCCTTCTTGCATAGATATGTATATGTATAGAGAGAAAATTTAAACCAAAGGGAATTTAAAGTCAGAAGAGAAAAGACTTTACCCACATCAAAAGAAGTAAGCTTAAACTGGAAGATGGAGGGGCAGGCAACAGTGTGGAATCAGAGCTCCCTGAATGTACCACTCTTCATTCACAAGAGCTGAGAAGATGCATTAAAACTGAATAAAGAAGTCCGTGAGATCTCGCCCCACAGCAGACATCTGTATTCCCTCTGTGTTCCCGACATCGGCTCCCTTGTGAATAATTCATACTGAGATTATACTCCCTGCCTCTAGTTAAGTTGTTGCTGTTGCTCTCAGCAAACCTGGTGTGAAGCTGTGAGATTCCTTAAGTATAAGGCGCCCTGGAAAGGGGAAGCCTGCGTCCTGTGAAGTCACAGGGACCAGGCTTCCATGGATTTGGGGTCACAGGTTCCATCGGCTGCACTCTTCGACTCTTGCAACAGAAAGTAAATTTATCAGATAAATGTGCATATCTTACCCAAAGGTGAGGCTGACTTCATTACTTTGTACCCTCTTGCTGGTCTTTCCCGGAGCCCTACCCAGGTGGGAATGAGATACACAACAACCTTTATCTTCTAGATTCAAGGTCATTATTGTTGGAAGTGTGATGTTCAGTCTGGGCTGGAGATTCCTACTGGAAGGAAACAAGGGTCTGTTCCATGTAGTAAAAGCAAACCCCTATTTGATTTTAATGTCTTTCAGTAGGATAAGGAAACCCGGTAGCGTAGTGTGATATATTTTGTGTGCTATCTGAAAGGTTGCCAGTTTGAAATCTCTTGGGGGTCTAAAGCAGAAAGAAGAGCAATCTCTTCCTCTAAAGAATTCCAGCCTCGGAAACTCAGTAAAGGCTTGTTCTGAACCAACAATGGGTTTGTGGTGTTTTATTCTGGTTTTGTAAATAGGACCAAAAGAGCCCTGGTGCAGTTAAAGCACTTAGCTGCTTACCAAAAGGTCAGAGGTGCAAATCCAGCAGGTGCTCCAGAGAAAAAAAAAATAGTACTATGTTAGATACAGCTTCTGCTATGACTCACAGCCGTAGCCACTCTGTGGGGCAGTTCTACTCTGTCCTATATTCTGTAATCCTATCGGCATATGTATAGAGAGAGAGTGCTCTGGTGGCCTATTAATAGGAAGCTGTGCTGCAATCCCGAAGGCACGTGGATCATGCAATCCTGAAGACACGAGGCTCAAAGGCATCCCAGATACTCCACGAGAGAAGGATGGGCAATCTCCTTCCTTAACATTAACTGCCCCTGAAAACCCACTGGACGGTCAGCTATGGGTTAGTTCCAACTCAGTGGCAAACAACAACAACAACGGTATATATGGGTGTGCTTGTGTAGAATAGATTTGAGTGTGTGCACATATAGTAAATATATTTGTGTGTGTATATATATATATACAGTCCTAAAGGACCACCAGGAATCAGAATTGACTTGAAAACAATAGTTTTGAGCTTTGGATAAATATCTTTAAATAGCTTTTAATGTTTTAAAATAGTAATATGGAAAAGTAGAAGTCTCATATAATAGAAGCCAAAACACTCATTTTCTTTTAAGTCTTTTATATAGTTAATTGAAATGAACTCTTCTCATAGCACAGCCCTTGAATAAAACACAGTGTGTTAAAGATTGTTTTCTTACATGTTCTCAGCTTTCATTAACGAGTGAGTGCCTCTCTGAGATAAATGTATAAAATCTAAAACAGATTTTTTTAAAAAAGAAAAATTGCTATCAGGAAAAAGTAAAGTATTTAGTCTTTTATTTAAACAGACAAAAAGACTAAATAAAATGTCACCTGATATTTTAGTTTAATATAGCAAGGATTTTTCTTTTTCGTGGTAATTAAAAACTAATTTCCTTTGTTTAAATAAAATTTCATATTATCTAATTTTACAATATGAAACTCCCCACGCCCTCCCTTGTTCTTCCCTACGGAGGCAGCCATTACTAAAAGCTTGTGTATCTTTGCATGAAGTTTCTATGCATAATCAAATAGACTCACACTGAGTACTGTTTTGAAGTTTTTCACTTCAACTTAACAATATATCATGGCTATGCTTTCCTGTCAGAACCTAATTCTTTTTCAATAAACTGCGTGGTATTTTGTTGTCTAGAATTTAACTTTAACTTTCCATTAGCCAGGTAATCACTGATAACAAGTCAAGTCGTTTCTAGTGCTGTTAACAGTGCTAAACATCCTTTCATATGTACCTGTGTACATCATGTGAGTATATCTAAGAACAAATCCCTAAAAGTGGAATGACTAGGGCAAAGGGTATGAACATTTTATATTTGGATAAGTGGTGCCAAGTTTTCCAAACCAACAATCCCACAAACATTAAAAAACAAAAACTACAACAACAAAAAAATACCATATTAAAAAAACAAACAAACAAACAAACAAAAAACCACACCAATCAAAAACCAACAAACACCCCTACTTCCTTCAGGTCAGTTCTGGCTTGTAAGCCCCCTCACCCCAAAATTGTGTGTCCAAGTCTGTAAATCCTTCTTACAGAGGAGACTATGAACTCTCTCCTGAAGCAGAGCTGCTGGGTGGTTCTGACTGTTGCCTTTTGGTTAGTAGAATAGCACGGAAGACAGTGCACCACCGGTGCTCTTTCAAGTTGTCCTGTTGTTGTTAGATGCCATTGAGGCAACTACAACCCGTAGCAACCCAGTGACCAAGAGCTGTGAACCTGCCTGTATCTTGCACACCCTCACCGTCTCCGAAATGCTTGAACCCACTGTTACAGTCAGTCACTCTGTCAAACCATCTCGTTGAGGCTCTTCCTCTCTCTCTGACTCTCCACTGTTCTCAGAATGCAGGTTTTTTTTCAGAGGACTGGTACGTCCTGACAGCATGCCCGCTGTCTGCAAACTTGCTGTATTGGGGTGACTTGCATGTTGTTGTGATGCTGGAAGCTATACCATTGGTGTTTCAGACACCAGCAGGGTCACCCATCCTGGGTGGGCAGGTTTTGGTGGAGCTTCCAAACTAAGACAAGCTGTCCTAATGAAGGCTTTTGTTTTGTTTTGTTTAGTGTCAGATTGTACTCAGACATATTGCTGTGAAGTCGTGATAGCAGCTCACCTCCCTGTGGACTACAATGCTACTGTCTGCAGATTTTTATTTATTTCTTTTTTAGTGAAACAGCCACAAATCACAGTCTGTTTTCTGACAGAAAGTAGAACCTTACCCCCCATGTATAGCCTTCACCTCATTACGGGGGTGTCTCTTTTTCTAAAGAGCTCTGAGAAGAGCGGTCCTTGGTCCAGGCTCCGGATTCTGTGCAACCACATTGATGTTTAGGAAGGCAGTCGTCATACCACGGTCCATCCAGCCCACTGGGAGCAGAATTCTCCCACCTGAGCATAATTAATGGCATGTACAAAGAAGTTGTTGGAAACATAAATCGGGTTCACAAACCTCTTATAAAGTACCTTCTAAAAGCCCTCACCTTAGCACAGTCGCTGACAACAGGGCCGGAGCCCTCGCTGACAACTGATATACGAACTTCCCTTACCAAAGTATTACTAGCCCCAGGGACCCTTTCAATTTCATTTTATTTTTCTTTTGCCCAAGTCAGACCATCAGGCAAAAATGCATGTATATAGGTAAGATGAATGCGGCGCACAGTTGAGAGTTCTCCCACTATGAGTCTCTCCACACCTTGAAATTTGGACTCTCGAGCCGTTTTTAAATGTGGCTTCATTTTTCTTCCTTGTCATTACCTGATTTCATCTGAAAAATCTCAGCATGTGGTTCTCTTTTCCCTTAATTCATTAAATTTGGCGTTGCTGTTTATTATATCAACTTGACATCTGTCTAATATAACATCTTTGAAGCACTGGGATCTTTTTTAAAAAGGGAGAGAGAGAGAAAAGGATTTAACTCTTCAGGGCTAAGTGGAGACTGTTTTAATTTACAGAGGTGACTTTAGCGCTTTGTGGTAGATCTTCCTCTAGATAGAAGTATATTTGTAATCAAAATGATAATCCATATTCTCTCATTCCTCAGCTGAGTTGGAGGGAAAGAGACTTGGGGGAAGACTAAGCTATTTATTCACAGATTGTTTAAAGTCAGCATTCGTCCTAGGAGAGAAGATTGTATTAGCTTGATAAAGCTCACCCTTGCCGCCTGGGGTTAAAAAAAAATTGTACGATAGTAGGTTTCCTTGGCCTCTCCAAAGAGAAATTCTGTTTGGGCATGCCAAAGCCTTTCATACTGAAGGGTATTCTTCTAGAGATAATATGAACATATAAGCAACCCTGATTTCTTTTTCCTTTTGTGCTAAATCCAGGAGACAGTGCAGCCAACACCCAGTTGGGAGGGAAAGCTCACAGGAGCTGGGTGGAAGGGCTGTACTCATTTCTTCTCATGTCAAGAACCATGTAAAACATTGTCATCAATGTCTACATCAAGATGTGCCTTGCTTGAAATTCTGCTTGGAATTCTCCAGCCTGTTGTTTCAATAAAAGCAAACAGGCGGTCTTGACTATGTTTTCTGTCAGGAGACTAGCTCTTCATATCTGTGCAGACACACACACACACACACACACACACACAAGTAAGGAGGGTGCTAACTTAAGTATGCCACTGGGAGGGAGCTCTAGTGGCCAAGCGGGTAAAGAGTTGTGTTAACAGCCTCAAAGCAGGTGGTTCTAATCTACCAGCTGCTCCATAAGTGAAAAATGGGCAGTCTCCTCCCGTGAAATTCATAGTCTTTGAAAACTTAAGGCAGGGTCAACTAGGAGTTAACTGGACAGCCATGAGTGAGTGAATGAATGATACAGCCACAGCACCGAGCCCCTCACATGAGGAAGAGCTGGCAGGAAAGCAGATGAAGCCCAAGCGTGCTAAAATGGGAACTTACTAGAAACTGTATTCAGTGTGGCCCCTGGAGTCCAAGGTAGTGCTGCTTGTCAGTTTCAACTCACAATGATCCTATGGGGTAGCGTTAGAAATGCCTCTTGGCATTTTTCTGGAGAAGGGTGCTGGTTTCCGATTCTCTTCCAGGCTGTGTCTAGCTCTAAACCTGAAAATTATTATGCAATGATGGTCGTCGCTGTCTGTTCCTACTTACTCATCCTCCCACCAGAGAGACGGAAAAACTATTTAGCAATCCCTTCATTTGTTTCTGTCTCCTTTGTACCTCTGAAGCCGAACATATTAGTCATGTTGTATGACAAGGATTGCAGGGATATTCCCAGCTGTTCGGAAGGAGAGGGGGAGACGTGACAGGCAGAAAAGCCGCTATCAATAATCCAGAGCGCCACGGGTGAGGTGTGCAGCATTTTGGAGTTGTCAGCAATCTAGCCAGACCCCAGTCAATCTCTCCGTATGAGGCTTCCCCAGCAGGGCTGAGAGAAAGTTGCCTGGTGAAGGAAAAGGAGGAAACAAAAGCAGAGAAAGAGAGAAGGAAAGAAAAAAAAAAAAAAACAGGCCAAAATCCTCCGTAAGTCTGAGAAATGCATTCTTTTTAAAACTGGCAATGCTTTTTGATGCATTAAGTGGAAGCAAGTTATGTTCTAAATCAATAGGATTGATAATGTTTTTTTCATCTTGAAAGGTTAACTGTATTTTTGACACTCTCCTATCTCCTAAGCAACTTGGCTTTTAAGGAAGGGGGTGGGGAGAAGAACTCCTCTGGGCACGGAGCCTTGGATACACTTAATTTAGGGCTGATGTTTATGACTGGTCGTTGACCTTGAAATTCCATTAGCTCTAATGAAGGGCAGTGCTGGGTGCATCCTGCTTGGAGTCCAGTAAGTGACGTGCTTGGCGCGCACAGTGGTTCCCCCTCCTATCTCTACACTGAGCCAGACCAGGCTCACTGTGACCTGCTTCCTCAGCAGTGGTTCTGGTGTCCTGGGCTTGACATAGAGCCTCCCATAGCTATACGTTCTTCGAGGTCTTTCTTCTCCGTTTGAGTGCGAGTTTGCTGCATGTGTTTATCCCTTAACTCGAATCTCAGTCTTTAGATTAATAGCTGGATGTTTTTATATCATTTGCACTACCCAGGAAATTAATTATTTGTTAATTAAAAAAGAAAAACAAAAACCAAGACTGAAATTCATTGCCATTGAGTCAAAATTGAATCAAAACTGGCCTTCCATCAGGTTTCTGGAGGCTGCACAGGAGGAGACTGCCCATCTGATGGATTTTAACTATCAAAGAGGCACCACTTTGGAGTTAGCAGCATGATTTCCTCTGGACTCCACCACAGTATTCCTCAGCTTAGAAGCAGGAGTGGCATTCACTTCCTAAACAACATGCCTTTGGAAACTCTGTGAACTTTGATAAATGATGATAGCTAATAGAAAGGCTTCAGGCCTTTTGTCATAGGATCACTATGAGTTTTGCTTAACTTGATGGCAATCAACAACTTTCCTCAGTATTATCCAGTATTCAGTAGTTCCTTACCATGATCCTATATTCAACCCATGTTACAAGTCCACTTTCAATCCTAAAAATATTTTTGTCATTTATTTATTCAGGCAGCCATTCAAGAATTGTTCACACATCACATTTAGTTGCTACATCTCTATCAGTCTAGACTGTACCGTTCAACACAGTGCCATCTGGTTACAGGTGCTTGTGAGCACTAGACGTGAGGGGAGCATGTACTAAGAGGTGCTGTAGTATAAAGGGGAGCTCTGGTGACATTGTCTGTCGCATGTTGCTCTGTTACCCTAACAGCTATACGTCTCTAGCAGTTTGGAAACACTGGCAGCTCTGAGCAGTGTCTTCCATTAGATTTACTGCCTCACAAACCTGATGGAGGAATGTTGTGGGTTGGTACTGACTGAATGAATGGCAGTGAGTTTGAGTTTTTGTTTGAGGAAGTATAAAACACCAGATTTCCAAGGTAGGAAACAAAAAGCAGGAGAGAGCATATAAAAGACCTTTTGAACAATTTTCTACTAATCATATGTTGCAATTATTATAGTAGATGTAATAAATATTGCTAAATGTTTATTATATGCCTAAAATATATATAAATTATATTATCTAATACTTAGGTATAATGAGCATAATTAAACCTCTTTAATCTGTTTCTCTCTGCTTTTTTTATTGTAGCTCCTAAAACGGTTTAAACTGCTCATGTGGTTCTCATTTGTGGCTTGTCTTAAATCCTGTTGGCTGTTACTAGTCTAAAACATCCCTGTCCCCTTTTAACAACTCTTTCCTGCCCTTGACTACCTGTGCTAAAGCTTTATTCAAGAAACCAGGTCAGTTATCCTACCAATACCCAACCTTGCAGATCTTTCTGATGGCTCCCCACGATATGGTTTAACTTATTCTTTTATCCATCATATTTCTCCAGTTGGCTAACTAGATCCAAGTTTGCTTGGATTTCGGTTTAAGCCTTTAACAAGACTATTTCATGCTGCTGCTGTGTATTTCCGAGCATCAGTATGTACCCAACACCAATTGTTCCACTGCCTGTGCGGCTAAGATTGATCATCAGTGTCTGTCTGTCTCTTTGTCGTAAAGTTGCCTTCCTACCGTCAATACCACCAATAATCTGTGGTGAGTAATTTGGAACTCTGACAATCAACCTTGAGCCTCATGGTTTTAGCACTTATTGATAACAGTTGCCTGCATTAATTATTTAATTGGAGATTATAATGATTCCCATCATTCTGTTTATATTTATTAGCTAGAAATCATCCATATAGGAAAGCTCGGAAGCCTGGGCTATCTAGCTACTGTGAATTAACATTTTTATAGGAAAGATTGGATAAATACGTCTTTCCCTTTAATTACTAAATCTTCCCCAAATACACAAATGCTGTAAAAGCTATCACTAGGGGTGGGAAATAAAATTTTATTGTGGTAAAGTCCATGTAACAGAAAGTTAGCCTTTTTTTTTTTTTTAATGTGCACTTCAGTGACATCAATTTACCCTATTGTACAACCAATCTATTCACAGAAGTTTTCTTCACCTTGAACAGAGTCTTTGCCCATTCAGCAGTAACTCATTACCCTCATCTCAAAACAAACAAACAGACCCAAATCCACCAGATTCTTGAGGGTACAAGTCTTTAGGAGAGGGTACTGCCCATCTTTCTCCCGAGGATGGACTGGTGAATTCAAACTATCAGCCTTTCAGTTAGCAGCCCAACAAGAAGTTCCATATACACTGTGCCGGCAGGGCTCGTGCTCCTCTTCCCAGTTCCAGGCAATTACCAAATCACATTTCTCGTTTCTCATGCATTCATACATATTAAATACCCTGCAGAATTTTTAATTGGGTTCTAGCATTTACAAATCTAGGAAAAAGACATTTTGAAATGTCACATATTAACCTCTTCTTCTGGATTCCCGTAACTGGAAAGTCTCCCAGCAGTGTGTCCACGTTTTTACACGACACGGTTCTCCGGGACAGGGCCCTGGCTCCATCCTTAGCCACGCGTTTTCTCCCCAATCACTGTTCTCCCTCCACAGACACTGAGTTAAGCTGTTCTCATCTCTGTGAGGACAGGCAGATAGCAGGTCCTGAATTACATTGTTCTTACATGTGATTTTATTTATTTAGTTAGTTTTTTAGGTTGACTTTGTCAGTAAGTTGAATATAGTTCTTATTTAGCTTGGGCATAAGAAAACACGTCATGACTTCTCATTGATTTAAGCTACTTTACAAAAAGTGAAAGTGATTGTGATGAAAAATTTGTGGAAAATATGATGGAGGGACTATCAGTCCTTTTCTTTCAAATTGAGGGTATATTTACATGACAATCAGAGGCAAGTGTGCCTGCATACTCAGGACCTGCCTGGACTTTAGTTTATGATCTCTCAGCTCCCCTCCTTATGTTCTGAAAAAGGAAAAGAAAGAACAGACTTGATGGCACTGGCTGAGTGACTAGAAAGGATTGGCTAAGTGTGAACCAGCAAATGAGTGAGGAGTTGGGACTAGTATCTGTCTTCTTCCCAGATCATTTCATTCATTCTTAGTTATCATGAGGATGTTTCCAGCAAGCCCAAGTAGCAGGGCCTGCAGCGAATGGAAGGCGTCCATTTAGGTTATGCTCCACAGTTCCTGTCTACCCCTAACGCAGTTCCCACTGACACCTCCACCCACATCGTGACTGTAATTTTCCACAAACTGTGGGTAGCCACAGATGCTTCCCACAGCATTAGCTCTAGTTCAAGACCCCAGTGACTGTGCCCTACTCAGTCATTTTAAACTACTCCAAGTAAATGTGATTAGCACAACCTCTTTGCAGACCCCTTGGGGCATATTTATCAAAAATATTAAGTGCATATGATTTTTTGACCCAGCAAGTCTACTGCTAAGAATTTTTCTAACAGAGTTTTACGTATGCCTAGATAACTGTTTAAGTATATTGTCTTCACAGAGAACAGAAAGAAACCTTGAGAAAATCAGCTAATAATTTATAGTTAGGTATTATAAGGAAGTTTGTTGTTTTGATTTGGTTTTAATGTGGCCATTTAAAAACCTTTGCTGGAGCTTTGTTCCTGATATGACAAGATCTGTGGCGCATAGAATCAATTTTAAAAAGGAAGTTGTGAAACAGCATGTAAATACTTTTCTTATCTGTGACTATTTTAAATAATATGTGTATATGCTAAAACATTTTTAACAAAGACACACAAGAAAATATGAAGATTTTTGTTTTTGTTGGGAGCTGTCCAATTGACTGATGGCGATTCTGTGTGTAATAGATGGAAACCTTGGCCAAACCTTCACTAGTCTCCCAATTTCTTCTGTGCCCAAGTCTGCTGATGGAATAACTGTGTTAGGCCATCTTGTTTTCCTCTCTTTCTCTGAACTTGTATATCCCCAAGCAATTAAGATCCTTAGAATGTCTTAAAACAAAATGTCTGTGAATAGTTGAATGGAAAACTAATTTCACTCAAGGCATATAAAAAAATCAGTTTTAGAAAATATGATTAGAGAGAAGGAGAAAGATTAGTTTTACTTGGGATTTTCTATCTACCTTCATTTTTTTTTGTTAATCATGAGCTTGTATTGATTTTTTAAAAATTAAATTTCTAAATAAGTTTGAGTATTCAAACAGTGCAGCTAGGCTAGGGGAGAATTAGCGCAGTGTGAGTTTTCAAATCTCATCTCTGTTTTTCTTGAAGGCACTTTCTGTTTTTCAAACCGGCAGCAGCCCGGTTACCTGCCTGAGCTCTGTAAATGCTGGTCCTGTGCCGGGTGCACAAGGAGGCTAGGGCAGGTGGTTGGGAGCTGGGAGTCCAGTTAGGCAGGAAGAACCAATAGATCTGGAACGACTCTGCACAAGCTAAGCAGATGGTCTGAAGGGAACGGTGGATCGTGACTTCTAGATGCCCCAAGTAGAGGTGGAATACATAAACAAAATGAACTGTAATAGATGCGTCGGACTTGGAGAAGAGGGAAGACAGACGTGAATGACCATCAGGGGAGTTATGCAGGTCAAGGGCTCTGATTAAAGAAGGGTATCATTTTACCACCCAGTTTGACCATTTGATGGACAGAGGCAAATTTTTATCTCAGCGTTTCCTCATTTGTTGCATGTGTAAAGTGCACTGTATAGCTGTAAGAATTGAAGGATATAATACATAGTCAGTGGTCAGCAGTGGCCAGTATGCGTAATGTCTATGATTTGCTGTCTCTATGTAAGTATGTGTAGGAAGAGAAGGAGAAATTGAAAATGTAACAGAAGTATAAAGACAGCATGTACTCATGGGGATGGCTGCTAATTCTTGATTCTTTCAATTCCTAGATAACTGATACAAGGCATCCTTATTCTCTTGGAGTCTCAATTGTCTTTTCTGTTCAGTGGGGATAATGGGAAAAGCTGGCGCATAGTAAGTGTTTGTTACATGGCCGTGGTGGTGTGTCAGTGAGTTTTCGAAGTGGAGGTTGTTAGTGCAGCCAACATGTATTCATGCAATCTAAATTCCAGGCAGTGTCAATACACTATTTATCTAGTACAAACCTGGAAAAGCCAAGACCTGGGTAGGACAGAACACTGTCAGAGAAGGAAAATCCAAGTAAAACAAAAGTCGTACAGCTTTAACCTACTACAGGCTGAAAACATCAAGACTTAGAAAGCTTTGCAGTGCTGTTGCATTCCAGCTCTCACACATTTCAGTGTGTCTAATCTTTTTGGAAATGTTTTAAGATAAATAAGAGATGGAATAAAAGAGAAGTGCAGAAACCATTTCTCTAAAAAGTGTTACAGCTCAAACTTGAACCTGATTATTCCTTACTTCCCAGGACCAGCTTTTCTCTAATTCTGACCACTAGCCTGCCATCTAATTCAAGACTCTTTTATTCTGCAATTCAGGAACCAAACTGGGATCACTTAAAAAGGTAACAGAAGGACAATTCAGCAGCAGTTACTTGTCATTGCCGTGGTGCCTGCATATGTTCTCACTATGCGAACAAGACTTAGACCATGGTGAGGTTGTTACAATAATCCCTGAGCTGTACATTTAATTCAGATTTTGCAAAACACTTTCTTAATCAGAGGTTCTTTATTAAAATCTTGCTCATTGGAAGCTCATGGTAGCTCACAGAGAAAACTTTAAATCCACAATGCAGCTGTTCTCCCATGAGCACAAGTCACAACAATGTTTGGCGTTTATACTGCAAAGAGTGAACAGCAATAGAATCGTGGCTGAAGCTCAAATACCCCGTCAATTATTCAGAACTTACGCACTGCGGTCTACCAGGCATAGATCTGTTACATGCATAATAATAGTGCCTCCACAAGTGTTTTTAATATTCTCTGGGTACTTGATTAGGGAGCTCTATTTGTCTTGGGAAGTAAGAAAGTAAGCTGACATGAGGGCTAGGGATCGAGATTGGAGCCTGGTTTTCAGCAATCCCATGAAAAAGCTGTCTGGCTTTTCCTGCTTTTGCTTTTGTACCTGGTGTATTTCCCAGGGCCTAGTGTATTTATTGGTGTTTTCTTTACAAAACTGGGCTGGGGTCTGTGGTTTTCCTCACTCTCATAGCTATGAGGCCCTTCATAGGAAACAAAGAATAAGTTGTTCTTGGTGGTTAGTTTTTGGTTTTTTTCCCTTCAGAGGTGGTATTTGGATCAGATATATCTGTTGTTACAGCCTAACTTTGCAAGTGCCTTGCTATGGTTTAATCAACTGCTGAGGTGTGATAAAACATATTTGTATATGTAAATGTTTAAACATACACATGTATGTGGATTAGTGTGTGAATATTCACATGTGTGCGCCATTGTACACGTTTTTGAATAAAAATACTTTAAGCAATTGGAGTAGGCTAGTGTAGTAGAAATTCTGCTTGTTCATTTAGCTATTTTTAGCCCTGAAGTAGCTTGTTCTGTGATAATGTGAAGTTAGACAGACCAAACCTTAAGTGCCCTTATTATGTAGTAAATGGGCTTTATCTACCTAGGGAGAATCAACCAAAAGTAGCTAATCAGGACTTTGAGCCTGTTGTTCTGCTCCATTGCTGAGAATCTGCCTTTCCATTCCCAAGTGTATGGAGTCTGAATCCCCTGCTTAATAAGATCCCCAGGTGATTCTAATGCCTATAAATAGGGCCCTTGTCAGAATGTGGGTTCTGATCCAGCATCTCCAGGGTAGAAAGGCAAATTCTCAGCAGTGGCTCAAATCTGAACGAACCTGTTTGAAAGCCATGGTGCTAAATGCTCTAATGTTACCCATCATGGAGGGGAGAAGATGGTTACTGTGACAAGCTTGTTTTTGCCCAGCTATCACAGTTGTACACAAAATAATTTGACTAATTGTATGCTTCTCTCCACTTTAAAAGTCATGCACCTATCTGTCCATGGTTAACAAAAAAGAGCACAGCACAGCCTAACAAATTCAGTGCATGGACTTCAGGCAGATCTTTAAAAGGGGAAGACAGGCTGCTTTGGGAGGTGAGACAAGACCCGTTTTCAGTGGTAGTGAGTTTCCTTTCCTTAGGATGTTCTGAAAACCAGACCACAAACAGGAGACAACAGGAGCTGCTGCGTTTGGGGAATCAACGTAGTGGAGAGGAAAAGGTCCTTTATCTCTTTTATTCCTTATAATGCAGAAATATATCCTCACGACCTGTTCTCACAACTCTAGGTTGGGCATAACAACTCAAATGCCTCCTAGTAAAGTTACTGAAGTAAGTGGGCAGGCATAACACAATTATTTCTCCCCGATAAGAACAACAGTGCGTGCTCAGTGATAAAAGGCAGTGGATGCGGGGCTTGCGGGTTAGGAGGCAGTGGGGAGTACTGTGGACTGTGCTGAACATGAGATAAAGAGTTCTCACACCTGTTGAAGTGGGCAACAGCCACCAGCCTTCATCATGGCATTTCTCTTAGGAAAGATGGGCCTTCTGAATTTTCAAGAGATACTAAACAAATCCATGTGTTTGGGGAAGTTTCCTGATTTTGAAATGTTAGCCTAATATTTTTAATAACATATCAGTCAAATTAAACACTAGTTTGCACTGTCCACTGTAGGCAGTGGGAAAATTCATAAGATGTAAGATTGCCCCCAAAATATTAGCCCTTTATAGGAGAAAAGCTCAGGACTATTCCATGCTCTCTGACTTGCTGTTTATTTACATACCTATCTGACATGATAAATGTGGATCTAGAGGACAAAGGTCTGTTAGAAAGTCTTTGAGTACATTGAGAGAAAGTAGGAGAAGAGGAGGTACCCTGGAGAGATGTTGAAGAATGTATGGAAT
This sequence comes from Elephantulus edwardii, assembly GCF_000299155.1. Lineage (NCBI taxonomy): Eukaryota > Metazoa > Chordata > Mammalia > Macroscelidea > Macroscelididae > Elephantulus > Elephantulus edwardii. The sequence continues at coordinate 6,924,457 of NW_006399783.1, read as the reverse complement.
GTCACAACATCAAGGTAGAAAATACCGAGCCAAACTCACTGCCATCATTTCAACTTATTGACAGTCACTGCCATCATTTCAACTCATTGACAGAGCAGAATTGCTCCATAGAGTTTTCTTGAGTGTAATCTATGGGAGCAGGTTGCCAGGTCTTTTTTTTCCATGGTGCTGCTGGTGAGATTGGACCCCTAACTTCTAGGTTGGCAATCAACCAAAAATCCCTTTGTACTCCAGTAGGCATTAGGAGTATTACTGAGGTGCTTCTCACAGAGCCTTGAACCTCTGGATAATAAAGAGTTGTGAACTTCTGGGAAAGAAATGCCTGAAGTTCTTCCACAAGTCATTCATGTGAAGAAGTTTTGTTTGAAAAAGTGGAAGAGTTTAGATGTCTTTATCACTCCTACTGTCTAATATAGGGAGAGCTGGTGGCATAGTGGCAAGAAGCTCTGCTGCAATCCCAAGGACATGCAGTTCAAATCCACTGGCTGCTCCAAGGGAAAAGGATGAACAGTCTCTTCCCATGCAGTTAACTGCCTCTGAAAACCAGAGAGTCGGACTCGACAGTACACAACAACATATAATATAGAGTGATCAAATATGCGAAAAATGCAGTGAACTTCTCTTTATTATTTAGGCTGCTTCTTCACATTATTTCAAGACAAAGAAGACTTGAAATAAGCTGTCTTTGCTGCTCTTCAGAATTACTTTTCCCCTTTTTTGGTGCAGATCCTTGCTATGTTCTCTTGCATAGTTTGTTACCCTGATTATAGATGTCATAAGAGCGAGGAGAAATCCCTGGAGCCAGATTAAGGACAATCAATCCGCAGTACTGTATCCCCTCTCACTTTAGCATTGCGGTCTGTGAAAGGGCTGGGAATCAGAGACACTATTAATTCAGGCCCATGGAGTCTCCATCCTCCCACACCCCTCATCCTTCTCGACATCAGGATCCATTCCCACAGGGTGACATCATCTCTGCTGGAAGCCTGCCTTCATTCTCCAGGGGCTAAGCCTCAGGCTGCATGCTGTTGGACAGATTGGGCAAGACTATAAGATTGTCAAGGGTACCAAGGTGACCTGTCCAGTACCAGTGTGCATATGACAAGATGAGGGTTCTTTCCAGGATGTGTGAAGAGAATGTAATACACCCATTTAAAAGACAAGCATAGAGAATGGAGCAACATGGGGCATGCTTATTATTAATATAGTGTATAATTGAACTTTAATCCAGTTCTTTTCAAATATGTATTCAAACAGTTCAAAATTCAAAAGAGATAAGATTGTACAGTGAAGACCCTTGTGTCCAAACCCCCACTTAGTATAGGAATAATAAGTAAAGAAGAGTGTAAATCTATACATCTCTCAGCTTCTCTGTCTCACTCTGTTTATACAGAGAAGACTAAAAAAAATAAGCAAAATATTTCTAATGACTGCTGTGATTATAGGATTAGAGTTAATTACGTCTGTCTTCCTATGGCTTCCCAGATGTCCTTAGTCCACAGGTATTGCCATAAGGAAATAAATAGATTTCTTTATTACACATACAGTACCCCATCACTGAAGTCACTAAAGCAAGTACTGAATAATTATTAATAATCAAAAGGGACACTAGAAAAGCCATTTGTTTATTCACAGCCCAGGACTCATATATAATGTGTTAATACTTTGCTAGGCTGCCTTCCTGCGTATTATACGTGATTGTCTTATAATTCAGTTTAGTAAGTTTTGAGAACATCTTTTCTAGTCCCTTTATTACGGAAGTAACTTTTAAAAGAAGAATGGTACACGAACAAGCACATAGCTGTGTTGAAGGAAATGAGAAAGAAAAGGCCTTTGACAACAGAGGCTTTAGGTAAATGTGCACCTTTACAAACTAGCAGAAAGGAATCTTGGCGAATGTGTTGGGCTGCTGACTGAAAGGCTGGAAGTTCAAGCCCATTAACTGCTTCTGAGAGAAAGAGAGGCAGCTTGCTTTCATTAAGATGTACAGATTCAGAACCTTGATAGTGGGTCACTGTGAATTGAAACTGGCTTGACAGGGGTTTGGTTTGGTTTGATTTGGAAATTAGCAAAGCAGATGAGGAAGAAGGACAGTGAATGTTTTGCTCTCATAACCCGCCTGTCAGTGTGAGGTCTAGGCTGAGGCCACTTGTCCAACTGATTCTCCGCTGTGGTTCTGTCGGGACACAGAGCTTAGAGGAGCAAAGAGGCTTAACAGCTTCTGTGAAAAAAGGATCCTCAACTATGTCCCCCAGAAAGGTCTTTTGAAAGGACAGTTGTTCCACTAATTTTTAACTTTAAAAGATGCACAATAACCTATTAACACTTTATTATCATTTTTTCTAAGTATAGAAATATCTAGCCTTTAAAAGGACATGGTTTTTATCCTATTTTTTTCCATCAAAAGAAAAGGTAGGTGGTGTCTCCTGTAATGCTTTTGCTCCAATCCCACCCCTCTGGTAAATGTAACCCCTGTTAAAGCCTGGGGTCTAGACAGAGCTTTGCTGATGCACTTGTAACCAAATCCATACTCAGGCACAGACGCATAATGAATGCAGGCTTTTTTTTTTTAATTAAACTTAAACTCTCAGGTTTTTCATCCCCTGGGCTCTAAGTCTCACTTACTCTAAACTCTTTTCCAGAGCTGTAATGTTTCCCACATATGAATCACTAAATGTTAAATGTGCTCTTCTCAGCAAATGCAATTCATTTGAGAATAACTCCCAATAAATTGCCTGTGATGTTTCTTTATTGCTGGAGACAATGGGCAGTGCCAAGGCAATGAAGGGTCGTACCAAGCCAGTCATTAGTTTTAATGTGGTCTGACAGTTTTAATCCTTTCTGTATTTTTAAGTGTAATAGCACGGGGTAGTGTGTTAAGATTTTTCTTCTTCTTCTTCCTCTTTCCTCTCCTGAACAATAAAATATAGTGGGGGAGGTATGGAAGGGAATATATTCTTTTCATTATGAGAAAACATGTCCTAACCCTATTTCTTCTGTAAGCTCTAAGGAAGACTGTGTTACTATTGTTAGATGCTATCAAGTCAGTTTCAACTCAGCTGTTCTGTGTACAACAGAACAAACCATGTTCCTGTGTCATCCTCAAAATCATTGCTATTTGAATTCGTTGTTACAGCTGTTGGGTCTATCCATCTTGTTGAGAGCTTTCCTCTATTTTTAGCTTCTAAGGAACATTCTGGCAATACTTCTTCCAATTCTTATTTGTTCATTCTTCTCACAATTCTTTGGTATATTTGGTATTCTTTGCCAATCCTGTAGGACTCTTTGGTGGCTTAGTCATAAGAAATTGTGCCACCAACACAAAGGTACTCAGTTCAAATCCATCAGCTGCTCCACAGGAGAAAGATGGGCAGTCTCCTCCTATGCTATTTACTGCCTCTGAAACCCACTAAAGTTTCAGCTATGGGTCTGTTCCTAATGAGCTGTTCACAACAACAGTAATTAAAATGTATCCATTTTCCCACTGTCTTCTTCATGCAGCTCTCCTATGCATATGGGGTGACTGGAAAAGGTCAAACACATGTGAGTCCCCCAGGTGGCGTCTTTACTTAATACTTTAAAAAGAGGGCACAATCAATGCCCATGGAAACAGCAGTCAACAAATGAGAATTGTTTTAGAAAAATCTACTGTAAAGATTTAAAGTGTTAAAAAGCGAACTTTTCTCATAATAAGAAAGGGAAATATCAACCTGTGCCAAAAATGGTTAGAAGAATGTCGGCACATGATAAATGCTGGTTAAGTATGTGCTAGAGATTGTGGTACTATTGTTATGACTTATAAAGTAAGGGTCTCTGGTTTAACCCCACATTGGGAAGCAAAAGGAGAACCATCTGATATGCCTCAGCTCCTTCTGTGCAAAAGTCTGCAGAGACTGGTTACCAAGAGCGCAGAGTTAGGCTACTCACTTTTCCAGGAGGAACTGCAGTGCTAACCCACAGGTGGTGCTCCTCTGATGGGCCGAATCCACCAGCTGCGCTGAGATAGATGAACAGCCTCCTGCCATGCCGTTGACAGCCTTGGGAAACCCACTGGAGGATCAGGCCGGTTCTGAGTCCACAGCAACGAGCTTAAGCCATTTTCTCACAAGCAAACTGTGCTCTCCTTTGCACTTTGTATTTCCTTGTTTTGTTCCGTTTTGAACCTGGAATACATGCTCCCCAAATTGTTTACTGTAAAGGACAACTCTAGCTAGACAAGGCAAAACTTTGAACCTCCACTGACTGTGTCTTTTTGTTCTAATCATTTCTAGGCCAAAAAGACTAGAATGGGACACAGCATAGTGTGCCATCAATTCACATCGAGTTGCTTCCAAGCACAGCAACTAACGGCACATGGCAGGGTAGCACAGTACACCACGGGGTTTTCAATAGCTGATACTCAGAAGTAGAGCACCAAGCCTTGGTTGTTGTTTTTTTTTTTTTTAAATAAAATTTTAGTTTAATTGTGATGTTAACAAAAATTTACAGAGAAGTTTGATTTCCATTCATTCACTGTTGCACATCAAGCTTTGCTTTTAAGCAGAACTTTGAACCAAGGATCTTGTTAAAATGTATATTTCAATTTAGTGTATCTCAGGTGAAATGCAAATGCAGCTAGAGGTTGGGACCAATGAACTTGTGTGGAATCTTGCTTTCAAGGTCTTCCTGGGTAGACTCAAACCTGCAGCCTTTCACTTAGCAGATGAATGCACCAACCATCTTCACCACACTCAGGAACTCCTGGAGCACAAGGAATGGGGGTGAAGTAGGGCGAGTGAGCCTGCTATAGTTGCAGCTTTGCTGAGTGCCTCTGACAAGGCTTCTCACTGCTCTGTGTGTCAGCATCCTCATTAGGAAACTGAAAGAGCTGGTGATGTTCAAACAGTGCCAGTGCTCCTTAGGTTCTTAGGAGAATCAGTCAAGCCTAGCTCCCCGGCCATACCACCCAGCATTCTCATTTCTTACAGAGAAGCTCCAGTTTTATCTATTTTGTCAATCAGAATTGTATAGTCAAAATGCCTATTTGACAGTAGGCTTCTCTGTCAAAACATGCACTTGACAAAAAGATTCTACATCCAAACAATAGCTTAAAAACCAGTGAACTAGATGCTGGAAGGACCACCATGAATCATTAATATTTGTAAAGCAGAAAGGGCTCAATGGTAAGGTTGGAATCAGGCAGAGGCAGAGAGACAAGAGTGATTGATGGAGGGCAAAAAGACAGCCAAGAAAAACGCAACGTGCTCGAGCCACCATTCGCAAACCATGAGAAGGTTCCCAGTATCCACTGCCCCCAAGCCAGTTCTATTCCACATCCCCACAGAACCTTCTTTTTGCCTTGGCAGCTAAAGCAAGGGACATAAGGATTGTAGGGAGGTCCTGTCCTGGCTTTCTAGGATATTATGGAGCTTTCTAGGATTATGGAGCTACGCTTTAACCCCACCGTCTGAAGAACAGGACCAAGCTCCATCCTCTAATGAGCCACCAGGATGCTGAGAGCTTTGTAATGCATTCAGAAACAAATACCATAGTAAAGAAGGACCTAAAATAAAAACCAGTTGTTGTTGTTGTGTAGATTCTGATTCCTGGCCAATCCCGCACATGTCAGAAGAGACCTGTATTCTGATGAGGTTTCAACCACTGACTTTTCTTCTGAGATATTTCTGAGAAGACTTGAACCTCCATCCTTCTGTTTGACCTCCCCTTCCTGGAGAATCCTCTTAATAGATTTTCCTAGAGTAGCAGGTTCAAACCCTCAGGAAGCTGGGCTGCTTGTGAATTCTGTTCATCTCCTGCCCCACATCATCTGTGGAGGCCCAAGTGCATGCCTCACTCCAGAGATCTGAATGAGGAAGAGGCATATGGTCATAGAGTGGCAATCTGCGGCTTGTTAAATGGAAATTTATATGTAAATGTGAATGAGTTAAAATATCAGTTTGTTGTTGGGTTTTGTTTTTAAGTGGAATACAAATCTGGCATATTTCTCTTGGTCCATTGACTAGTGGTGTGAACATCTCAGACATTCAGGGAAGGCCCATCCTCTCTACTGCTTAAACCTTTTCTAGCTGGCTTTTCCTTGGTTTCTAAATAATGTGCAACATCTTAATATGACTTATAAACCCATACAACTAATCAGATGCTGGTTCACTTCAGCATCAGGCTCAATGGGCTTTAATTATTTAAAGGTCAAATTGTCTTGTCAAATGGGCTTTTCCATAGAAATCTGTCTTATAAACAGACCTGCTCATCACCTCCTGCTTTCTTACCCAGGCTTTCCTCCTTCTATCCCTAAGCAGTGCCCACTCTGTCTTGGCCCCTTTCTGGCCTTACCGGTCACCTTCTGCTTCTCAAATACTGCATGCTGCGTGCATAATAACCACTTCAGGATTCTAGCCTCCATGGTCCCTCTTGCCCGCATGCCCTACAACAGTGATTCTCAAACTCCAGTATGCAGCAGTATCACCCGACATGCTTATTAAAATAAAAGTGATGTCACCCCACCTCTGGAGTGTCTCATCTCAAAGGCCTGGGATGAATAGAAAACTTTAAATTCTAACAGGTTCCCATATGCTACTGATCAACCTGGGCACAGCCCATGCCCTGAGAGTCGTTGGACCCCTGCCATCTCCACCCACACACACTTACCCCCATGCCTGTTCTCTATTCATCCTCTCATCGCCAGCCCAAAGCCGCTGCTTCCAGCTGTCTAATGTGGATTTAACTCTCCTATTATCCAAGCTCATAGCATCTTGTATTTTTTTCATAGCACTTAAACAAATTTATAAATATTCAACAGTATAAATTATTTGCTTATGTTTGTCTCCCTGCAACTCTATAAACTTAGTGCCAAAAACTATATTATAAAAACTATAATATTTACCACCTAGCCCCGGGACCAGGAGGCACACAAGGAGCTAGGGAGCAGGCTGCTCACCAAATGTTAGGTAGTTTGAACCCACGAGCAATCTGCTCTTGTAAAGATTTACAGTGGAAAGCACAATGGAGTCGTGCTCCTCTGCCCTGTATTACCACTATGAGATGGAACTGACTCAGTGGCAGTTGGTTTTGTTATTAATGCCAATGCTTAACATCATCTCTGGCTTGGAGTATAGTATCAATTAACAAGGTTAAATGTGATGAGAGGATTAGGAGGATTGTTCACCTTGTTGTATTGTATGTTGCAAAGAGGTAGTGAAAAATCGAGGGCACCTGGCTGGCTGACTAGATCACCAGACACACACAGGCAATTAGAGAGAAGATGGCTACCTTGCCCTTATCTCCTTCACGTTCTGCCTTCTTTACGTAAAACAAAACATCACAGAGGGAGGACAGGCGCGCTCTGCACAGTGTCTAAACTCAAATCACTGCTTTCAAGTTAGTTCTGACTCAGCGACCCTCCATCAGATTTCCAAGGCTATACAGTATGACTGGAGGACACTGCACATCCTTCTCCAGGGAAGCAATTGGTGCATTCAAACTGCCAGAGAACCTGGGTTTGGAGTTAGCATAGCAACTCCTGGAGCCCTGTTTACTTGTTCCAGGCTGTATGATCTTCCATAAGTCTTATGCTTTTGCAGGAGCTCTGGTGGCTTAATGGTAAGGAGTTGTCACCCCAAAGGCATATAGTTCAAATCTCCTAGCTGCTATACAGGAGAAAAATGAGAAATCTCTTCCGGTGCAGTTTACAGCTTCTGAAAACTCATTGGAGGGTGAGCGACAAACTGATTAGGGAACTAGTGGCCAAGTGATGAGGAGTTGTACTGCCAATCCAAAGGAATGTGGTTTAAATCCACCACCTGCTCCTCTGGAGAAAGATAGGCAGTCTCTGCCCGTGTGATTTACAGCCTCTGAAAACCTGCTGAAGGATCAGCAGTGGATTCTGACACAATGGCATACTTACATCTACAACACCAGGAAGATGACTATTTTAGCTCTAAAAGTTGTTGAGAATCATGCTCTGAGCAAAGATGCTTCATTTTGAATAAGATCCAATAAAAAATCCTTCTCCCAAATCTTGGCCAGGTCGTGTCAGTAAAACAAGGCAAACTTGTAAGATCTACCAGGCTCTGCAGTCAGAGAGGGAGAGTCTCACTTCTCTCTGGAGCCTGTTTGGGGTCATCCTCCCTGGAACCTGGGAAGAGGGTAGCCCCCAGACCAAAGCCAAGAGAACACAGACCACGAGCAATGGGAACCAAGGAGCCCTAAAATACGAGGGAGCCCATTTCTTGCCTCTTTACCGTGATTTGGATCAATGTTCAATCCAATGACCCAGGTAAGATTTAAGGACTACAGTTTTTAACTAAGATGCTACCAGCTGCGTCTCCAGGGAACAATCCCCTCCCGTGTCATTTACAGCCTCCAAAACTGCTGGAGGGTCAGCTATGAATAGGTCCCAACTCCATGACAATGAATCACTGAACTTTTGGATTTTTAATTAGTGCCCCAAAGAACGTATTCACTTTTTCTTTCACAGTTGCTGTTTTAGACAGTTGCACCAGCAGCCTCGTTCAGTCCACCCATGGCCATTCTGTAGAAGAATCCCCGGTAGTATCCTGATGCCCAGCATCGTTCGCTCAATGATTCTGTCTTTGCATTTTCTTTAAAAGCGCACATGTCCAGGTTTTCACTTTGCTATCTGTTTCTCAGGGAACATACGATGATGGTTCTATGCAGACTTAGCTAATTAATAAATGATTCAGAAAAGCTCAGCGAGAGGGGAAAATAAAAAAAAAAGTGTAGGAAGAAAAATGATGCAAGACCTTTACTATCTTTGCCATGTTATTTTCATTATTAGAGAAAACGGGCTTTTAGCCTGGCTTTTTACATAAGAGATTAAGATGACTGTGACTCTGAAGTCTTGATGTTATGGTAATCACCTTCTCACTTAATGCCTTTTAACCTCCTGCCCTGTGTGTGTATGCGGGAGAGGAGATGTTTTTCCTTTTTGTGGGTGCACAGGGGGCTCCTGTCACAGTTATCACAAAGCCAGCTCCAAGGGAACAGACAGAAGTAAGGGCGTTTGCAGGTTTGGTGGTGTGAGGCTTAGAAAAGTTGCTAAGAGGGATTAGAATTGAAGGATAAAAAGGCTCTTATGAAGGAAAGCCTTGATAGGGTTCATTACTTTATATACACTGCTCACAATCACAGGAGTGAAGGGGGGAAGAAAAGACGAGAGAAAGAACTGGCTTCAGTTCAGCATGTCAATTATGCCTTTTTTTTTATTTTTTAAATCCCCTTCTCACAATTTATTTGACGTTTTGAACAGTGGCCAAAAAAGCTATTAAAACTATAAAACATATTCATTGGTATAAATCTCATTACGTTGAGCCATTTAATTAAGGTATTGACATGCTTAATTGATATGTATAAGCCAAGACCATTTTCATATCTCATTTCCATATGCTTTCTGCTTTAAGAGAAGTGGATAGTTGGATTTTTTTGAAGGAAAAAAAATCTTCTTCCCTCCATAAAAATGCTATAGATTCATCTATGGGCTGTGGTCCCTGGGGACCATTTCCTGCCACTCTCCTTGACTCTGGGCCAGCTACCCCTCTAAATGGCGCTGCGGGGAGGAAGGTGATGTATCCCCGGCTTGAGTGCCTGTCAGGCCCCCTTATGATCAATAGGAGAATATTTATATTAATAAAGCACTGAGTTAATTAAATAAAACGGTCCTCTGGGTAAACTTAAGATACTAGAGGATGGGCAAGGAATCGATACATTCTGCCATTTGAACATTAAGTATGTGCCTTGAAATTTTATGGAGCTTTTAAAAAACTTGCTTTGTAATGTAAAAAGTTTGAAACCTCTGCAAGTTTTCTGTGCCAAAACCCTGTGTCTGGCTTCTAGAGATGCTGGGGACTGGAAGGACTAGAGAGGTGGTGATGAGAATTAGGAGAAACCCCCAGTTGTCTTGCTAGCATCGTGGGCCGTTCTCCTCCTTGGGGGTCCATTTGGGAGGATAGTGTTGGGCAGGGACTGGGGTTTGAGACAGCTGCTCCCCAGCTCTCAGAACAGCCTTCAGAGTGTGATGTGACAAAGATCTTGTGATGTCCTCTTATTTTGGATCCCTCACCCCGAGAGAAAGCCCCGGTGTTGAGGTTGCTGTGAGAGAAGCATCTATGAGCCTCACACTCCTGCCTGGCTTCTCCTTACTCCTATTCCTCTTATTTTTTCAACCCCAGGCCCTTCCAGTCTGTCGTCCTGTGTTCATCTTCTCTGTGAACACCTGCCTCTTCTGTCTCTCACATGCCTCTGTGCCTCTTCCGTTCTCTGTGGATCTCTGTCTTTGATGGCCTCCTTCAAGATAACTGTGTTAGAGTGCTTCTGTCTCTCATTTGATTTTCTCTTTGTATCTCTCTCCCCCTCTCCTTTGTCTGCTTGCCCATCATTTATCTTTGTCTCTCCTCTATCTATATTTCTTTTTCTTCTAGTTCACTGTTTGTCTATCTCTGTCTCTAAATCTATTTCTCTTTTTTTCTCTTTCTCTCTCTGCCTCTCTTTCTCCTGGTGTTCTCCTACCCAGCAGCAGCTCACTTTCAAGGAGATTTCCACATCTGCAGACCTACGTCCCCTGCATAGGAGCACTCAGCTGCCTCTCCTCTTTCTTTCTTGGCTTCTGATGCAGCCTCTACCGCTGCCTTTGGAGATGGAAGGGATGAGCAGCTGGTCTCCTTGCTGAGTCTTGCTTTCCTGGGAGGTGATGTGATTCTCACTGTCCCTCTTTGTCCTCTCCCACAGATGGGTCTTTTCTGAGGTCTGGCCCCCAATGCCCAGCATCGTGGGTATACCTTAGTCACTTTGCTGATGATGACTGCTCATTGAAATGTAAGCCCACAGACCATTTTAACAGAGTTCTGAGGATCATTCTGTCTCTGGAGACAGTGACAGCCAGTGTGGTTGTTTAGTAGCAACAACTTTCCTCTCCACCGTGGCTGGTGTCAGCCTCTGGTGTGTGACTCTTTCCTGCCAGACTCTAGCCTTCTCTGAAGCTCACTTAAGTCTTGGATTTCCTTTGGAAGTCTTTGGATACTATGATTGCCTGAGTATTGGTGGAAATAGTCAGACAAGTATCCTGCTCTCAGCCAGATTCCAGGGCTGAATTGAGTCCACTGCCTGGTCTAACTCCTGCTCCTTGGTTCTGACCTCCCAGCTTTCCCTCCCCTCCACTTCCCACCAACTTCCCTGAGGCTCCCCTTCTAGTCCCTCCTTATGCATGGTGTTGGGGAGAGGTGATGACTTCTCCCAATGCACAGTCAGTGATTTCTAGTTTCTCAGAGAGTTATGGACCCTCAGTCTGTGTCCTTATCTTTGCCACCTCACCCCTCATCACAGGGAAATCATGGGAGAGTCCGTGAAATAGAACCTCATAGAGACCACGGCAGTTTTGAGGTACAACAGCCCGAGAGAACACACAACCACCTGGGAGAGACTTAATTTTGCCTGTCCTTGGTATTGAACTTGACCTGGAATTTTTGCTTTACACTTTAAGAGTTCTTACGTAATGTTACTCTGAAGTGAGGAGGCAGGGATTTTCTTGTCAGACTCACAGTGTCTGAATGCAAACTTAAGCAGATGCTGATAATAATGAATATTTATTGAGTGCAGAGGAGCCCTGGTGGCATCATGTGTTATGTTTTGGGCTGCTAACCAAAAGTTTAGTGGTTCAAATCCACCAGCTACTCTGAAGGTTAAAGAAGTGTAATCTCCTCTCATAAAGATTTACAACTTCAGAAACCCATTTAGGGGGTTTGCAATGCATGAGTTGGAACTGACACTATGGCAGTGGAGTCAGAGTTTATTTTGTGATTTAGTTTGCTTTGGAGTTTACATTCTTCCTTTCTTTCTTCAGGTTTTTTTTTTGTTGGTGTTTTTTAGATTAGGATTTCCATTCATTCATTGTTGCACTTTTCTCCCTGCCCACTCCTTCCCCCAAGTTAGCTCTTCTCTTTGAAAAGTAAAAGAAAAATGCTTTCATTGTTATGCAATCCCTCCCCCACCAAGTCCACTCCACTATGCAGCCATCGTTCTGGACTCCTGTCATGACAGTAATAGCCAATCATATATCCCTTTTAAACAGTTCTTTTCCTCATCTGTTTCAATGCAATATACAATATGTATCCCACCTTTCTCAGTCTCCCCCCAACGCCAATGTCAGTCCTGTTTTACAACAGTAGCACTATGCAGTATTATTCCTTTTGTGATTGAGATATTTCACTCAGCATAATGTCCTCCAGGGTCACCCATTCTGTATAATATTTCATGAGTTCCTTGTTTTTCAAAGTAGCATAGTATCCCATTGTGTGAATATACTACAACTTCTCTATCCATTCATTTATGATGGGCCCTTCTTTAGTTTTATGATGAAGGCGGGGATGGGGGTTCTGGTGGTGTAGTGGCTAAAACATTTGTCTGCTAAACCAAAGGTCTTAAGTTTGAACCTGTCAGTCAGTCTGCAGGAGAGACATGAGGCAATCTGCTCCCATTAAGACTTATAACCCATGGGCAGTGTTTCTCTGTTCTGTAGGTTCATTGTGAGTTTGCATCAGCTGCTCTGCAATGGGGTTTAGCTAATATGCAATGACCTCTATCTCATTTGTTGTTTTTATTACTGTTGCTGTTGTTGTTGGATGCTTTGAAGTCATCTTCTGGCTTCTGAAAGCCCCATGCAAAACAGGATCCGACCATGGTGATCCATGTGGAGGTTCACTGTCTGATTTTCAGGAGTGGATGACCAGCACTTCCCCCTACTCCGTCTTAACATGCAAGCCCCTGGTGGAGCCAGCCCAGCATCACTCATACCTCAACTCACAGACAGGTGGGGATGCCTTGGAGGAACATTGGCCAGAAATCCAGCCTGGCTTTTCTGTGTAGAAAGTGAGAATTCTGCCGCAGAACACCACTGACATCTTAACATAGTTTAGCCATTTCATAACAATCCCACAACACTGATAACTTTCATCATCTCCATTTGACAGATGAGGAAACTGAGACTCAGACTGAGTCATTTGCTTATACAAAGTCACAGAGCTAGTAAGTTACAAAACTGGAAAACTCTTCTGAGCCAGGCTTCTATGCAGATGGTCTTCACCATATGCAGGACTTCTAGGATCTGATATTAGAAGAAGAGTTGAGTTACCAGGAGAAGTAGGGCTCAGGCCAAGGCAGAGTCTCAGAGAAACAAGGGACCCTTTGAGTCTAGTAAAGCATGGCATTTCAGAAGACCTCGCCTTTTGTTGCTTTTTCCTGTCCACAACCACCTCCCCTGGAGGGCCTTTCCTCTTTGCTTGGGACAAGGGAATTTACTGTGTTTGGCATGAGATTGGAGGCAGCAGGCTCACATTTGTCACTAATTAATTTCATCTTTGCAGTTCACTGAGTTGTCCCAGCACTCATGTCCCCTGTCTTGTACCTTTCAAGTTAAGTGGCTAGAAGCAGGTCTGGGATTAAATATTACTGTTAACTTCAAATTTAGTGTAAATCTATTGAACTGCATCCGTTTTTACATAAATAAGCAAGAGAGATGCATCTTTTTCTCCTTTGGTCAATACTAGGGCATCCACAGGTGTGAGTTATTAGCAATAACAGTAATTGCCTTGAATGAAACAATAAATAGTCCAGGAGCTCATGATGAGAAATGTCGTTCTGTAGTATTAACACAGCTTAATGGCTTAAGCTGCTACATATGTCATCCAGCACTGAGCTTCGAGAAGCTGGCCATGCTGCTCCAGCTGCTAAGCTCTTCTGAATTACTTTCCTGCTTCAGTAGAAGGGAATTTTGAGCCTTTCTGAAGCTGGATTGATTTTATTGGCAGATGGCCCCAGGATAGCATCTCACCTTCACCACTTATTTAATGTGGTTACAAGAAAGAGCAGGCATACACATTCCCTTGAGAGAAAGCCTTGTTATATTCCAGATTCCAACCCCTGGTCACCTCAGCCCTGGGCATAGTCCTTTTCTATCCTCATCTTGATCCTGACTGTTCACGTTTCTTCTGTAAAACAAACAGAATGAACCGTAGAAAAGTGAACCAAGCCCAGCTGGTTGTCATCAGGTCAGTTCTGACCCGTGGAGACATTATGTTTGTCACCATAGAAAGAACTGTGTTCCATCAGGTATTCAATAGCTGAGTTTTGGGAAGTAGGTCACCAGGTCTTCCTTCTAAGACTTCTCTGGATAGACTCAAACCACTAGTCTCTTACACTGCAGTAAGACTGTTAATCATCTACGTTAGAAATTATGAGGATAGCACAGGGGTTCTCTGAATCTAAGTGGACTCAGTAACACCTAAAAGCAACAACAAATATAGTCTGCACCCTTTATGTGGAAGGGTAAAGTTGTCATTTCACAGGACACTAGTCTTAAAGAGTCCTTTCCCTGTGCTGACGCGGTCCATGTAAGCTTTCAGTAAGGTAGAGGTTAGGAAGTGGTTTTAAGTTTCCTCAAACTACAACCTTCAGAGTCCTAGGCTTTCTTCTCTCCATCCCATCCTCCCTTTCATCAGGTATCCTGGCAACTTTTCCTGAACTCATGGACAACTGAGCAGAAAGGAGTCTGATTATATTGCAAGTTACCCCAAAGATAATCAGACTTAGTTACAAAGGTAACTGCCAGTCACCTCTATCTACCATCACCTGTTTAGTTACTGTCAAAGGATCTTCTATACTCATCTCAAAAACAGCTCGTTGCCATGGAGTCAGAACCAACTCATAGCTGATCCTTCAGTGTTTGTTTGGAGGCGGTGTATCACATGGGAAGAGATTGCCCATCTTTCTCGCTCAGAGGCTCTGGTGGCGATTAACTGCCAGAGTGGTGTGGCCTCTAGGTTAGCAGTACACTATGCTGCACACTCTCCTACCAGAGCCCCTTCTTTACCAGAGCTTTGTTATCCGTGTTATCTCTAGTGTTGGAATTAAAAAGGGGGTCAGGGATAGTGTTGTTTATGGTGATGAAACATTGCCAAACACAAAGTCCATTTCTGGATTGGTTTGGTTGTTTTGGTTTTTAAATCTGCTGCATTCTCTCGGGCCAAGTTTAAACTTTATTCAGAAAAGTAGGATTATCTATATAGTTAGTGGACCTCAAAATGTAACTGCCTCTTTCCTCACTTCAGCTTAACTCAGAAAACCTAGTTGAAGTCTTTCTCTCTGTGTGTAGCATAAGTTCCCGATCATGAAGGTAGAAAAGTAGAGGAAGTTGGCAACAGCTCTTTATAATCCAAACAGGAAAACCTGAAAAAAATTATCTCCATATTTTAAGATATACTCAGTTGTGGTGATTTCAGGTCCAAACGTTGGATTGCAACAATTTGCTTAAACCTACTATTTGGAGGATAGTGAAAGACTGGCAACGTTTAGTTCGATTATACTTAAGGTCACTATGAATCAGAGTCAACTCAGTGGTCCTTACAACGAAACAAGCTTGTGAGTTCTTCTCCATCAAATAGGAAACAGGACATGACAATCAATCATTTGTTTATCCATTCAGCAAACATTTTCCAAGCTATGTGCTCAGCAAATGTCCTTGCCCATATGCAACAAACAATTTAGTGAGGAAAGCAGAAAAGGTCATGTCACCTTGCAAATTTCAACCTCCAATAAACATGAAAGTTATTAACGTCTTCAAAACCAAACTAATTTTTTTTGTGCTAGAAGTTACCTTTAGCCTTTTGACAAAATCATATTTAACAATAACCTAGGAGAATGATGCCATTCAAAAGACCACACTAGTGTATGAGCTGCCATTTTTCTTGAACTTCCTTTTTATCAGGACAAGTAAGAGGACATGAAAAAGAGATAGCGTACACTCTCTTCTTCTTGACACTAACAGAAATGCCTCAACTAAGAGCTTAAAATAGAAATTTGGAATCTGCAAGAAAAACATGTTAGAAAGCACACTCCCCACCCCCTTAATTTTGCTAATTATTACATCAGCAGATCTTCACCTATGGGATATTAGGCCTCTGCATCAAGAATGTCAGACCACAGACTGGGAGACCAACGAGGATGCCCAGGCTGGCCATTAATCATGAAGCAGACCAAGTGCTCACTCTTCATTTCAAAATTATTCCATAACTGCTACCCAGGCCCCGCCACCTCCCCCTCACTCACATGGCTTCATCTCCTAATTGCAAAAGCTTTTTGGCATGAGGATGTCTTTGTAAAGAAGAGAGGACTCAATTTGGACCATCTCTCTGAAGAAGACAAGGGAACAAGGACGTTTCTCCAATTAATCAGCAAATGCTTGGCTCTAGCTTTCGGGCCAGAGGATCGATTTACATAAAGCTACTTCTTGAGATGAATTTGCCTCCCCCTCACCTCCCCCTGCATTCCCCTTGTCCAGCCAGCATTAGACATGCTACTGGATTTCAGATTGACAGTGTCAGCTACGACAATCAAATTAGGGATGAAAGCTTCAGATGGCTGCCAAGGGAGAGGGATGGAGGGAAGGAGGGGCTGGGAACAATGTGTCAGCCTCAGAGGAGGATGGATTGCACAGAAATGCACTCCCTCTCCCAAACTCCACTAAACAGATACAGAGCATTGAACAAAGGAAAGACCATGTCAGTCTTCATCGTTTTGAACCAGGTGGAACCCCCCCACCAAGATTGATATATTAGACCAAAGATACCATCAGACCTCAGAAGGAGCAGATTCCATTTGGTGCATACTTCAATATTCACATACTTAGATCCTTGCCTTAGGATGGTTTTTAGCATCAGATTTGTACACACAACCTCAAACTTGGTTTCATTAAGTCAATTCGAATATAAACCCTAAGGGCATCGAGCACGGTTGCTCCCTTGCACTGCGCGTGGTGAGAGAGCACGCTGACTCTGGAGTCAGACTGCCTGTGGGTGGAATCCTGGTAATGTTTCCTCTACCACATATTGATGTGAGGAGGGCTGGACCAGAACAGAGGGCACAATTGGGTTGATAATGAGCGCTCCCAATCCCATGTATTGTGACGGCCTTGTTGCTAAATTGTGATAATCCCAGGGATTAGTGAGCTGTTGAGAAGCTCAGCCCCCGTACCGTTTTGCTGGAGATGATCAGTCAATTATCATGCTGTTTCATGAACACACAGAGCTCTAGTTCAAGTTCCACATGATAATTAAATGAAGAAAGCTGCTGTGTCGACTGGAAGCACTGGTTAACCCTGCCAGCCCTGGAAAGGATGGCGGTCTGGAAAGATTCTGATTAAATCCTATGACTAGAAAGAGATTCGCTCCTCTAAGAGGGTCAGTGGAATGACTGGAATATGTCAAGCTATCAATTGCTCTGGATCAAGGCATTTCAATCTTGATTCTTGTGCTTCTCCACATTTGCTATGGCCTAGCCAGCCCCACCCACCTTGCAGTTCTGCAGGGAGTTCCTTTAGATTTTCTCTGACATGTGAACACGTTCAACCTCCCTTGGCAATGAGAAGGCATCCTGTTGCAAGGCCTTGTTTAAAAATCACCCTGTTTTATATGAACATTAGTCATGTGTGGCTATTGAGCACATGGAAAGTGGTCAGACTGAATAGAGATGTATGTCAAATGTATGTCAGATCTCAAAGACTTAGTATGAAAACAGTGTAAAAAATAACTCATTAAAACATGTTGCAAGGACAATATTTTTAATGTATTTTGGGTTAAATAAAAATACTAGGATTAATATTCATTCCATGTATTTCTTTTTCTCTTTTATTTTCTTTTCTATTTCTATTTTCTCATTATATCAGCTCATTACAGTTTTCAAAGACTATAAATTGCATGAGAGGAGATTTGTACCTGTGCTACCTGGGGATTCCAACTTATCACAGTTGTTGTTGTTGTTATGAACCATCGAGTTGTCTGTGACCCATAGCAACTCTATGTACAGCAACTCAGAACCATGCCCTGGTCTGAGCCAGTCCCAATAATTGCAACACACTAACTCCCATTTCCCCAGTCACTGTATCGGTCCATCTCATCTGGGGTCTTCCTCTACTGTGCAATCCCTCTACTCTTCTGAGCATGATGTCCTTCTCCAAGGACTGGTCCCTCCTGCCCGCATACCCAAAGTATGTGAGATGAAACTTCAAAATCCTAGCCTCCAGGGAAAAACTTGGTTTCCCCCTCTCTAAGACAGACTTATTTGGTTTTTTTTGGCAGTCCATGATATGTTCAAGACTGTTCTCCAGCACCACAAGTCTAAGGCATCGATTCTTTTGTCATCCTTAGTCATTATCTAGGTCTCTGATGCATAGTAAGTAATTGTGAAGAGTAACCTCAAATTCTAACCTCCATTTGGGGCTTTTAAATCAGACTAAAGCCTTGCAGGCTCCTTTGTTTTTCTTTTTGGCCATAAAGTTTCCTGGGAGCAAGCATCATAGCCATAGTGCACCCCAGATCTATCAGACCCTCAGAGTGATCTTTAGCTCTGTTTTGTTTCAAATCAGATGTTTCTCCTGGGTCACAGCTGGGTCTATAGCTCAGACTAGCTGTGCATTCTTGCTCATCACCTGCCTCGGGGTGATTTCTCCCCCTAGTTGTAACCTCCTAAAAAGTGGGACGTCTGGAGAAATCTGTGAAGCTTCCCTTTGAACACCTTGATCACAGTCAACTCCAGTCTCCCTGCAGGTTTGAGAAAGTCCAGAGAACAAGGTTCTTAGCCTACTTCTGCCATATCTTTGAATCGCTGGGCTAGTGGAGGGTGGAACCTTCCATGAGGCTCTTTTTCATTTCTTTAATTCGCTGTTGCACGCCCCCTGACTCCTCCCCCAGCCCACCCCATAGTGCACATCCTTGTTCATATATATATATATATATGTTGTTATG
>NW_006399783.1:6901148-6905269 GCF_000299155.1 Elephantulus edwardii | reverse complement strand
ATAATTCTTTTGAACAGTCCTTCCCCTTAACCATTCTAATGCAGTGTTCATTATCTATCCGTTCTTTCCCCATTCCTTCCATAACCCCCTGTTAGGCTACAGACTTAAGAAAGAAATCAGAGACGAAGAGGGAAAGCTTAAAGGTAGCTTTATTAGAGAAGCTCCCAGGTGAGGTTCCTCATTCTGAAGATGCAGAAGGAGGAAGTCACGCTTTGATCATATTGGGGAGGATTTTTATAACAGGGTCTTTAGGGAGGAAAGAGAGGGACATTCCATTGTGATTTATGGTTCTTCTGTTAGTTCAGCCAGGTGGGTGAGGCGGTTCACGCTTCTTATTGATGTATGTATTCTTTGAATTCTTCATTCTACCCCTTGTCCCTAACATCCCATCCTCTTTAGTGATAAAAAAAGGGCAATGTATCTTTATTCTTGCTACTTCCTGCTGAACAGGGCAAAGATCTGGGGCTCAGAGGCTGGATTGGATTGGCCTAGGATCAGTAGCCAAGGGGAAACATGGGTGTAACAGCAGCTGGCTCACCATTAAGCTGCTCATTTCTTTTATCCTGTGAAGTAAGAATTTAAAAAGGCAAGGAGAAATTAAGTAACAATATGCTTATGATTTCTTTTGGTCCTAGAAAAGCAAGAACCCAGATTAGAAATGGGTTTCATAAGCCAATTTGATAGAAGGCTTGTGTTCTTTCACCTGTTTTTTAACTCTTCCACTAATTTAAATGCAAAAAAGCAGCTGGGGTCTAACGGAATAGTGAAGAAGGTCCAAAACAGAAAAATGAGTAGTGGTGAGGGGATATTTGATAATAAAGTATAGGAATTTACAACAGCTGGGTAGATAGAGACAACAGCTGCTTTAACTAGCTGTAAATCTTGGACTAGATGGTAGAATCCATCAGTCTTTCTAACTGGCAGGATTGGGGTATTACATGAAGAGTTTGTGGGGTTAAGGAGTTTATTGGAGAGCAAGTGGGTAATTATAGCCACTTATAATTACAAGCCTCTGTGGTGTTGTGCAGAGATAGGAAATTGGGGTCTAATGGGGAAAGAGTAGTGGTCCTTCAGAGTGACAAGAACATGTTGGTGGTGAGAGGCTACAGATAGGGTGGAAAATCCCATACAACAGGGTTGGCAATATCTGGTGAGGGAAGGAGTGCTAAAAGGAATAGAACTAAAGGCTGATCAGGTGAACTAGGTTTGCTTGACTCCCGGTGACACACAGCCCCAAGTTTAGACAGGAGATCCCTGCCTAGCAATGGAATTGGGCATATAGGGATAATTAGAAAGGAATGGTGTGTATTCATTTGTTGAGGGTAATGAGGAGAGGTTGAGTGGTAAGAGGCTTGGAAGGAAGGCCATCAATCCCCATTACTGAGACCTGGGAAGGGAAAACAGGACCTGAGAAGGAAGGGAGTACTCAAAAGGTAGCCCTGTGTCAACCAGAAAGGAAACTGGATTACCTGCCAGTAGGGTTCCCCTGGGCTCAGCAAGCGTGATGGAAGTTGTTGAGCTTGGGCATCTTCAGTCTTCAGTGGCTAGGCCCAGGAGGTCAACTGGGATGGGGACTGGGTCCAGTGGAGGGGCTACCCTACCAAAGCTAGATGCCTAAGGGCAGTTGGCCTTCCAAAGGCCCAGTGTCCCAAAGATAGGGTAAGACCATGTTGGAGGGAGAGGATTAGGGAATGGTTAGCCCTGTGGCCCTCTTTGCCACACTTGAAGCATGCACCAGGAGATAACTTGCTTTTTGTGCAAGCAGGTGTTTTCTGACCCTTCACCACTGCCAGCCGCAAGGTAGCTATCAGGGCTTGGCCTTGCAGATTTGCTTTCTGTTGGGCACGAGTCTTCCTATCAGCTTCTGCCTGTTTGGTTTGGGCATTGAAAACTTTAAAGGCCATGTTTACCTGATCTCAAATGGGTGTTTGGGGGCCATCCTCAGTCTTTTGATTTTATTTTTGATGTCAGATGCTAATTGGGTGATAAAATGAATAGGTAGGACAGTGGCTCCTGCTGGAGAGGTAGGGTCTAAGCGAGTGTACCGCGTTAGGGCCTCAGTGAAATGGTTAAAGAAAGCAACTGGATTTTCATCCTTAGTTTGAGTAATTTCTCTAAGTTTGTAAAAATTAACTGCTTTATGGGAGATGGTATGTAGGCTGGCTAACAGATACTGAATCTTATGGTCGTATCTAGCTCAACTGTCCTTTTCTGCTGTTGTATCAGCTTGATCCAGTGTGGCTCCTGCTGGGGAATGGCTTGGGATCCAACTGGCATAATGCTATCTGTTAAGTGTACCTGGTCTGCGTGCTGCTGGGCAGCAATGAGAACACATTCTTTTTCATCCAGGCTTAACGTAGAAGAGAGCACAACAAAAAAGGTCATGCCAGGTAAGGTCATAGGTTTGGATAATAAGTTTTTTGATATAAGTTGTCAGGTCTTTGGAAAATTATCCTAGACACTTTTCGATTTGGGAAAGGTCGGTTAAGGAGAAAGGTGCATGAATGTGAATGGGACCTTCAACTCCTGTTAACTTCCCAAAGAGGACAGAGGAGAGACTTGGTCTGGTGGGAACAGGTGTGGCTAGCAACAGGAGAGATAGGGGTGAGAGTGGGCATGGCCAAGTCTGGGTCAATAGGTGCAGAAGGAGGCAGAGCAGATGGAGGAAAAAGGAGAAACACAGTTTGGTGGGAACGTGTGTGGCTAACAACAGGAGAGGTGGGGTGGGAGTGGCCGAGTCTGGTTTGGTCAGAGCAGAAGAAGGCGGAGCAGAAGGAGGACAAAGAAGAGACTCAGTTTGGCACGAACAAACAGTGGATTCCAGAAGGGACACTGGGTAGGGGAAGGGGAAGGCTGGGAAAGGAAGTCCACAGGATCTGAAAAGGCAAGCCTCCCAGGAGGGAGGGAGATGAGTCCTGTGAAGAAGCAACAGAGGGGATGCTTTTGTGTTGGGAGACTTAATTGATGATGTGGCTTGGACTAAGAGAACTTGCACAGGTTGGTAGGCCTTGTAGAGAGAAGGTCAGGAGCATAAGCAAAAGAAAGCCTGGATATATGGAATCTCTGATCATCTCAGAGTCTGCTGCAGAAATTGTCATGTGAGCCACTGTGTAGTTTTCTAAAATACATATTAGATGTTGTCACTTACCTTTAACTTTCCATTACTCATCTACCTTTTGTTTTACCCGACATGACACCAGCAGTCTTGACACCTAAGCCACAGGAAGCCTTTGCATCTTTAATCTGATCATTTCCTTAAATCCAGACTAGAGACTAATAATCACTCACTCACTCACTCACTCACTCCCTCATTCATTCCTCTCAAGTTGGAGCTGACTCATAACTGACACTCCAACCAGTTTTAGTGACTGTAAATTGCATGGAAGGAGATTGCTCATCTTTCTCCTGCAGAACAGCTGGTGGATTCAAACTGCCTGATTGCTAGAGGGCCAAACAACTCCCCAGGGCTACCAGAACTCCCTATAAGCTACTCGGTTAGTTAAATTGATGTTAATAAAATGAAGATAGTAATTTGCATCTTTATATTACCAGAATTCAGAAAGCATTTGCTTGTTCATTATCTGTGATGCAAACCTGATTTCATAGAACTACACATCAAGGTTCAGAAAATTGAACTGATATCCTTATAGACAGTCTATAAGAAGCAAAGCTGATGTGTGAACTTGGTGCTAAATACTCTACCCATGGTTCTCAGACTTGTTCAGAATTTATTTCAGGGCACACCTCTGGCATTTCTGTTTCAGTTTGTTTGTGCTGTGCTGTGTTGTTGTTGCTCTTAGGTGCCCTCAGATGAATTGATTCATAGCAACCCTGTGAACAATAGATGAAGTAAAAATATTTTAAAATGCAAGAGTTGATGCTTTTGAATCATGATGGGGCAAAGAGTACTGAACATCCCATCGACTTCCAAAAGAACAAAGAGATATATCTTGGGAAAAGTGTATCCAGAGTTCTCTTTGTTTTTGTATTTTGAATGTTTTTTTAATTGTTATTCAATTTTATTAGTTTTAATGAACATTTACAGGGATTTTGGGTTTTCATTCCTTCATTGCTACACCATTCTCTCTACCCTCCTCCCCAGTTTGTTCTTCTTCCCCCGC
>NW_006399783.1:6888506-6895758 GCF_000299155.1 Elephantulus edwardii | reverse complement strand
CACCCCAAAAAAGCACAGTATACCTTCTTCTCCAAAGTGCATGGAACATTCTCTAGAATAGATCACATTCTAGGTCACAAGGCAAGCATCAGTAGATTAAAAAACATAGAAATAATACAAACCATCTTGTCAGACCATAATGCCACAAAATTAGAAATTAATAATAGGATGATAAAGCAGAGTTCTCTTTGGAGGCAAAGATAGTTATGCTACATCTTTCATACTTTATATGGAGCCAGGCAAGGCTATTCCTTGAAAAGGGACATCATGCTTGGGAAGCTGGAGGGTCAGAGAAAGAAAGGAAGACCTCCAATAAGATAGGTCGATGCATTAACTTCAGCAATGATCTCTAGAATGTCAACAATGATGAGGATGGCACAAGATAGGCTAAGGTTAGGTCAGCTCTTCAAAGGGTCACTAACAACAACCACCCAACTAGGTTCAGATTGGGTCACAGGAATCTTCATTTTAAAATTACTTTACTGTGGAAAAATTTAAACATGTTTAAAGGCTAAGCAAATATTATAAACAAACCTCATCATCCATCTCCAAAAATTATCAAGTCATTGTCAATCTTGTTTCATCTGTACCTCTATCTAGTCCTCTTTCTTCTATGTTGTCGTAAAGCAAAGCCTAGACATCATTACTTCACCCTTAAGTGTTTCCAAATCTAAAAGATAAGAATGAAACAAAAGGAAACAGAACCACAATACCATTATCAGACCTCAATTGAAATTGTTTGGAAGCAATCTACATTTTCTTCAAAGCACCACAAGAATATTCTGATCAAGGGGACCATGAAGCCCACTGGGAGAGCAATCGCAGAACAGCTTGACAATCCTTAATGCCATCTTCATACTCTCCTGATTTTTTTAAAAGAAAAACTTATATTCAGTGAGTTTTTATTCACATAGAAAAGGCATGTAAAAGACATTTTACTCCTAAAAAAGTTATATTCTACATACTTTATGTCATCTGGCAAAGATAATTATGAGTCGTGCAAGAAACCAAACATGAAATAGTGGTACAGAGAGTCTCACTATCATTTCTCTATGAACAGAATAAAGACATCATCTCTGAGTCTAAATATGTACTGTTTTCACATTCTGATTGTAAACCTATGCTTTTCTTAATTATTCTTTTTAATGGCTATTTATAAAGATACAGAATTGCTGTGAGTCATAGAGAAAGAGCTCTGTTGACCTAGTGGATAGAACGTTTTGCTACCAAGCCAAAGGTGAGTGATTTTAATCTGTGGTACTCAGGCTTGGTTTTAATTGTTTTGGGTCAAGCATTCTTCTAGGTGGTATAGCACTGGTCTGTCCATTTGCTGCACAGAGGTAACTCATGGTTGCTGTGATGCTAAACACTGTGACACTGATGTGTCAAATGCGATAATGGTTATCCATGGTAGACAGTGTTTGGTGGAACTCCCAGATTGAAACAGTCTTGGAAGCAGGAGTGGCATCCACTTTCAAAATAGCTTGCCTCCAGAAACTCTGAACTTTGAGAAACAATGAAAGTTACACAAGTGTTCAGGTCTTTCATTCATAGGGTCACTATGAGTCAACTATGACTCGACAGCACTTAACAACAACATCATAATTTAAAAGTTTGTAGAGCAAATTGATTTTCCATTCAGTAATTCATACACAGTTGTGATACTGATTGCAATCCCAACAGTGTAGCAGCACTCTTACCTCTCTATACCATTTCCTGTAGTTTTTCTTCCCCGTCTCTTTTAGCTTTCTAAACGTTATATCTGATCTAGCAAATGTTGCTCTTTTGTTTACAAAACCTTGGTTATTCTAAGGAGTTTCTCCTTTATATCATTGATCATACTATGCTGTTGTTATGTGCCATCAAGTCAGCCACCCTTACAGTAACCCCATGAACAATAGATCTGAACCTTGACCTATCCTGTACCATCCTCATCATCTCTGATATACTTGAGCCTGTTGTTGCAGTCATGGTGTCAATCTATCTTATAGATGGTCTTCCTCTCTTTCTCTAACCCTTCACCTTCCCAATAATTATATTCTTTGCCAATCACTGTATAGAACTGTATATTGTTTGCCTGAAAGTTGAGCCATAATAGTGTTGCAGACTATCTATATAGTCTTGTTGGTTCTACCAATCTCTCTCAGATTAAGTTTGGTCTTTTTGATGATTTTGAGTTTTGTTCTACATTTTCTCCTGCTCTTTTCAGGGCTGCCTGTTGTAAACCCTTTCAGAGTGGCCAGTTGCACAAAACAGATACTCCCTAACTCTTCTTGCCTCATAGGCATGGAGCCTAAGTCTCTCATGGCGCGTTAGTCCTTTGAACTAATTTTTTCTTAATTCTTCTTTTCTTCATGGGGGAAAGACCAATGGTTGACACCTTAGGTGATTACAAGCTTTAAGGCTCCAATCACATATAAATAAATATGTAGGAATATCCTGTCAAATCTGTATCTATTCATGGATGTAATTAGTCTCTTTCTCCTTCCCATCTCTGTTCAACTTGTATTTCTATCTGCTCATAGATTATTATTTTTATCTTGTTGCAGCAAGATTATGTATACCACTTCTGTAGTGGTATAGTGTATAGTGTGTCAGGCTGCTGACCGAAAACCAAAAGGACAGTGGTTGAATCTGCCAGTCACACCATGGAAGAAAAGTGGACAATCTCCTTCCATAAAGGAAATTCAATGCATTGGAAAGTCAATGGAGCGTCAGTAAGAATTTCAATGGACTGATGACAGTGGGTTAAGTTTGTTTTGCTTTGATGTCTTTACCTTTTATGTTCTTCCCAATGTCTTCTTTCACCTTTATAGTTTTGGGCTGATGTTCCCCTTCTTAAACTGTTTACTTTGAGAAAGAAAACATATGTGATCGAACAAGCCTTACTTCCATAAGTATCAGTGATTCAGATTGACCTCTTAGCTTTTTCCCTTAAAGAAAACCCCAGATTGTTGTGTCCTGATTCAAACAAAGCTGTAAAATCTAGTTCTTGGTGGTTGGAAGAAATCTGCCATATGTACTTAATTATAGAGCCTCTTTTTATTAGAAGGAAAAAATATGTGAAGCTATTGTTCTTACTTGTTAAAATATTGAGAAGTTACTTACGCAGTGGCGACTCCATGGTAGAATTTTTCCATTTCATGTGAAATCTGGTTCAGTTTTCTAGCCAATGTCCCTCAGGTACAGCCACCATCCATTATAATGCCAAACAAATTGTAGTGGTGCTTCCAACTAGACAACTAAAGGAGAATAGAGCATTTCTTCATTGGCCTGTTGGCCACCCAAATATCTTCCTCCGTGAAAAATCTTTCCATGTCTTTTACCCATATTGTAATTGTGAGATCAGTCTTTTTCTTGTGGAGGCCCTATAGAATTCTGTAAACTTTTGACATGAGACCCTGGTCTGAAATGGTGTTGCCAAATGTTTTTTGTGGGGTTTTCCCCCCAGTCAGTAGGTTTTATTTTCACTCTACTGGAGAAAGCTTTTGATGCACACAGGATTTAATCTTTAGAAAGGCCCATTCATCAATTTTATTCTCTCCAAACTGTGCATTTCTGGCTGTATTTGGCAATATCTTTATACCATAGACTAGGCCTTCTAAACTTCCTCATAGTTTGATGAGTTTTATGGTTTTGGGCAAGTATCTGATCCACCTTGAGTTGATTTTTTAAAATATGGTATTAGATGTGAATCCTGTTTCAGCCCTCTGCAGGTAGCAGTCCTGTTTGCCAGCCTCATTTGTGAAGAGGTTGTAATTTATCCATTTGATAAGTTTTATTTCCTTATAAGTTTAGCTTGTATAGCTTTGTCCATTTCTGGGTTGTCAATTCTGTTCCACTGATCTGTGTGCCTGTCGTTGCACCAGTGCCATGCTGTTTTGGTTACTACCACTGTGTAGTAGATTTTGAGGTGCCGCTTCATTTTTGTTTTTCAGAAGTGCTTTGCTTATTTGGGGTATCTTTCCTCTCCAAATAAATTTGAAAATTTCCCCTTTGATCTCCTTGGAAAACAAATTTGGTATCTGTATTGGGATTAAATTGAACATGTAGATTGCTTTTGGTAGGGTGTCATTTTCACAATATTGAGTCTTCCTACCCATGAACAGGGCACATTTTTCCATTTTTTTTAGTTCTTTTATTGTGTTTTGAAGAAATGTTCTGAAGTTTTCTTTATTCAAAATCACTGGCAAAAAAAAAGAGATACAAATCAAAACCACAGTGAGATACCATCTCACTCCAGTAGCAGTGGCAAAGTTTAATGGGACAGGATGTGACTAGATAGGAACTTTTATACATTGTTGATGGGATTATAAAATAGTACAACCACTCTGGAAGGAAGTTTGACACTTTCTTAAAAAGCTGAACATAGAAAGTCCATATGACCCAGATAGTCCACTGCTTGGAATATACATCAAGAAAATAAAAACTGAGACACAAACAGAGACTTATACACTAATGTTCATAGCAGCATTATTCACCATATCACAAAAATGTGGAAACAGTCCATGTGTCCAGCTACAATCGAATGGATTGAGTAATTATGGTACATTCACACAATGGAATACTACACAGCGTGCAGGCGCAATGATTTTACATTACTACCTAGGATAAGAGGGACTGGAGAGCATTATGCTGAATGAACTAACTCAGTCCCATAAGGACAAATACTGTGTAAGACCATTATTGTAGAATGTGTATGAGAATCCAAGGCCGGGGGCGGGGGTGCGGGGAGGGCAGCAATGGTTAATTATAGGGTTGTGCAATTTAATGGGTGGAGGGAGGGCTGGGTAAAGGAAATGAGAAAGATCCAGTGTGAAAAACAATGTATACAAACTTTATAAGTAAACCGATATAAAGTAATTTTTTAATTTAAATTAAAAAGAAAATAAAGGAGAATAGGAAGAAAAGCCTGATGATCTATTTCCAAACAGCCCAATGGATTACAATGGTCTTATCTGCAACATATCATGGAGGTGATTGAATACTGGGCATCATTGTGTTCTAGTGTGCACATGTGTTGGCAGTGATCCACTGACAGCTGGCATTAGCACATAATCACCTGGTGTATTCTAAGAGCATCTGTTTATTTGTATACTGGGTAAATGTAAGCTCCCTGAGAACAAGCATTGAGTTGTTAATTTATAAATCTTGGTACTATGTGACGAATAGTAGATGTTCAATGCCTTTCCTGCTGGCATGTAGTCAGCCAGAATGAAATATGGCCTGGACTTTTCTAATGAGCTTGTCAAACAAGGCAAAAAGGAAAGAGCTCTTATTGATACTTTTCATTCAGAAACTTTTTAACATCAAAGAGGCAAGCAATGTAAACTCCTGCAGCAATGAAATACTCCAAAACACAACTGGAGCAGTGGGAAATAATTGGCGTGTTTTCGGTCCCCCGTTGAAACTTTGATTCTCTGGATCCCTTGAATATGTGGCAGTCCTTTCAGGAAATGATTCAGTAGCTCTGTTGTAATCTCCCTTGGACAAAGGATGCGATCGACTAGACTCCCAGCTGGAGGCACAAGGGCTTCTTAGCTGGGACATAT
Source organism: Elephantulus edwardii (assembly GCF_000299155.1). Taxonomy (NCBI): domain Eukaryota; kingdom Metazoa; phylum Chordata; class Mammalia; order Macroscelidea; family Macroscelididae; genus Elephantulus; species Elephantulus edwardii. The sequence continues at coordinate 6,890,206 of NW_006399783.1, read as the reverse complement.
GTTTGGAGCTTGTTTGGTTTTGACAATGACCCAACTGCAAGCATATAATCTTTCTTATTAAGATACATTGCCTGCAGAAGAGATTTACCTATTAAGATAAATCCGCCCTGAAGTCCACATTTTAAGATCCCCGGGGAACAATTTTTCCTGCATGCCTGTTCCTCCTGCTGTAGAAAAGAAAGGTAAGCAAAAGAATAATATCTCTCTCTTTAGTTCCTAGTGCAGAGTTGTATATCACAGAATTATTATATAGTTAAGAGAAGGGTGCAGGATTCAGCTTGTATAAAGACAGGTGGATCATATTAGGCCTGTTAGGACTCTGAGCAACCTCATGAACTTGGCTTGGTCTTGCGTCATGATTCTCATGATCACAGTAGGCGTTCAGCAGCACTGTTGTAGCTGTTCTGCCTGTCTATCTCATGAAGGATCTTCTTCACCCTCACTTTGTTGCCGTTGTTATGTGCTGTCGCACTGACACTGACTCATGGTGACCCCATGCACACCAGATTGAAGCCCTTCTCACTCCTGTGACATCCTCTCAATCTGTGCTGTGCTTAAACCCGTTGTTGCAGTCACTGCGTTAATCCGTCCCATTGAAGGCCTTCCTCTCCTTGACCCTCCGTCTTTCCAGGCAGCCTTCACCAGTTCACCAAGCATGCTGTCCTTCTCCAACATTTGATCTCTCCTGATGCAGTTACAAAGCAAGCCAGTTGAACAGTGGTCTGTTGCCATCTGTAATGCTTTTTTTATTGGTTAATTTTCCTAAGTTGATCATCGAGTCTTTCTTCCTAGTCTATCTTTTTTTTCTTAATTTTAATGAAAGTTTACAGAAACTTAGAGTTTCCATTCATTAATTGTTACACTTTTCTCCCTGCCCACCCCCTCCCCCTCAATTCACTCTTCTCTTTGAAAAGTAAAAGAGAAATTCTTTCATTGTTATACAATCCCTCCCCCCAAGTACACGCCACTGTGCAGCCTTCATTCTGGACTCCTGTCATGATAATAATACCTAATCATATATCCCTTTTAAACAGTTCTCTTCCTCACCTGTTTCGATACAGTATACATAATTTATCCCATCTTTCTCAGTTTCCCCCCAACCCGAATGTCAGTCCCATTTTACAACATTGGTCCTATGCAGTATTTGTTCTTTTGTGACTGAGATATTTACTCAGCATAGTGTCCTCCAAGGTCACCCATTCTGTATAATATTTCATGAGTTCCTTGCTTTTCAATGCAGCGTAGTATTCCACTGTGTGAGTACACCAGAGCTTCTCTATCCATTCGTTTGTTGATGAGCTTCCTAGTCTATCTTAATCTATTCTACTGTTGTTGTTGTTGTTATGTGCCATCAAGTCGCTTGCGACTCATAGCGACCCTATGTACAAGAGCTCTAAACTCCATTCTATTCTGTGCCAACCTAGCCATCTCAAATGCACTCATTCCCACCACTCCAGTCACAGAATCGATCCATCTCATTGAAGGTCTTCCTCTCTTGCGCCACCCATCCACTCTGCCAAATATGATGTCCCTCTCCAAGGATCAGTCCCTCCTTGCAATGAGGACTTGAGCACCAATGAACAATAGATCAAATGAGTTCTGGGAGGATATCAAGAAAATCGTTCATGAAGAATGCAAAAGATCATTACAAAGGCTGAAAAAGAAGAAAAGACCAAGATGGATGTCAGATGAGACTCTGA
>NW_006399783.1:6880333-6887841 GCF_000299155.1 Elephantulus edwardii | reverse complement strand
TAGGAATATTATAGCTAATGTTAGATGGATCTTGGCAGAAAACAAAGAATATCAGAAGAATGTCTATCTGTGCTGTATTCTACTGTACCTATCTTAAAAAGTTCTACTGTACCTTCCACCATGGTGATCTTGCCAGTAATTGAAATAACAGTTACATAGCATCTAGAATTTTATGATAGATGGTTTGACTAAGTGACAGGTAGATGGTAATCAGCTTTATATAGGATGATAGTATTAAGATTACTAAAAATTTTAAATTTATGGATTGACTTTCAAATAGTTTCGAAATTCCTAAATTAATTTTTATTTATATGTAACACATCAGTAGGATACTTTCTCCCTACTAGGATGTAAATGCTAATTTTTATATATAATTAGGCCAAAGAGAATCAAAATGGGCATCTACTTCCCTGATCCAAAATCCAATCATATTTCTAATTGTAAGTGCTTTTTAGAATGTCCTTATTTTAGTTTAATAAATCAAGAATTAATGAGGGGTTTTGTTAGTCTACTCAAACATGCCTCCAGACACTCCATGAACTTTGATATATGTCGATAGTTATAGAAGAGAGAGCTTCAGGCCTTTTGTTCATAGGGTCACTATGAGTCGTACTCCACTCAAAGGCAATCAACAACAACAACTCATCATAATGCTTTCTAGACTCTACTATATTAATATATTTTTTGAAATTATTGCTTCTTAGTGCTGAATAGTATTCTGTTGTTTGAATGTACCACACATTTTCAATCAATTCATTTATTGATGAGTTCTTGGGCTATTTCCATTTTTCTGGCTATTGTGAACAGTGCTGCTATGAACATCAGTGTACATATCTCTGTCCATGCCTCAATTAGAATTTTTTGGGGTATATTCCTCGTAGTGGAATAGTTGGGTCATAGGGAGCTTTGGTGGCCTAGTGTCAAGAAGCTGCACTGCAATCCTGAAGGCACATGTTTCAAGGCCACCAGCTGCTCCATGGAAGAAGGATAGGCAGTCTCCCATGTGATTAACTGCCTCTGAAAACCCACTAGAGGGTCATATAGGGGTTGGTTCCAATCCTACAGTATACAACAATTGCTGTTGCTGTTGTTAAGTGCCGTCGAGTCGCAGGCCACTCATAGTGACCCTGTGAAGGAGAGTCCTCGACGCTTGGATGCCTTTCATTCTCTCTCCAGGTTCATAGGGTTTCCAGAGGCAAGCTGTTATCAAAGTGGATGCCACTCCTCCTTCCAAACTTGTTTTAATCGGGGAGCTCCACCCCACTCTCTGTCCACATTGGGTAGCCAGCCATTAACGCACTGGACACATCAGTATCACAGTGTTCAGCCTCACAACAACCAATGCAACAATGTTGTTGTTGTTGTTGTTAAGTGCCGTCGAGTCGCAGGTGACTCATAGCGACCCTATGAAGGAGAGTCCTTAATGCTTGGGTGCCTTTCATCCTCTCTCCAAGTTCATAGGGTTTCCGGAGGCAAGCTATTATGGAAGTGGACGCCACTCCTCCTTCCACGCTTGTTCAATCGGGGAGCTCCACCCCACTCTCAGTCCGCATTGTAGCCAACCATTAACGCATTTGACACACCCGTGTCAGTGTTCAGCCTCACAGCAACCACGAGTGTCCGCGGGACGGCAACTTGTACACCAGGGCTATACGACCTAGAGGAATGTCTGAACAAAAACAGTGAAAGACTGTCCTGAGGGCTGCGAATGCAACAATAGGATCATGAAATTTCTATGTTCAGTTTTTTTGAGGAAACACCAAACTTTCTTCTAGAGTACCTGCACCATTCTGCAATCCTGCTAGCAATGTATGAAAGTTCCAATCTCTCCACATTCTTTCAAACATTTATTACCCTCTGTCCTGTTAAACTTTGTTCCTGCTACTGGAGTAAGGCAATGAATAGTGGCAGAAGAATTGACGCCTTTGAACTACAGTGTTGGAGAAGAGTATTGAATATCCCAAGGACTGCCAAAATAACAATAACAAACAGATACATGTTGAAGAAGATGCACCCAGAATGTTCCTTGGACGTATAGATGATAAACAAAATTTGTCTAACATATTTTGTGCATGTTGCTAGGAGAGGCTATTTCTTGGTGGAGAGACATAATGTTTGGGAAGATGGAGGGATGGCAAAGGAGAGGAAGACCCTCAACCAGGTGGATTAACACAATGACTGAAGCAATGGGCTTAAGTGTGTCAGAGACTGTGGAGATGGTACAGGATAGGACAGAGTTCAGACCTGTTGTCCATAGGGCTGTTATGAGTCATACTTGACTCGATGCCACCTAACAGCAAGAACTGGAGTGAGATGGGATCTAATTGCAGTTTTTATTTGCATCTCTCTGGTTCTCAATTATTTTGAGCATTTCTCTATGTGTCTGTAGGTTTTCTGAATGTCTTCCTATGTTAAAAGTCTTTCCATGTCTTTTTCCCCATTTTTCAATTGTGTTACTAGTCTTTTTCTTGTGGAGGCCCTATAGCATTCTGGAAACTCTTGATATATGACCCTTGTCTGAGATGTTATTGCCAGATGTTTGTTCCCAGTCAGTAGGTGTTCTTTTCACCCTGTTGTAAGAAATTTTTGATGCTCACAGGGACTTAATTTTCAAAAGGTTCCATTCATCAATTTTATCCTCTTCTAGTTGCACATTTCTAGCTATATTTGCAGGCCTATTTATATCATAGGCTAGGTCTTCTAAGTCTGGTGCCATTTTAAACACCAATATTTAATCTTCTGAGAATATCCCGATTTATGAGACTGATCCTTGAGGTGTTCTTATGGAAATTTGGGGTTGGCTCTCCTAGGATTCTTTTTAGTAGCATTAAGTTCTCTCCCCTGCTCCTTTGTACTTTGCTGCTAAATGCATCTTTGAGCTGAGAGCCTCTTCAACGGTGTGCTCTTGGGTTGCATTAGTCACCTGTGCTCCAATGGAGAATAGAAAGAGCCTGGAAACTTGTTCTTGGTTGCTCTTTAACCAAGCATTGCCTGATAAAGGGATTCAAAGGCCCAGTTGCTTGGACACTGGCCACATCTTTTCTCCCCTTCTCCATCTGCTTCCTGAAAGAACCCAACTTAAGACAGACCTTTTTTTCTGAATCAGCATTCTTGTTATCACAAGAAGAACTGGGATCAAATATGGATACTCTTGTCTAGGAGAAAATTAACAAGAACAAGAAGTCTTTCTGTTTTAATGGACAGAGTATTATCAACACGTATGCATTTTACTCAATGCAGAGTTCACATATGTCCATGGGGATCTTGTTAGTAGGCCTTTCCAGGGAGGTAAACCCAGGGCAGCTAACTGGGGAGAAGTCTAAGAAATAAATGCAGCCATGCACCGAAATGCATGGTCCAGGTGCTGTGCTAGGTGTTTCACGTGTGTCGACTCATTACATTTTCACATTTAGCTTATGAAATCAGGATATTAATAGCTCCACTGGAAAGATGTGGGAACTGAGGCATGGAACATTTAGGAATGTGTATGTTCATACAGCTAATACGTGGCTCCACTCACTTCAGAAACGACAGTTCCCAAGTTTCCGGCAGCTTTCTAGCCCTCTTTTGTGGCATTGGAATAACTGGGGTTTGACACTTCAGTGAAAATCCATCCCACAAGCTACCGCTTAGCACAGGACTTCTTGAATGTGACTGAGACAAGTACAATGTCCCTGGAGAAGGAAAGAAGAGAACATTTTCCTGTCCTTGTCCCCCGAGGTGGCCCCAGTAGATGTGCAGTGTGTAGATGTGCAGGGCTGGGTGGAGGTGAGGACCCCAGTCGCTCTGAGAACAAAGCCTGCCTGACTTTGCAGTAAGAGCTACGGGAACTATTTCAAAAGCTCCCCTGGAACTAGACAACCTTTCAATCCATTTATCAAAGTGTCTGCACGTCCCGTTTCAAGGTAGACGAAGCAATAATAAATTTGTGAAGAAAGTTAATCTGTGTCCAAAGCATTTTAGTAAATTAAAAAGGGGCGGGGGGGAGTTGGATGGAAGGGGGATATATTGGTTCTTGCCAACTCCTATTTGACTTACTGTCTCCTTAATAAGTCCTCTTTGGTCTTGTGTTTTTGGATTGCATAATCAGTCGGTTAATCATTTTCCGGAAGCTGAGAAATGCACTTTAGCTAATGCAGTTCTCCTTTTCTTCCAGAGCCCTAATTATTTAAAAAATCACCCCAATCTCTAACACCACTTCTCAACCAAAAAAGTCTTTCCCACCACCCATCTTTTATCTTGCCAGAAAACCCAGCATACCTTCCACCCTCTTCTACTCTCATACCTCTCTTTTAAAGGTTTCTTAAGATTTTTTTTAAAGATCCCTTTCTCTGATCACTTCCAAACAGTCCTCACTCACTATAAGCTGTCTCCCTCAAGAAGGGTGAGGCACTAAAGCTCCAACAAGCAATTGGCCAGAACTAGGCTCTTGGGCATTATGGATAGATTTTGTTATTTTTATTTAAGTGTCAGCTGAAAATGGTGACTCTTGTCTTTCTCAAGGATAGTACTTAACAATAGCTTCATGCCCTGGCACCCCCCTGAGATAAACACCCTATTAGAGACCCTCACAAAGGCCCTGTGATAATTGTGAAGGGACAGTTACCGAAAATGAAGCACCCAGCCCTGATCCCCCCTCCACGCCCCATCAGTAACACCATTAAAGCTGTCACTTTGTCAGCCCACTGGAGGTATTTATGAAATCAATATACAATTCCGCAGATGGATGGCAGCCGTATTGTTAGCTGGAGAAAAGAGGCTCAATGGAAAATAAAATTAATAAAATTTACAAGCAGATTGTCCTGGGGAACAGATAAATTCCCTACAATCTACTGTTTTGCTCAATTAGGACGGAAAGAAGGCAAAGGAAAGGAGATGGAAAGAAAGTACTGCTTTATACTGGGATTCTTTAACTATTTAAAAAAAGAAACAACCCAACCAAAACTCATTGTTGGTGAGTCAGAACCAGATCATAGCTGACCCTCCAGTGGGTTTTCAGAGGCTGTAAGTCTCAAGAGGGGCGAGTTGCCCATCTTCTTCTCATGGTGACTGGTAGATTCAGATACCACACCACAAAGTTATCAAGTCAGCACCAATTCATTGGGACCCTCTTGTGTCTGAGAACAACTATGGTCCGTGGTATTTTCAATAACCTTTTGGAAGTCTAGAACTAGGTTTTCTTCTGAGATGTGGCTGGGTGGATTCAAACTCCCAACCATCTGATTAGTAGCTAGGCACTTAACTATTTTGCTACTCAGGAACACCTACACTTAGAGTAAGGCTGGATATGGAAGGAAAACGGTGACCAGAAAACAAGGTTACTGCCCTGGGAAGGGAGGATTTTGTCTGTGTGACTGCCTTTGTTGGAGGCCTCTCAGTATGTCCACTGAATTGTTCTTTCCAAATGTCACTGTTTCTCTATCAGTTTCCTCTCTTGATTGCAGACTGCAGCCTCTGCATAATGGCTGTCCCTTCCGGTCCATCAGGGAGGCCTTGGACTCAGATGGTTATTGCATTACGGGAATTCCTGTCCCTCTTCCAGGTTCCCTGAATGGGTAAAGCTGACTATTAGAAACCTTTCTCCTTTCTGTTCTACCTGATTCTAATTTTCAGCAGCAGACATGTGGCTGAAGCTCTCTCTCAGAGGCCAAAGACAGCAGCCCAGCCCCAATGGGACGTGGAGGGGGGGACTTGGTGGCCTGGAGGCAGCCTTCACTTGGCAGGAAAGCCTGGGCCCATAGTAAGTGGCTTCTGGAGCCTCGGGTGTAGCCCGGATGCCTGGTAGAAATTGAATTAGATGACAAGACCAGGGCCCCCTTCTCCTGGAGGCTGATGGAGAGCAGTGATATGGCCTTGGTGACACCACCTGACCTCTGCTGTCATCGTGGGCCTTTGTTCAGCGCCGGACTCCAGCCTGGAGCCCTGCTCATTGAATCAGGTCCAGCCAGGGAGCCTGCACCAGTCCCACTGTGCGTCTAAATGCACTTACGTCAATTGCAGACAGAAGAAGCTGGGCTTGCGATGGAAAGTGCCCTCGTTTTCAGTCCCTGAAGCCACTTGTATTCATACCTGCACCCTCCCCTTGCTTTGGTGCCTAAAATACTTAACAGTGATTCCACCCAGACAAACCCTAAGTGTGTGTGAGAGCCAGAGAATGGACACCTCCCTTTGCCTTTCTATTTTCCTCCTGTTCCCTTGAAAACATTCATGTAAAAGGCCCAAGTTTTGGTGGAGGATGGTTCTCTGGCCTCACTTTCTGTTTGTATTTGGACTTAGCTATAACTTTTGATTAGGCGCCTTTGGAAAGTCCGTGTCAGAAGTGCCCATTGGTAAAACCATCTGTAGAACAATTGAGCATCTAAAAAAATATTTGTTTTAGTCTCATGATCCAGCAAGTTCTAATTCTAGGACTTTGTGTTAAGGAAATATTTGGATAACTGCCCCAAAATGCATGGGCAGAGTGAACTTCATCCTCATCTTTCTTTAAAACAGCAAATCAACAAGAAACCAATTATAAATGCATGCCCAACAATTTGGGGTTGAGAAAGATGGGCAGTCTCCTCCCATTTCAGTTTACGGCCTCAGAAAATGAATGGTGGGTCATTATGAGTCAGGACTGACTTGAAGATACTGAGTGAGTGACCCCGTCTATATAGCTGGATGAAAGACATGAACAGGTACCTTCAATAGTCAGTGAAATAATAGATGATGTGGTCTGTTGCAATCTGTTGTTTCACTGACTGACTATATTGAAGGCATCTGTCACATGTGTCTTTTTAACTGTAAATGGGGAGATATGTGTCTATCTCCAGGAAGCTCTGGTAGCATAGGCCATAGGGATTTGAACTGCTAACTCAAAAGCCAAGCCTCTCTAATGGTTCAAATACACCAGCAGCAGCTCAGGAGAAAGACAAGCAACTCCCTCCTGTGCAACTACTGCCTTGGAAACCTGCTGGGGGGAGGGGGGTCAGCTATGAGTCAGTTTGAACTCAACAGCAATGATATCTGTAGATGCGTTGTTATGTACCAGAGAGTTGAAACCAACTCATAGCTGACCCTCCATTGGGTTTTCAGAGCTGTAAATCCCATGAAAGGAGATTGCCTCATCTTTCTCCCACAAAGCAGCGATGAATTCAAACTGTGAGCATTTTTTTTAACCTTTGAAGCTAAGGATTGTTAAAATTTGAAGAAAGCATGAAGATATTTCTAATTTGAAGGGAAAGCATAAAGACTAGTAAGGCCTTCCCTTTGGAGTTCGGCCCTCCTTTGCCTGTGCCCCAGCCTCGTCTCTGTGGATCCTTCTCCAGAAGTTTCTGCGGCTTGTGCCTGTGAGGATGTCCCAGGTGAGGCCTCTGTGAGACCTCCACAGGGCTGCTTGCATGGCGGCCTGTGGGACTGCTGGGTCTTTACGGGTTGATTACTCACTGAGAGCCCCTCGGTGTGTGTATATGTTGGGAAATGTGTGTGTGTGTGTGTGTGTGTGTGTGTGTGTGTGTGTGTGCGCGCTG
>NW_006399783.1:6844287-6880233 GCF_000299155.1 Elephantulus edwardii | reverse complement strand
GCTGAGAAAAATGTGTATGCTGGAAAACTGTGTAGGTCTCAGGAAGGGCACTTGAGGCTTCAGGGATGGTAAAGAGACCTTGAGACAAAAACTTGAGTTAAGGCAGCTGCAAGACTATGGCTGCCCCTTACCCTCCTCAAAAGCAGCATATCAGAGCTGCTTAGTGCTAGATGAGGGTCCAGTGGGTCCCCACTCTGGATGCATATATGGAAATGCAATTTGAATTCATCATGCCTGTCACTAAGAAGATCTAGGAGCCTCCTCACAAACCCTCCCACCCACCCCCAATCAGAAAATCGGAAGGTTCAATCTCTGCTCCTATCCCAAATGACAAAGGCAGAGTTCTGAGGAGTGGTGGCAGACAGGAGGTTGAGTGATGTGGACCCCACAGTGGGGGAGGAAGACCATGGGGGAGGGGACAGGGTCATCTCTGGGAGGTGACAAAACAGAGCACTGGGTGCGGTGTACACAACAAATAGGCCAGCGTCTTGGCTCTGGGCCTGGAGGTGTGAGACCACCCACAGAGCCAGCCTCAGCGAGCTACTCCCGCCTGGTAACCATTTGCGCTAAGGCCATCACTGGGGAACAATGTGAATGCCTGTAGCAGCCTGGGCCTGAGACTAAACAATCCCCAAACACTCCTGGCCACAGAGGAAGCCTCGGAGGGGTTTGTTATCTTAATGAGATGCAGATCAAGCTGGGCCTGGGTCTCTAATGCGTTTGCCTCTTCTCTTCTTGTTTAGAGACCTGAGCGAAAACCAGATCCAGGGCATACCCAGGAAGGCGTTCAGAGGCATCGCTGACGTGAAGAACCTGTAAGTGATGTTTCTGTTGCTTCTCTGCAGATGTGGCTGATTTGGGCTCTCTGGCCATTGCGGGGGTGGGGGGCAGGATGAGGCGTCTCTGTGTTCCTCCATCGCTGCTGCCCAGACAACTCCGTGAGAGTGAGAGATGCACTCAAGTGGTTTCTAGGGAACACACCTCTGAAGCCACAGCAGCATGACAGAGTCCTTTTCTCCCCTGGTTGTCTGTCCTCGTGTCCAGGTACCAGAGTCCCAGACTTGGGTCAGAGCCTGTTTCCCCAATGGCTCTGTGGTTGTAAGTGCAACTCCTTTTCTCCAGACGTCATCATCTTCTATAAAGTGGGAATTGCATGAGTGTGGGCTGTTATGTTCAGTTGAGTGAGGGTTAGAAAAAAATAGCACCTGGTACATAGTAAGTGCTCAGAAATGGGGGCGCTGATGATGTTGATGGTGACAACATTCTCAGAGCTGTTAGTTATGACCACAGCTCTTTGAGAGTGCATTGGGGCATCCTGGGAAGACAAAGGCCCACTGTACTATGTGACTTTGTATTGTTTTATTTTATTTATATAAGTTGACAGTGAAAAAAAATAATAATAATAACAATAATAATAATAACACAAAGAGATACCCATTTTCTCTCAATGGCACTTTTTGCATAGCAAAATATATATCAAAACCAAGAAATTGCCATTGGTACTTCTCACTGGTCTTATTATTCTTGAGACTTAGCAGTGTCCATGCACGTGTTTATTTTTCTGAAGATGTAGCTCTCGGGCCAGAACAGGGATGGGAGCAGGTTGGGACGTGCGTATATGTGGTTTGCCTGCCATTTTATCACATGTGTCGATCCATGTAACTGTCACCATAATCCAGGTGAAGAATCATTCCCTCACCACAAAGGTCTGCCCTGCACTTTTGAACTTGCCAGGTCACCTTTATTGTGTTCCCCCCCCTGGTCCCCCCGCCCCCGTTTGTACCTTCCCCTAGTCCCCCATATTCCTGTGGCGTGCTCTTTCTGAATTTTCTCCCCAAACAACTGGTGTCCACATGCTCAGAACATGTGCTTGGAGATGGGCACACAGAGAGAGTCTGGTTTGCCTGAGCAAGCATTTCTGCTCTCTGGCTGCCTCCTTTGGCTCAAATTCAACTGGAAAAGCCTTGGAGGAGGCTTTCCTTAAAACAACTTCAACCATCACTTTCCCTAAAAATGGTTCTGGGGGTTTTGTTCACTGCGATTCCAAAAGGAGGCTGGTGATGGTGCCCCAGTGTAGCTTATCTGGCACAGAGGACACAGAGGAAAGCTTTTGTTGTTTAACAAACAGCAAGGCACGCAAGAAGGCAGAGAGGCATCGGAGGGGAAAGGAAGTGAAAACTTTGTGAGGGCACCTTGGACAAGAGGGCTGCTTGCTGCTTCCCCTGGAAGTGTTTGCTGGAGAGGAGGGAGGCAGGGAGGGGCAGGCAAAGAAGTGTGGATGTGTTCCTTTTCAGGCAGGTGTAGACCTCATGAAGGAAGAAATTGCTCATTCTGTGCATCTCCCTGTGAAGACGAGATACGGGAAAGCCAAGCCTTCAAAACCACTAAATAAATAATGGTGGCTAACCTCTCCCCTTCCAGTGGCACTTTTAACATTTCAGAATGCTTTTAAAACATTTTGTTCCATGGATTCTGGGAACTTAAGATTGTACACATGAACCAAAACCAACAGATCTCATTAATTAGCATCACAGAGCATCAGGTCAGCAGGGGATTATCTAAAACCCTCCTGTTCAGCCAGGACAAAAGAGAAGCCCAGAAAGAAACAATGACTAAATTTAGGGTCAGCAGGCTTCATGATGATGGGGCCCAGCAGGAACACTGTACTTTAAAAGTACACATTTTTTTTGGTCACATGGCTCTAATTTTAAAAAGATCAACTGGAAATAAAAATTTAAAAACCTCCTAATTGTGATGACGTAAAAGCTAATCAAGCCAGTTGACATGGATTCGGTGACCACCTACTTGCAGAGTCAAACTTCTCCATGGGGTGATTAAGGCTGTGGCCCTTTTGAAACAGCTCATCAGGCCTTTCTGCCGTGGAGCTACAGGGTGGGTTTGAACGGCCAACCTTTCAATTAGTAGTTGAGCACTTAACCATCCCCCAAGGATTTCATTGTGTAACTCCGACCAAAATGCCATTGCCATCCATTCTGACTCTTAGTGATGCAGACTGACTCATCTTTCTCCCATGAAGCAGCAGCTGGTGGGCTCACACCGCTGGTCTTTCATTTAACATCCACACTTTTCAGCCACCGTGCCACCAAGGCTCCTTAATAGATAAACAAGCCTTATAATTGCCAGCTACATTTGTGACTTTCAAGAAAAATGTCAGAATCTCACAGTTGTCTTCAGTTGTTGCTGAGATTTTGGGGGTTCTATCCTGTTTTCTTTCCCCATCCCTATATTAACTAAATGGCCTCAAGGGTGAGTGATGCACTTTGAAAGAAACAGACGCTGGAGCCACACAGGGCACTGCAGTCAGTAGGTGTGTGGAATCAGCAAGGATCTTCTTTCTAGTTACACCCAGGCTTGGGGAAGAGAAGTGCAGACTCATTGCTTAAAAGAAGAGTCACCCCAAAGAACTAAAGGGGTATTTTGATACTTTGTACTTTTCATCCATTCATTCAGCATGTATTTGTTGAGCAGTACATGTCAGGTCCAGAAGTACACTTCATGTCCTCATTACTTACAGTGAGTGTATCAGGGAACAGAAACATGCACACACGTAAAAGATAATGTTTCGTCATCTTGGAATCAGGTTGAAAGCTGACAAATGAGTGGCTATGAACAGTAAGGGCCTGTCTGGGTTCAGGTAGAAAAAACAGCTTTAGGCAGGATAGCCTAGAGGAATAAGGATGTGAAGCTTGTTAGATTATGTCTGCATTCTGTTGCTTATGTGCTGAGTCTTTAACTTTAGGTACATCAGACGTCTCTGAGCCTAGATTTCCTCCCCTGTACTGTATGGGTGAAAACCTACTGCTCTAGAATGGGCTATAGCTCATTGAACCTGTCCACCAGGTTTCTGACATGCCTGTAAATATTTATAGGAGGAGACTTCTAGTCTTTCTCCCAAGGAGTGGCTGGTGAATTTGAACCATTCACCTTTCAGTTAGGAGTTCCGTACATCATATACTATATTACCAAAGCTTTATAGGGTAAGGATTTATTATTTGCCTTCTAGGGGGTGTTTGTGGAGGTTACTAAAATAATGGATATAGATAGCTTAGTATGATAACAGCAGAAGAATCTATGCCTTTGAGTTGTGGTGATGGAGGAGAGTACTGAACATACCATGGACGCTGGGAAAACAAACAGATCTGGCCTGGAGAAAGTGAAGTAGGTTACTCCTTGGAGGCTAGGATTTTGGAGCTCTGTCTCACATAATTTGGACATGTGGCCAGGAAGGACCAGTCCCTGGAAAAGGACATCATGCTTGGAAGAGGAGAGGGACAGTGCAGGAGAGGAAGACCCTGAGTGAGATGGACTGACTCAGTGACTAGGTCATGGGAGCAGGTGTGTCGGAGATGGTCAGACTGGCTCAGACAGGGCAGGGTTCAGAGCTGTGTGCATAGGTTCGCTATGAGTCCCATTTGACTCAGTGGCACATAACAATAACAACAACATGCTTAACGTGTGGTAGATATTTAGAATGCTCTAGTCATTATTTCTACTCTGTGTCTTTGTTTTTGTTTTTTAAATGTAAAGATTTTAGCCTGGCCAGAGTGAGGATTGGAATAGACAGTGCAAACAAGGTAAAAGACTTGTGCAGATTGTGGACACAAAACTGTTCAAGGTGTGATTTAAGGGACATCAGCAGAGACGTTTGGAAGGGGTGAAGGGGCTTTGCAGTACTATGTTGTTGTTTTTGTTGTTGCTGTGTACTGTGAAGTCGGAACCAACTCCTAGTTGACCCTCTGGCAGGCTTTCGAAGGCAGTTAGTTAGAGCAGCTTGTGCTTTGAACCTTGGGCTTGGCAGTGTAGTTCCTTACCACTCAGCCACTAGAGTTCTCTGTGAAGTACAGTTGTGGGAGATAACATTAGAAAGAGGGGTGCAGGCCAGCTTGCAAGGAGTGTGTGCTTGAGAGGGAGCTGCTGGCACTGTGTTGTGGACGGAAAGGCCCAGGCAGGACACTACCCTACAGTCCAGCCTGAGACCGGAAGCCTTGCCCGGTGGGGAGGGCAAGAGCAAACTAAGAAGAGAACAAGGCGACCGAACGTGTCAATCAATGAGTTATTAGAGGCCAGAAGAGAAGAAGTGGGAAATGATGAGCTCAGGTTCTGATAACTCACAGAAGAGTGAAACCTTCGCCTGTGCTTCCGTCTGCTCATTCATCAAAAATATTTTTGAACTCCTAACAAATGCTAGTTCTTGGAGAAAACAGCAAAGAATAAGATAAATAGATCCGTGAGCTCTGCTCTTGCAGCTTCTCCATGAAAGAGAGAGAGAGTGGTCAGCAGGAAGAGCGCAGCTTGGAAGCTCATGGCTTTACTCATGGGCATGCCAGATGTGAGGTGATGTTGAACTTGACAGGAACAGTGGGGACATGGTGTCTTATCTTTGTAAAAAAAAAAAAAAATCATTGAATCTGACACCCTGTCCTGTTCCTGCCACTTGAGTGACTTTGGCAAAGTCGCACTTGATGTCACATTTGTCTCTGAGCCTCAGTTTTCTTTGCTTTAATAAGGAGTTCTACTAAATAATCTTACAGCTTTACAAGAAAATGGCATGTGGGTAATTAGAGATACAAGACTGGCACTAAGAATCACATTTAGAGAAGGGAAGCATAGGGTAGAGTTGATAATTGAATTTGTACATTGAAATATGCATCAGTGCATATAAAATAGATGACACTTTGCCGGTATTAAGTTTATCTGAAGCCCCTTAAGAAAGTAGCCCTACTGTGAAAGCTCCATTTCCTGCTTGTGGGTGGCCAAGCTTGTGGGTGGTGGTGGTGGTGGTGGCGGTGGTTGAGTGACCATGTAGGTGGAGCTGACCCTCCGGCAGGTTTTCAGAGCTTGTTATTCGCTTGGGAAGAGATTGGCCATCCTTCTCCCGCAGGGTAGCTGGCAGTTCGGATTCATAACAAATAGCCAGTTTTTAATTTCAGGAACACAGCTCTCTGTCCTGAGCATCTTGAAAAACTCCTCCCAGCCCTAGGTTTCTCTGGCCCTTTGTGTGAGCTCAGAGAATATAACTACTTAGAGTTACCTTGAATAGAGGAGTGTTGTTGTTGTTGTGTACCTTTGAGTAAGGACTAACCATAGCTGACCCCCTGGTGGGTTTTCAGAGGCAGTTAATCACATGGGAGGAGACTGCCCATCCTTCCCCTGCAGAGAAGGAGTAGGAGATGAATTATTGAGGTTATGAAATGATGCCTGTTTGAATTTATCCAGGACACCATCTACATCATTAAGAAGGAAAAAAACCCCAAAGATTGTTTCATTTACTATGTAGCCTTGGTGTGGACTTTCTTTGCTTGTCCTGACACTTTTCAAGAAGTAATTGTCCCTGTTACCTCTGACATGCAAGTTTGTGAAGCATTCCATATTTTTAATGGTTATTTCTGTAAAGGAAGCATCTCTCATCTGCTTGGTAGAATGCTTGTCTGTCAAATATTGTTCTAAAACTAAGCATCTAAATTAAGACAGACTAGGAAGAAGCATTAACCATCCACTTCCAAAATATAGCAGGCCTTCAAAAACCCTATGTACGGTAAAGCACACTTAGAGTAGACTAACAGATATGGCAACTGAGGCAGAGCTCTCAAATTTGGAAACACAAAGGGGGAGGAAGAGTTGTAAGCGAAACTAATGATTGGAAAAGTGACTGGGGCGATGGGAGTCGGTGTGTCAGAATTAGTGAGACTGGCTCAGGACAGGGCAGGCTTCAGAGCTGCTATACGTAGGGTCTCTGTGGGTCGCAGGCCACTCGATGGCACATGACAGAAACAATCTCTGTTTTCTAGTGGACAAAATTAATTCTAAACCAATGTGTGATTTGGTGAAAGTCAAAAGTAAATTAGACCTGGTCTCCCATTTAGCACACCCTGAGTAATAGTTGTTGTTATGTACCATCCAGTTGCCTGAGATTCATAGCAAACCTATGTACACCATCTTTGAACTCTATCTTGAGCCAATCTCATTGACTCTGACACACTTAGCCCCATTACCCCAGTCACTGTATCAATCTATCTCACCCGGGGTCTTCCTCTCCTGTGCTTTCTCTCCATCTTTCCAAGCATGATGCCCTTCTCCAAAGAGTAGTCCCTCCTGGCCATGTGCCCAAAGTATGTGAGACAAAACTTCAAAATTCTAGTCTCTAAGGAACACTGTCCCTAAGACAGATCTGTTTGTTCTCCTGGTGGTCCATGGTATGTTCTATACTATTCTCCAGCACCACAACTCAAAGGCATCGATTCTTCTGTCCTCAGTTGGCTCCTGGCTCTTGGCATCCCAGTGGACAATGGATCAAACCATGGTGATCACTGAGCTTGCATTGGTGACTTGTCAGCATAGATCACTTACTATTTCTCTTCAGTCTATGTTAGTCTGGAATATCTGCTGAAACCAATTTGGAACCATTGCAACAGTCACCCCTCCACTGACACGTGCTGTTGCTATGTGCCATTTGGTCAGAACTGACTCAGAGCTGACCCTCCAGCAAGTTTTCAGAGGTTGTAAATTGCACAGGAGGAGATTGCCTATCTTTCTGCCGTGGGGCAACTGGTGGCTTTGAACCATGTGCCTTTGGGATCGCAGTGCAGCTTCTTCCTACCCATTGGCATTCTTACAGACTCTGAGCCTTCTCCATTCATCTTTGCCAATAACAGGAAGAATGAAACCATACCAAGGAAGCTACTAGAAAGAGGAGATTCTGATTGACCTAAGCAAGCAGGCAAGATGCCACTTTTATTGGAGCAAAGAGAAAGGACATGGCTGCTTGGGTTCAGTGAGAGTGTAATGCTCACAAATGAGACTTGGTGCCCTACCCCCTAGGCTGTGGGAGAAAGCCCCTAATTGCTTCCTGCTTCTCCAGAGAAGAGAAAGTAATTAGCTGGGGGTGCCACTCTGCAATTACTACAGGACTTGGCAGATACATGCTGCTCCTCTTTTCCACTGCCGATCTGCAAGTGTGAGAGAGACTGTACTTAGAGACATACAGGCAGTTTGTGGGCAAATGGATCTTGAGAAAGAGACACTCAGAGAGACCAGCCTCATAGGCAGACCAATATCTGACACATCAGTATGCAAGCAGTGGACAAAAGCATAGTGAGAGAGACAGATAGACACACACAGACACAGACGCACACAAAAGCATAGTGAGAGAGACAGATACAGAGAGTGAGACAGAGACACAAAAGAAAGAGATAGAGGGAGAGAGACAAAGAAAGAAAGAGAGAAGCAGGTACACAGAGAGATAGGCCGAAAGACACATAGAAAGACGGGCAAAGAGGGAGAGAAACTCAAAGACACATAGCTACTGAAAGAGATTGTGCAGGCGGGACAATGAATAATCAGATAGGCCAGTGGTAGGATAAGAGAAATGAATTGAGGGGTAAGAAAGAAGGAGAGATAGCAACTCACAGCCCCACAAAACATAATGAGAAAAAGACAAAAACCAGTATGGATTGCTTTAAAAAAAAAAGTCCCCTTGCTCTATCTTCCTCAGCAGTTACGCTTTCCTCTGTTTTTCAGTTTCTATTTGCGAAGACTCTGTAGGACATGCATTCCAGAAGGGAAAATCAATAACCCCTGTCTTTGCCAGCCAGCAGAATTTGGAATTGACGGTTTCAAAACAAAGCTGGGCAGGCGGCCTTTGTGTTCTCTCGTTAGTGTGTGTTGCTGCACTGCCCAAGTCTGCCCTCCTGCTTCCGGAGATTAATGAGGGCTGTCTCCGCCCCAGTGAGTGGGAGGTAATCCAGTGTGCAGGAGACAGAGGTATAGGAGGGATGCAGGGGGTGGCGGGGGGACTGGGGCACAAAGCACCCATTCGCTGTAGCATCTCTGTCTGAAATCTCAGTCAGTCCATCCCGCCAATGCATCTGGAATAGCATTCATGCTTCTGGTGAGGCCCTGCAAGGCCCTGTGTGATCTGGTCCTTTCTCATATTATGCCCCCCATGTGCCTTTCTGCTCATCCAACACCCGATGCCCCATTCTACCTCAGGACCTTTGCATTTTACTGCTCCTTTCACATGGAATGTTTCTCTCTCGCACCTCCCCACAGCTGACTCCTTGTGACTATTCATATCTCAGCACGCATGTCGCCTTCTCAGAGTGTCCTTCTCTCACACCCACTGTCCTCTCTCTCTAACACATGAATCTGTTCTATTTATTCAGATAATTCACCTCCCTCTGTGATGATCTTGCTCATGTGTTTGTCAGTGTATCACTGTCTGGCATACATAGTGAACATGCAATGCAGGGACCTTGCCTGCCTTAGTCTCCAGGATGAGAACAGTTTATGGATTAGGTTTCCCTAAAAGTGTATTGGCATCATTCTACCAGTATTTTCTAATGGCCTATTACATGCAAGAAATCATGCATACTTGTTAAAACATCTAATATTAAAATAAATCATTAAAATAATAAGACCCTTTCCTTGTGCTTTAAGCATCTGCAATGATAGATAAGTAAACCAGTAGCTATAAGGCATGAGTTACAAGAATTTGTGGGTGTTAAGGATAGGGTACAAAGAAGTCCCATTCTTCTAAGTGGTACAGCACTGGTCTGTCCATTTGCTGCACAGAGGTAACTCATGGTTGCTGTGATGCTAAACACTGTAACACTGATGTGTCAAATGCGATAATGGTTATCCATGGTGGACAGTGTTTGGTGGAATTCCCTGATTAAAACAAGGTTGGAAGCAGGAGTGGCATCCATTTCCCTAATAGCTTGCCTCCAGAAACTCTTTGAACATGGAGAAATGATGAAAGTTATACAGGTGTTCAGGTCTTGGTCGCTATGAGTTGTCTACAACTCGATGGCAACAACAACAACATAACGAAGTCCAGGGAGACATGTCGCTTTCTGGCTTCACTCAGGAAGTGGCATATGTTGGGTCTTGATGGATAAATATGAGTTTGGGAAAACCTTTCCAAACAGAAAGAAGAGCATGTGAAAAATCACCAACTTATGAGAAAGATTGGTGTCAGAGACTCCTGGCTGGAGCACAGGAAACACGAGAAGCAATGAGGAGGAATTAGGTGAGTGAGGCTGGAAGAAAAAGGCAGGGAAGACCATGAACACGATGACCTGTTTGTCCCAGAGAGCCACTGAAGGCAGGAGCAGAGCTGCATTTGAGAACCACCACTCCAGCAGCAGTGAGGGGTGGATTGTTGAGAAGCAGAGCCACAAATCAGCATGATCAGTAAAGAAGTCTTTACAGTTGTTCCAAGATTAGGGGAACTAAATGAAATACATTAAGTAGGGCAGGTCTAAAGAGGCAGAAGCTAGTCAGCCCAGGGGAATGCTTTGTATGCCTACATTTAGGGCTTTTCAGCATGCACAGAGCGGGGCTTCAGGGAGGGTCATCCTGCCCGCACCAACACAGGAACAGGCCAGCCCCTTTCATAGAATCCACACTACACCTTGAAAGGGAAACTTGGAAAATCTGCTCATATGTGAGGCAAGGCAGGTAAAGATGTATCACATTCCTAAGCTGCAGCAAGCATTCAGTCTTTCCTCTCAAGCATCCCTGCCTGTGACTGTTAGGCTTGAGGATTGCTGCTGGAGGCAGTTGGACTGCACTCCGACTTGCTAAGTGAGTGCTACCCAGAGACACTATCTAAATAAACGGAGTGAGCGTCTCTGCCTGCTGGCCATTCTACCTTTCTTCTTCCTATGTACTGTCCTTCTTCTCTTCCATTTTTTGTTGTCTCTCATCTTCTTTCCAAAAATCATCACTGAGCCCTGACTATTAGA
Source organism: Elephantulus edwardii (assembly GCF_000299155.1). NCBI lineage: Eukaryota > Metazoa > Chordata > Mammalia > Macroscelidea > Macroscelididae > Elephantulus > Elephantulus edwardii. Next base: position 6,869,467 of record NW_006399783.1, on the reverse strand, counting down.
AACAAAGCAAGTCCTGGAACAAAATGATGAATAAGATATATTCTTTGCCCTTGAGAAATTTTGTCTAAAGAGGGACACAGATCCACAAATAGCATCTATCAAAGGATAAGCACTCCCCGGGAGCACTCTTGGGTATTTGCCTGATGGCTGACAGAGTAAGTGCTCAAGAAATACCAGCTGATTTGTTAAAGTAAACTCACTGAAAAGAGAAAAATAGCAGAAGGTGCTAGTAAATGAGACTAATCGCTTGGTAAAGATATGCTGCAGCATTACCCTATGTCAAGGAGATGGTGATGGTAAGTACCCATCCCAGAAATGATAGTGATGATTGGGTTACATGAGTGACAGTGAAGATCTTATTGAGGGCAAGATGACAGTTCTATAGGCTATACTAGCAGCCCCTCTATTGGGCATTATTTCTTTTTTTTTATATTAGCCTAAACTAAGTTTATAATTCTTTATTCATCTCAGTGAGATGGACTTGAACTTTTTATCTCAAACTATAATACAGGAATTTGCATTATTGGAAGTCACTGTATCGGTGGTCTGGTCGTTTGTTACAGCAGCAATAGGAAACTAATACTGCCTTTAAAATAATACTAATATTGCCTTTAGGTCTCACTATCCTCCCTGTTAAAATGAGACTTTGATGTGTAATCAGTGGAATGCAAACTATGTCCTGAGGCCTCAAGATACCACAAATTAAAAGTTACTTTCAATAAGAATTAAGATTCCATTTGTCCCTCTTCTTCATTGCCATGTAGCAACAAGATTTCATGTGACAGAGCGTACTAGCAAGGGGAAAAAAAGAGTTGGGAAAGTTCACTGGAGTAGATAATCTTTCACATCTGTTCAAGTTATAAAGTTTGATGTTTCTTTGAGACCTTTGTCCACCGGGGAAGGATTCAGCTTTGTCATAGAGACAAAATTCAGCAGCAGAGTCAGGAAGCCAGCTCTGACTGGAGGGGGAAAATGGGGCAGCTGGAGGAGCAGTTGTGTGGGGGGTCACAGCTCCTGGAAACTGCGATTGAGAGGCTAGGCTGAGCTCACCCTTAGGGGAAAAGACTGGATGTGGACTGGAAGGTGGTTTTCTGTAATAAGAGTGTGGACTTTCAAAATTTCTGGGGCATCCATGGTTAGGGATTTCTACAATAGGTCAAGTGAGCCAGTGTTCCTCCCCAGCCTCCCTTCCTGCCCATGGGACCAGGCCACCTGCTTTGTGTCTGGAAGAGATGTGTTGCATCAAAACCCTCAAATCAAGCCTGTTGTCAAGTTTATTGTGACTTCCAGTAACTTTATTGGATGGAGTAGAACTGCTCCATTGGGTTTTGAAAGCTGTCACTTTTATAGACTGCCACATCCATCTCCTGTGATGCCGCAGGTGGATTTGAACTGCTAATCTTTTGGGAAGTCAAGGGCTTAACTTGCATCACTAGCACTCCTTGTCATAGGTTAAAAAAAAAAAAGATGAAAAATAACACTGCCATAACCAGAGACAAGGAAGACCTGCCAGGTCAACAATCTCAAACTGAAACTCACTATCATTAAGATGATTTTATTTCACAGCAAACCTGTAGGGGAAAATAGGACTGCCTCATAAGGTTTCAAGCTTGTAAAGCTTTATGGACTGACTTATCGTTCATCCATGTAGTGACTGGTGGAATCAAACAAGTGGCCATTCGGTTAGCAACCCACCACTCAATCCATTATGGTACTAGGGCTCTTTGGTCCAGTGCAGTGCTGAGAAAATATTTGCTTGACGGAAAGGCAACAGTACAGTGACTTTCAGAGCCTGTGATCCCAGCTGCAGGCAACACACAGCACAGGGTCTTTTATCGGAGCTGGTGTTTCAGTTTGGTTTTGCTATATCAGAACTGACAAATCCATATGCACAGCACTGAGCATGCCAGAGAGAAGCACTTCTGAGTCTGCCACAAGTGTTCAGCTCTGTAAATGGACGTGTTACAATGTGTCCATTTACACAGACAGCTATTATTTGCCATTGTTAACATTTACCTTTAAAGCTTTTTCTACAATCAGTCCCCAGGCACAAGTGCGTAAACCTAAATTACTTCTAAATGCCGATCATCAGTTCTCAGGTGCTGCATCTGCCAGGAAAACTACCTAGCCAGACAAGTAAGCATCTAGTACAGTTTCCATGGTACATGGTCCAACAGCACGGCTGAGGCTATATAGCTAATGAACATTCTATTAGGGATGTTTGTGTTCCTCTTCCTGCTTATAAAAATGCCACATTTCTTGACTCAGGGATGGGATATTTGTTCTAAATGAAAGCAGAGAAATGAATCCGCTAACCTCTGACACAATTCTAACTCACAGTGACTCCATGTGCTACAGGGCAGAATAGCTCCCTAGGATATTCTTGGCTGCAATCTTTACAGAAGTACATCTAGGCTTTTTTAAAATTTTCTTTTCCCTGATGCCTCTGGGTTGGTTTGAACTATAAACTTGTAGGTTAGTGTTATTTATTGTTGTAATGTGCCATGCCATTGAGTCTAGTAGAACTCATAGTGACCCCATGAACAAAAGACATGAACCCTGTTTGATATTGTCATTTCTCTAATGTTGATTGAGTTTCCAAAGGCCTGTTGTTTAAGAAGTGAATGCCAATCCTGCTTCCAAGCCCGTCTTAATCTGGGAGCTATACCAACCTTGTCCACTATGGGTAACCATTATGCCATTTGACATACCAGTGGCACAGCATTCAGTATCATAGCAATCCCAAGTTATCCAGTACAGCAAACTGACAGACAAGTGCACTTAGAACAATGTTTTTCTCAAACACAATTAACTGTAGGCCCCAGGTCCAACTGATTTTTAAATACAAAGACGCATTCACCAGGTCCTGAACAAACTCTTAGCACACTTTTCCATGGATTTCAGAGGCTACAAGTCACCCAGGAGGGGATTGCCCATCCTTCTCCCATGAAGCAGCTGGTGTATTTTAACCACCTGCCTTACCCACTCAGTCCCCAGAATGACATACAACAGTTAGACACTTCTAACTCAGAGGCTGGTGGTTCATATCCACCTAGGTAGGCTTTAGAAGACAGGCGTGGTACCTCTTAGTGCTTTACAAATTGTTGATATTGGGCAAGTGGTTTCCCATCCCTGAACTTATTTTCCTATTTACTAAAATAAGTTGTGCCAAGAAATCTGGAGAACGACCACTTGGCCAACTGACTGGAAGAGATCGATTATTTGTTCCTATCCTAAAGAAAGGTGACCCAACAGAATGTGGAAACTACAGAACAATCTCACTGATTTCACATGCAAGCAAGATTTTACTGAAGATTATCCAAAAACGACTGGAACAGCACATCAACAGAGAACTACCAGAAGTCCAGGCTGGGTTTAGAAGGGGTCGTGGTACTAGAGATATTATAGCTGATGTTAGATGGATCTTGGCTGAAAGCAGGGAATACCAGAGGAATGTCTATCTGTGTTTCATTGACTATGCAAAGGCATTTGACTGTGTAGATCATAACAAACTATGGCTGACTCTGAGAAGAATGGGAATCCCAGAACACTTGATCGTTCTAATGCAAAACTTATACTTGGACCAGGAGTCAGTCGTCAGAACAGAGCAAGGGAACACTGCATGGTTCAAAATTGGGAAGGGCGTACGCCAGGGATGCATCCTATCTCCATACCTTTTCAACCTATATGTAGAACAGATTATCCGGGAGGCTGGGCTCTATGAGGAGAAATGTGTGGTCAAGATTGGTGGACGATTTATCAATAATCTGCGTTATGCAGATGACACAACCCTGCTTGCTGAAACTGAAGAGGATCTGAAGCACCTGCTGCAGAGTGTCAAGGACTGCAGCCTCCAATACGGATTGAGGCTCAATGTCAAGAAGACAAAGATTCTCACCACTGGACCAGTTGGCAGCATCAGGATGGATGGTGAAGAGATTGAGATTGTACACAGCTTTAGTTTGCTTGGCTCCATAGTCAACAGTCTTGGCACCAGCAGCCAGGAAATGAAAAGGCGCATTGCCATGGGAAGGTCTGCTGTTAGGGACCTCTCCAAAGTACTGAAGAGCACTGGTGTCTCTCTGGAGACTAAGATGTGTCTGATACAGGCTACGGTCTTTGCAATCACTTCTTATGCATCAGAGAGTTGGACAATGACCAAGGAGGATAGAAGGAGAACTGACGCCTTTGAGCTGTGGTGCTGGAGAAGAGTATTGAGAATACCATGGACTGCTAGGAAAACAAACAGATTTGTCCTGGAAAGGGTTAAACCGGGTGGCTCCTTGGAGGCAAGGATTCTGAGGCTCCGTCTAACATACTTTGGACATATTGTGAGGAGAGACCGGTCCTTGGAGAGGGACATCATGCTTGGGAGGGTGGAGGGACAGCGCAGGAGAGGAAGGCCCTCTATGAGGTGGATTGATTCAGTGACTGGGGTAATTGGGATGAGAGTGTCAGAGACAGTGCGATTGGCGCAGGACAGAGCAGAGGTTAGGGCTGTTGTACATAGGGTCGCTATGAGTCGCAAGTGACTCAATGGCACATAACAACAACAACAACTAAAATAAGGATAATTAGACCAGTGATATCATTAGGAAGTGAACAGGGTACAGACTGCACCCCAACACTCTCAAAGGAAGGAACATCAAAATAATTCCACAGTCCATGGAGGTGATAGCAGATGGGCAGGCACTGTAGGGAGAGGGGCTTCCGGGGCAGTGATGTCACCCACCACCCTGTGCAATGGCTCATCACCTCATCCTCAGTGGGCAGGTAACTTAGACTTCAGCCACTGAGAGAGAGGAGGAGCTGCAGAGACCTGAAGCTGGGAGAGGGCAGCATTTACTGGCTGGCCCTGACCACAGCAGTGAATTACTACACTGGGTGACAGCATTCTCGTGATGCCACTAATCAAAAAAAATTTTTAATTATAAAATGATGTTGTTATTGTTAAGTGCCATCAAAACATGTACTATTAAAAAAATTCGTAAAAAAAATGTTTAAAGCAGTAAAGAGCTTCGGTTAAAGTGGATGTTGAATAAACATAATATTCTGCACCCCACTCTCACACAGCCACCCACTGTCATTGAAACAAAGGAAGATTATTTCCCGTTTGAGCCAGTGGCATGGGAGGTTGCAAGGAGAAAGAAGTTGGGGGTTTTATGTGGTAGCCATCGGACTTAGGGGGCTCTGGTAGCCTAGGAAGAAGAAATTGTGCTGCAGTTCCAAAGGCACGCAGTTCAAATCCACCAGCTGCTCTGTGGGAGAAGGATGGACCGTCTCCTCCTGTCCGATTAACTGCCTCTGAAAATCCACTGGAGGGTCAGTTATGGGTTAGTTCTGACTCAAGAGTACACAACAGCAACAATATGTTGAAGTTAAAACCTTGGGTAAAAGAGTACAACTTCAAATGCCTTGCTTTGACTAATCATCCCTAGACTCAGGCTAAGTCTTGGTGAGGGAGTTAACTGGGGGTAGTGAGGACTGTGAGTAGCAGAGAATATGAACTCAATCTACAGGTGACTGTAAGTTTTAGCAAGTGCACACAGGTCCAGTGTGAACTTTCCAACCCCTACTTTTCCTAAAGAAACAAGAAATTCAAATTGCTGTGTGAAATCATCTAATGTTGATATGTTAGCACTAAATGAAAAAATCTCATTAAACATTGAGTGTATGTCTTATTGCTGTGGAGTTGGAATAGACTCATCACCGACCCTCCAGTGGGTTCTCAAAGGTTGTAAATCACAGAGGAGAAGATGCATTTTATTTGGAAGCTCTTTACCTAAGTGTTAGGCTACAAGAGCATAGGACAAAACAAATCATCTGCAGATTAGACCCACCCACAGGTCTCTGACATAGATCATGCCTCCCACTCACTGAAGCAAACCTGCGGAATGCAAAGCTGATGGAGGATTCTGGTGATTGGCGCCTCAGCCCCCAGTGTCAGTGACCTGATTCTTGCTACTATCCTAGAAGGTTGAAGTGCCACAGTCCTTAACGCAGTTAAAGTGCACCTGCTTCTGGAGCCCTCAGAAGAGTGGCTCTGATAATGGTGATCGAGAGGCCTGGGGAGACACAGATGCAGAACAGTTACTTCTGAAATGATGTAATCTAGATATTTGTTCATTGCACCAGGAAGAACATTGACTCTGAGCTTGGACTTTCCTTTCTTCTTCATTTCATAGTGTTTTGAGACCAGACACTCTGCCAAGAATTGGGTTTGCTACATCAGCCCATGTCCCTGGCTGCACTCCTGTTGTGGTGACTTTGTCTTGCTTCTCTCAGAGTCACACCCCAGCAGTCATCCCTACTGAAGCATCCCAAAGCCTTCGTATCCCTAAGGACCGGCAAATTCTCTCGCTTGAGTCATGGTTATGTATTTAGATAGATTGTTTACTCAAGGCCTGCACATCTTGCTGCGTGCCTCCACGGCCACAGCATCATCTGACTGCTCTCCTCAGCTGCTGGATCTTTACGAATCCCGGCAAAGATGGCGGAGAGGAGGGGCTCACAAATCCTATAGTCCACCTCCTTCCTGTATCCCTGGCTCACCCGAGAATTTCTCTCTAGAACGCCATTTGCTTTTTAAAGTAATAATTGCATTAATTGTTTCATTATAGCTGTGTGCAGTGTTTCCAAATTGTGTTTTGAAGACCATCTGCTTCACAGTCTCCTGGGATCTGAATAAAAATGCAGGTCCCTGGGTCCTATGCACGACAAAATAAACCATGCTTTCTGTCTGAGACCTAGAATTCTCCCCTCCCACCTGATCCTTAGCTGATCCCTATGCACATAACATTGAAAACCACTTGCATACTGAATAAGGACTTGGTCTTTGGAATGAGTAAAAATATATAGTGTCGACCTCGCCATCCATCTGTCAGTTTGTCATGGCTTGTGTGTTGCTTTCACGATGGAAGCTATAGGAAGATTCAAATACTGGCAGAGTTGTCCAAGCTGGAAAGATTTCAGTAGAGCTGCCTGTCAAAAAAGAGATTAGGAAGAAAAGCCTGGCAATCTACTTCCAAACACCAGGCACTGAAAGCCCCATAGATTACAACATAATATTGTCTGGCACAATGTTGGAAGATCAGCTCTCTAGGTTGGAAGATAGTATAACAGCTCTAATGAGGGACTCAAACCTACTGAACATAGAGCTGTCATGGGTCAGAGCCCTCCCAACAGTAACTGACAACCAATTAGAAATGCTTGCACAGTATTTAGCTCTGGTAGATAAGGAAGCACTTCATACACAAGCACATTGAAGTAAGCACGTCAAATGTTAATTATTATCTCCTTTAAATGTAACAGCCCAATGGTGTGACTAGGATTATCCTTCTTTTTAAAGATGAAGAAATGTAGATTTAGCAAGCAAGGTTAAATAATTTGTCCAAGATCATACAGCTAGTCACTAGCAGAGCTAGAATGTGAAATTACGAGAATCTGACTTTTACTTTTAATCATTTGTACAACAATGGGTAGAAATCAGACCAGAACTATAAGGAGAGATTAGAGGACTAGAGGATAAAGACAAGGGGGTGTACATGAATATTAGGTGTGCATGTCCCCTTGAGAACGTTGGATTTCCGAAGGGCTGCTTGGCATCTGCCCAGCACTGGAATGAGAGAGGCGGATGCAGTAGCTGACACCCACTCCTTTGTGCCTAATGCCTTTGTTGCTCTTAATTTGTCAGCCTCTCAGGATGCTGTCAGCTTGGGGACCCATGTCCTAACAATGGACTGGAGAATGTGGGAAGGCCCTGTCTGGAGCAAAGCCAGGGAACAAAGACTCCCTTTCAGCTACTTTAAGGCTTTTGTATCCCCAGCACTATGAAGGGTGGAGGGTTTCTGGTTTTCTTTGGAACCTTGTTGGATTTCCCCTTGTGAGCACCTCTATAAGCAGAGGGTGGGGTTTGACCCACCTTCTAGCTAACACTGGGTGGGTTAGCCTCTGGAAACCTGGCCCTGGGGAGACTATGAGCAGCACTGCCACTGGCCTGAGGGTGGTTTAGCCCACACATCTTGTAAAGAGAAGGGAAAGGCATCTAAAAGAAAAAATGTCCAAACTCACAAAAGTTCCTCAAATTTGCCTACTCCACCCAACTTGGTTTTGCATATGAATGGGCTACAAGAAAGGGTAAGTTTCCTACTGTTTCTTTTAGGAACCAGAAACTCAGACAAAGAATTAAACCATTAAAATAGCGGGCCAAGTTTGTTAAGATGGGGGAGAAAAATAGATGGCCCAATCATATGTTCTATTTAAGCTGAAAATAAATTTAAAACTACATTTAAAAAGGTAAACAGATTTTTATGGCTGTGTCCCTATTTGCATGACAAAGTAATCATATATATATATATATCTACAAAAGTAGATCATCAGATCTTGTCTTTCTTTCTCAGAGCCACAGGTGTCTTATCTTTTGGCTAGCAGCCCGGCACTTAGCCTCTGGTATGAAAGAGGTCCTTATAGCAGTGATGAGTGATAAGTGTTTAGTATATTTTGAAGTAATCTTTATTGAGATATTGTGATAATGCAAATGCTCAGTGGGCTAAGCTGCTAACCAAAAGACTAGAAGTTCAAGTTTTCGTACAGGCACCTCGGAAGAAAGGCTTGGCAACCTATTTCTGAAACCTAGGATTTTGAAGTTCCCTCTTATATACTTTGGGCATGTAGCCAGTAGAGACCAGTCCTTGGAGAAGGACATCATGCCCAGAAGGGTGAAAGGACAGACAGCTCAGGCAAGGAAGACCCCCAATGAGATGGATTGATACAGCAGCTGAGGCAATGGGGGTTGGTGTGTTGGAATCAGTAAGACTGTCTCAGGACAGGGACAGGGCAGGGTTCAGAGCTTCTATACATAGGGCCACTGTGGTTCACAGGTGACTCGAAGTCACATAACAACAACAATAACAAAGCTGTTGAAAACCCAATAGAGCACCGTTCTCCTCTGACAGGCGTGGGACCTCATTAGTCAAAATCAACTCCACAGCAACTGGCTTTTGTTTTGCTTTGTTTAGACTTATTTTTTTAAATGCATTTTGACCAATGTGTAACCTTATAAACACCACCCTAGTCAAGATATAGAATATTTCTATCTTCCTAAAATGTCTTTGGGAAGCTCTGGTGGCAAAGTCGTGAGGGAATTGTGCTGCTAACCCAAAAGTCGTGACTCCGGCAGTTCACATGCACCAGAAGCTCCAGGGGGTAGAAATGGACAGTCTGTGCCATTTACAGCCTTGGAGACCTGTGGGAGTGTCAGCTAGGAACTGGCTCCAACTTGATAGCAATGAGCAAGTGAACTGGCCCTTAAAATATGCTGTCACAGACCTCCTTAAAGTGCTAAAGAGAAAAGACATCATTTTTAGGACCAAGGCTCTTTTGACCCAAGCTCTGGTATGTTCATTCATCTCATACACATGATTAAGTTGGACACTGAATAAAGAATAATGAGGAAGAATTGACACCCTTGAATTGTGGTGTTGACAAAGTATACGAAATATATCATGGACTGTCAAAAGACAAAGCCAGTCTGTCTTGGAAGAACTGAAGCCACAGAGCCAAGAGGAGAGTGAGACTGTCTCACCTACTTTGGTCATGGTAGGAGCCAGTTCCTGGAGAAAGGCATCATGCTTGATAAAATGGAGCATCAGCAAAAGAGAGGAAGACGCTGAACAAGATGACTTGGCACAGTGATGGCCACTCTAGGCTAAAACACAGTGGGGATGGCACAGGACTGAGAAGGTTCATTCGTAGATGAGGTCACTGCAAGCCAGAGCCATCCAGAAGGTACCTAACAATACCAAAGTCCTTCATTCACATGTGACTGGAGAGATTTCCTAGTGCGTGGTAAGAAATCCCTATTAACTGAGTTAACAGGGTTGTAGGCAATCTTTTGTAAAAAACAAAAAATATTTTATATTAGTTTGCTTACAAAGTTCATATGTATTGTATTTCGCATTATCCTTCATTCACTTGTATTTCATACAATCATTTCCATTCATTATGTTTTATACAATTTGTCATCACTGAACTATGCTCAGCATTACCATGTCTTTTCAGATCTCTGCCAGATCTTTCCCATTTCCTTTACCTGCCCCTCCACCCACCAAACTGTGCAACTCTATGATTTCCTCCCTGCCCTTCCTCACCACTCTGCTCCCACCCTCCCCCCACCTTGGATATGCTTACTAATTCTCCAATATTGGCCTTACGCAGTATTTGTCCTTATGAAACTGAGTTAATTCTCTCAGCAAAATGCTCTCCAGTTCCTCCTAAGTTACGAATTAATTTTTTGAATCATTGCTCCTGAGTGCTGTGTAGTATTCCATCGTGTGAATGTACCACAATTTCTTGATCCATTCAATTGTGGTTGAACATTTGGATTGTTTCTGTGGTCTTGCAATAGTGAATAACACTGCCATGAACACTGGTATACAACACTCCGTTTGTGCCTCAGTTCTGATTTTTCTCAGGGTCTATTCCTAGCAGTGGAATAGCTGAGTCATATGGAATTTCTTTGTTCAGCTTTTTGAGGAAACGTGTAGGCAGTCTTTTGCACTGACGGTTGGGGTGTCATTTGGTATACAGGCAACTTGGCAATAAATCTCAAAATTGTTTTTGCGTGTATTCTTCAATCAGTTGGTTTAATTTTCATTAATTTTGTTTTAAATATGAATTTATGCAACTTTCCAGAGGTATAAAAGTGTTATTTATAGAGAATAATTCTTGGGAATCACTTAAAGGTCCATCAACAGAACACTAATTAAATGGCTCATAATATAACCACTTACTGGTATGCATAATGTAATAGAGAGGAATGAGATTGCTCTTTATATATTATACAGAAGAGTATTCAAACTGATATATGAAGACAGCAATGTATAAAGCATTCTATATGGCACTCTGCCAACTGTATTTTTTTTCTTTTTTTTTGCCAACTGTATTTTTTAAAGATTATTTTTTTTAATTTGCTTTTTATATGTGTGATATACCTGTAGACAAAGGTAGTGTTTCCTAAGGAACTCTAACAGTAGTTGCTTTCGACAAGGCAAGTTGCAGAAATGAGGATAGTGTGAAGCAGAATCAGTGTTGCTTTTCACTCTATACTCTTTGATATTCTCTGAATTGATCTATAGTTGGATATGGTTACTTGTTAAAAATGCATTTATGTTTTTAAAAAATCAGACTATCCTCAACTTGAAAGCAGGTAGCGTTCCTGTTTCACTGAATGGCCTGGAAGCAGATGCCAAAGAGCACTTTTTAAGGCAGGAATCCACAGGCTCTAAGCCAGCCGAGCCCCATGCCACCCCTGCCTCTGCCACAGCTGACCCTTCGTAACTGGACACTCTAATCATTACCATTTGCATAAGTACAACTACATTGACCTGTGTAGCAGCTGCCAGTTTTGAATGAAGAGAATGATTTGTATTCCATTGGCATCTCTGACTGTGGCCTTGACCAGCCCTGAGATACCTTGCAGCAGCCAATCACCAGTAGGAAACCCCTTGACCTTTGCAAAATGAATTTGCCCATCGTTGAACCAGCCCCAGTTTTTTTGCCCAAGTAAAATGTCAATTAGATCACTGACTGAATATTGCTTTTGTCCAGTTAAACATTACATCCTTTTTGGATTTGCAAATATTTATTTGCTTCCCCCCCCCGCCGAAAACAGACTATATTCCCAGGGTCAATGTGTATTCTTGGTTGTGTGTAATTATTGCAAAAAGCCAATATTCTTACTCACTGGGGGGAGGGATAATAACTGAGTCATTATTCAAATGTCAGGCCTGTGTGGACTGTGGACAGACTCCATTTGATCTGGGTTTGGAAATGCTGCTAGCTAGCCTCTTGAAGTTTTCACGCATGGCATCTTTTTTCTTTCTTCACTGTCAAATGCATTGTTACCGAAGCCAGAACCTAAAGACGATAAAATCCAGTTTTCTGTTGGATGACCTTTAGGAGCTACAGGCAAGAGAGAAATGAATGGGAAGGTGGTGTTCTCGCAGTTTTACCCAGAGACAGAAGATAAGGGGGACACCCCCAGTAAGGCCTCAGTGGTTTTCATTTAGTATGTACCTAGTGTGCAAAAGAAGCGAGTGATGGGGTTTGTGACAACCCTGCATGCCCGAGCTCTTGGCATAAAGATACAGTAAGGAAGCAAATGCCTAGAATTTGTTGCACTTATTTTTTACGTTTCACAGAGGTTGAAACAAAAAAGGTTTCTAAACTCTTCCTTTAGCAGAATGTTTCTGCCCCTACTCCCTTTATGCCTTTTACTGCCTTTGCTTTATTTTAAATATCCCAAGGGGCTCCATTCGGCCCATCAGCCTTAGGCATGTTGTCCATCTACATGAAAAATAAATCGAGCCCCGAGCTAGCTGTTCCTCAACCTTAACTCTGCTTTAGAAATGGTTCTGTTATGTTCTCACTGTGAGGAGAACGGTGACCTCTCCAAGCACTGGCTTCCTGGGCCCTTGTTAAGTGATGCCCCGTCATTGTTAGGTGTCGTGAGTCCAGTTAGATTCACAGCAGCTCATGTAACACATTCGAACTGCCTCGTAGGGTTTTCTAGGCTGTAATTTTTCTGGGATAGAATCTCCATGTCTTTCCCTCCTACAGAGCTACCAGGTAGTTTGAAACTGCCATCCTTTCAGCTCATCCTGGTTATGTTGGTATATAACCAGTGCTCCATTAGTGATGCTTTGTGCCACATACCAAAACATCAAAGACCCCAAGTTTGAGGTTCTTACTTCATAGTGTGAAGGATTTGCCTATTGTGTGGCATACAGATGGGATAGTTTGGCCTGAACCTCCTTAGTCTCTTTTTACATGTCCAGGCCATTTTAAAGCTAGAGCTGACACCATTTAGACCCGTTGTGAAACTTCCTTCTAGCCTTTGCACCTTTCTAACAATAAGGATAGTCTGGGTGCAGGTGGGAGAACTTGCCTTTGACCAGTATAATTGTGTGTCAGTGCACAAATGTTCTCTGGAGGTGCTGCGGCCATTCATCATGGATAAGAGGTCTTCTCGTTAAATGGTCACTCTAAGACCATTTTCTGGAATCAGATCCTTAATGCAATTAAGTTTCCTAAAATGAATTCCTTTCTTTGCCCATTATACTACAGAGGCAAGTATGAGATGCGCTTTTATAATCAGTGGTTTGGCTGTCCTGCAGTTCATCTACTACAGCCAACCCTCACGGCTCGACGCACTTGACTTGTGTTGAATGAGGGACTTAGACGTGAATTACTTTATTTAGAGGCATAGACTTACCAGTGGGGGAGGACTTAAGAAATGATATAGTCCACATTTCTCTTTTAAAAAAAAAAAACACAAAATTGACATTAAATTTACCCTAGGGCATTCAGGTCATCAGCCGAAATGATACCCAAATTCCAAATCCCAAGAACCCCTGAGATTCCTCTTTGTACACCTACACTCATCACATTTGAAACTCAAAATTGATCACAAGCATCAAGCAACTTGAATTTGAGTGGCATTGTCAGATTTGACAGTGCAATTTAATCATCATTCACTTTCTTATTTCATCCACTCTGGTATCATGTATCATTCTTCCTCTCTACACGGAGTGACCAAGGGGCCTAGTGATCAAGTTGGACTCCTCTCGCAAGTCAAGTTCTGAGACCGCTTCTAATGTAGACATTCTCAAGCCCCAGTTATCAGCATCCAGAGAGCTAGACACTTCAGCTCCTGGTGGAGGGCTGTAGTCCATAGGAAATGACTCTGTTAATAACCTACAGCCTACATAGTAATGCTCTGAACTTGGAGAGGTATGTATGCGGTTAGGTAACTAGTTAAGTAGATAAGTGGATGTTTCTCAGTGTTACAGTTTGGAATCAGGGCTCAGCTACTGATGTCCAACAGTTCCTTAGGGTCAGAGAACTTGAATATCCCCTCCTCTAATTCTCCCACCTCACTCTTCTCCCATTTCTAATAAAGCACAAGATCATTCCCTTGTCCTGTACACACACACACACACACTTCTAGAGCCTTTTCAGAAATATGTGGAATGCATAAAGTAGTGGATGCCATCACATCTCAAGTTAGGTAAATACAGAGACAGCATTTTTAGTCTCACTGAAAAGTAGTTGTCAAAAATATGCCATTCATTCAGAGTCTCTAAGTGCTCTGTCAAGCTCTAACTTGATTAAAATTGAAAACCACATTGCTTGAAAACCAAACGTGAAATCGAAATCTCTTTACTCAGTGCTCTTCCATTCTGAAGCCAGGGCTTATGGATTATCCTCAGTTAATTTATGCCATCTTTGTGCCATACATTAATTTTGAATATATTTGTTGAAAATTTCCTGTAGCTTGCATTTATGGTTGTCAAAGGGGCTTTTATCTTGAAAAAAATGGTGCTGGTTTTAATTACAATTCTAAATAGCTTCATAACCATTGTGAACCCTGGATTTACATCATCTCTATGACAGCCTCGCAATTCCCGCTTTATTGATTTTGTCATTTGCTTCATTACGGTTAATGCAGACCTTTTGTACAGAGACAATTCTGGGGCTGCTCTCCTCTTGGAGGGGTTTGTCTAGCCCAACATGACCCCCTCTCCCTCCACCCGCTGCCTCCACCGCAGTGCTGACCCAAGAAAAACCGGTCCAGGAAATGTTTCCAAAGTGGCCATCCATCACAGGCAAAGGAAATGTTAGCTCTGATTGCCCGGCCCTTTCCTCTGATCGTATGGACGCTGCTTTTTCTTTGAGAACTCCCAGGTGCTGGGATCAGCCAATGTGGCAGGGCTGCTGGGTTCGCTTCACGCCAGGCCTCACTCACCACTGTTCAGAAAAGACTCTCATCAGGGCCAGCCCTCTTCAACATTCCAGCTTTGAGTCCTGAACTCCTACCTCCTGGTCTGGTCAGAAACAAAGGGACTGAAGTAGACTGGAGGTGGAGGTGTGTCATCTAATGCTAGGGTTACCCCCAGGATGTGAGTATCCAAGAAAGGATAGGAGTAACCTGAGGTGGAAAACCAATCAATTCAAGAAGTATTCTTTGAGGAAGAAAGCACAGAGAGCTTAAGAAATACAAGAAAATGTAACTCATCATTTGCATCCACTAAGGAAGGTTACAGATTGAAAATGACAAAGAGTTCTGGGAGAGGTACTCTTCTAAGTGGTGGGAAAGCTGAGCAGAAAACGCATCAGTTGAAGGAATGCAAGGAGCTGCAGGAACCTGGCCCCTACTTCCAATAACTTTAAGAGAGGGACGTGACTTGGAGTTTGGTGACTTCATTCAGCTCCCAGCCAGTGCTCCACTCAGTGTACCCAGCTGTCTGTGGGTGCTCGTATGCTGCCGTGATGCTGAACAAGTTTCAGACTTGAGCTTCTAGATGAAGATGGACTAGGAAGAAAGTTGTGGTGCTCTACTCCTGAAAATCAGATAATGAAAAGTCTATGGTTCATGACTTTCCAGCTTACCATAGATGCTGAGGATGACACAAGAACAGGCAGTGTTTTATTCTGTTGTGTAAGGTGGTGTTTTGGGTCTGGGGCTGACCCAGTGGCAGCCAGCTAGAACAAACATAAAGAAGCTTGAAACAGATAGGGTGCATCTTGTTCCATTACCCTGCCCACCGAGGCTTCAAATTGCTACTTGGATCTCAGCAAGGATAAGCACATCTGAGCTTGTGGTTTTCTATGGTAGAATTTGATGAAAGTTAACAGCAAATTCATATGCATACCTCCAATCCATTGAAGAGTTCCCAGCTCATTTGTTATGGGTAGGAGGAAACATCTTTGCCTTTTCAGTGTACTATTTTTTAAGTCTAACTCTTCAGATCCTCCTGACTACTACTGAATGCATTTTGATTCATAGTTGACCCTGCAGGACAGAGTGGAACTGCCCTGAAGGGTTTCCAGGACTATAAATCTTTACCAAAGCAAACTGCCTCTTCTTTCTCTCATGAAGCAATTGGTGAGTTTGAACTGTTGACCTTTTGGTTAGCTTCTGAATGCCTTAGCTATAGTGTTACCAGAGGAAAGGAACCCGTAATAACAAAGTGAGAAAATCCCCACGTGAGAACTCAAGGTCTGGATTAAAACACTGCCACCCAGAAGGTCAGCTCCGTGAGGCTTTTAAGAAACATCTACTTCAGCCCTTGTTTCACTGCTAGGAAAATTTCAGCCCAGAGAAATCAAGACAACTTGTCAAGGTCAAAGATCCTTGTTATCTGATTCCATAACATACTGTTGTTATTTTTCCCATAAACCCACACCATCTTAGGTGGTTTATTCTCCAGCAAATGGGGAAAATAAAAATCTTGTCCTTTCTTCCTCTAGAGCAGCACCACTGTGCCTCAGTCCTGAAGCGTGAGCAATGCTCTTCTTTCTCTTTTCTAGAAGAACTAGCAATAATTGTGCCATTTTCATCACAATAGGAAGTCTAAGGAAATGCAGTTCATCCATTTACATTAACTGAGAAAGGGAACAAGCTTCAGAAGGCTAGACAGGCTAGCTATTTCGAAAAGGTGACAACTTGGGCAGCCATCACCACATGATAGCTAAACAAAATGTGGTATGTACTGACAGTGGGTGATTGTTGTTATTTACCATCGAGTCAGCTTTGACTCACAGTGACCCCATGTGCAATAGCTCTGAACACTGCTCTATCCTGAGCCAGTCTCCAACACAACTACCCTCAATACCCCACTCTCAATCCACCTCATCCAAGTCTCCCTCTCCTATGCTGTCCTTTCACCATTCCAAGCATGATGTCCTTCCCTAAGGACTGGTCCCTCCTGGCCACATGCCCAAAGTATGTGAGACAGAGCTTCAAAATCCTTGCCTCCAAGGAGCAACTTGGTTTTACCCTCTCCAGGACAGACCTGTTTCTTTTCTTGGCAGTACCTGGTATGTTCAGTGTTCTTCTCCAGCACCACAACTCAAAGGCATCACTTCTTCTTCTATCATCCTTGTCACTATCCTGCTTTCTGATGCATAGCAAGTAATTGCAAAGACCATGACCTGGATTGGGTGCCCTTAGTTTCTAGACTGACATCTTTCCTCATTAGCACTCTGGAGAGGTCCCTAACAGCAGATTTCCCCAATGCAATTCTTTTTATTTCCTGACTAGCAGTGGATTATTCCTCAGCTTTTAAGATAAATGAATTCGTGAAACATGTTTCAGCATGGATGAACCTTGAAAACATTATACTGAGTAAAACCAGTCAGACACAAAAGGGCAAACAGTGTATTATAGCATTTATATGAAATATCTAGAATTGGCAAATGCACAGAGACAAAAGCTTGTTTGTGTTTTCTAAGGGTAGATGGTAGATGTTGAGCATATCTAGGCAAGTATTAGGTACAGTTTCTGTGAAGGGGGATGAAAAGGGATAATGCTGATAATTGTAAAGTGTGATAGATGCAATTAATGTCACTAAATAATACATGTAAAAATGATTGAAATGACAAACATTGTGATTAATGTATTCCACAACAATGCCATTTTCTAAAACTTAGAATTGGAATTAGAAAACTTCCAGCTTGAAGCAGCCATTTAAGTAGCAGTAGCTGAAACAGGAAATTTTTTTATAAATTTTTTACATTTCTTTCTATTTCTTTTTATTTTATTGTTTTTGTGTATGTGTGTACCATCGAATCAGATCTGACTGGTACAGGAGGAGATTGACCCTCCTTCTCCAGCAGAGCATCTGGTGATCTCGAACGGCACACCTTCGGGATTGCAGTCCAACTTCTTGTCTCTAGGCCACATGGGCTCCCTGAAACAGGGATTTTTAAAGTCCATCTCACATACTTTGGGCATGTTACCAGAAGGGACCAGACCTTGGTAAAAGACATCATGCTTGGAAGGGTGGAGGATCAGTGCAGGAGAGGAAGACACGGGATGAGATGGATTGACACAGTGACTGTAGCAATGGGGGCAGGTATGTCAGAGATAGGGAGGTTAGTTCAGGACAGCACAGGGTTCAGAGCCATAGTTCATAGGATCACTATTAGTTGTGGTCGACTTGATGGCACATAAATACAACACCACACTGTAACAGAGAGCCAGGAATCATTGCTCTACACAGTCTCCTGATAGTAGCTAGGTGGGAGCCCTGCCATTAGACCCTGGGCCTCTAGCCCTTCCTCTTGCTGTGCTGATTTTTGTCTTTTCCTTTGGTCTATCTGTTCTGAATTTGTTCAACTCGGTGAGCCCAGTGTGGCTGCTCCTGAAAGTCCTCTGAGAATTTAGAGACAAACTGGAAGGAAAATGACTCACCATTTTCACCTAACCCTTTAACCCCAACTCTTCCCCAGGGAACTTGGCCATGGGCTCTGTAATCCTCTCACACAGGAGGGCTGAATGGGGTGGGAGAATTGATAGAGGCTTCTTCCCTCTCGCTGCCCTGATGGTGAGAGCTACACCTTCCTTCTCTAGCTTTCTCAGAAAGGGAAGGGAAAGAACTCATCTAGGTAAAGTAAAAAATAAAATGAAATCTCGCTTCTGAAATGCAAATACCATCTACTAAGTTATCTGTCTGGGTACCAATGGAGAGTAGGGAGTGACAGTGTGGAAAACACAAAAGGCTAGCTAATCCGAATACATTTTATCTGGGATTCCGGAGTCAGGCCTATAATTTTTCATTCTTCCATCAAGTTTGCCATCCCCTTCTCTTTGCTTAAACCAATTTTTCCCCCCTGAGAATATAGTAACTGATAACATTCCCAAAGCAAGTTAAGCGAAATAAACTGGTATAGAGTTTTAAAGTTTGCTATGAAGAATTCTCAAAGGTTAGATGGATTAAATCCTCTACCCTAACTATCACCCCTACCCCTGCCTCATGACGGACAGAGTAGAACTCTCTTTCACTCTCCTTTCTCTTCAAATACCAAGTTAATTTCCAGCCACAATCAGTTAGAACTGCCCTCCCCCTGCCAGGTAGATCTGGACCTCAACTTCCCTGTTTTTCTCTGTGATGTTGTCGTATAGAAATTTACCCTTATGATGTGACTTTCTTACAAAGCTCCTCCCTGCCATAAAAAGAGAAGACTGTTGATCCCAGGGCTTGTGGGGGGTTTTATGAGGTAAAATTCACATGTTGTTGTTATTGTTATTAGGTGCCATTGAGTCAGGTATGACTCACAGCGACCCTATGAACAAAAGATCTGAACCAAGTCCTGTGCTGTGCCATCCTCACACTTTCTGACACACAAAGCCCATTGCAGCAGTTACCTTGTCAAACCACCTGGTTCAGGGTCTTCCTCTCCTTCGCCAACCCTCCATCCTTCCCAAAATCATGTCCCTCTGCAAGGAATAGTACCTCCTAGCAATATGTCCAAAGTATGTTAGGCAAAGCCTCATCATTCTTGCCTCCAAAGAGCACTCTGGCTGCACCCTCTCCAAGACATATCTATTAGTTCTCTTGGCCGTCCATGGGATGTTCAGTGCCCCTCTCCAACACCACAGCTCAAAGGTGTCAATTCTTTTTCTGTCATCCTTATTCATTGTTCAGCTCTTGGATACATAACTAGTAATTGGAAAGGCCATGGTCTGAATCAGACACACTTAGTCCTCAAACTGACTTTACTAGTCCTCAATAATTTGGAAAGGTCCCTAACTGCAGATTTTCCCAGTGCAATGTGTCTCCTTATTTCCTGACTGCTTGTGCCAAGGGTGCTAATTGTGGATCCAAGCAAGGTGAAGCTGTTGACAGTTTCAATCTCCTCTCCATCCATCATGACACTGCCTATTGGTCCAGTGGTAAGAATCTTTGTTTTCTTAATACGGAGACACAATGCATACTGTAGACTACAATCCTTGGTTTTCTGCAACAAGTGCTTCAAGTCCTCCTCACTTTCAGCAAGCAAAGTTGTGCCATCTGCATAATGCAGGTAATTGATGAGTCTCCCTCCAATCCTGATGCCACATTCCTCTTCGTAGAGTCTAGCTTCTTGGATAATTTGCTCAGCATATAAATTGACCAGGTATGGAGACAGAATACAACCCTAATGCACTCCCTTCCCAATTCCAAACATGCAGTGCTCCTCTTGCTCCATGTGTACCTCCTGATCCAGGTATAGGCTCCCCATGAGGACAATCGAGTGCTCTGGGATTCCCATTCTTCTCAATGTCAGCCACACCTTGTGATGATCCACACAGTCAGATGTCTTTGCATAGTCAGTAAAGCACAAATAGAAATTCTTCTGGTTTTTTTTTTCACTTTCAGCCAGGATCTATCTGACATCAGCAGTGATATCCCTGGTGCCACAGCCTCTTCTAAATCCCATTTGAACTTCTGACAATTTCCTAACTATGTACATTTCAGCCATTTTAAAAATGATCTTCAACAGTGTTTTGCTTGCACGTGCTATCAATGATATTGTTTCATAATTTTCTGATTAAGTTGGATCAGCGTTCTTGGGAATAGGACCGTTTTAATGTGTCCCAAGTGATGATTCCTAAAACTTTTCCAGTCTTCTGCAACCATCTAGCTAGCTCTAGATCGTTTGCATCTACTCACTGCTATCCCTCCAAGCTAGCCATTGAAAACCGCTAATTAGTGATAACCACTAATCAGCTTACCATTTCTGTGAATTTTACTTGTTCTGGATATCTCATAAACATGGAATCACTAAATGTATTCTGTGGTGACTGGCTTCCATCACTTAGCATGTTTTCAAAGTTCATCTGCAATTGGATCATGTGCTAATATGTCATTTCTTTTTATGGCTGCATAATAGTCCATTGTAGACATTCACCTCATTTTTCTTAACTTATTCATCTAGTGATGAACATTTAGGTTGTTTCTTCTTGCTGACTGTTGTGAACTGTGTTGCTAAGAGGATGCATGTATAATTTTTTGCTTAAGTATCTGTTTTCAGTACTTCCGGATTTATTTATATTTTGGTATAGAATCAATAGGTCATATGGCAATTCTGCTTTTTACTTTTATAAGAACCACCACACTTTTGCATAGTGTTTGCTGCGTTTTGTGTTCTCTCCATCATAAATGAGGGTTCAAGTTTCTCCATATTCTTACCAATTCTTTTTTTCTTTCTTCCTTATTTTTTTTTTAACCTTCTCCACCCTGGTGTCTGTGAAGTGACATCTCAATGAGACCCCTCAGACTTTATACGTCCTGTGTGCCGGGCACCATAGGGCAGGGAAGTAAGCAGCACAGACACTAATCTGCTTTCCTGTTGCTGACGAGTGTTAGCATGTCATTATTCACTAAAAATAATAGTAAAGAAAATAAGCAGCTGGCGTTCTCCCAGAGTATTTCAATCCTGTACGTTACTGAATTGAATGTGGTTATCAGCACTTCCCATGTTGCTGAGTTTTGATGCCCCCTTTTTTTCAGCAATTAATTTAGGGGCCTTGGTATCCCAGTTACATTGCATTTATGAAACACATTTTGTGGTGTCAACTATTTCTTTGTTCTACTTAATTTTCTGTGCTGAGTTCATTTTGCTTATGGATTTTCTTTTCACTTCTTTCATTATTGTTGGTTTTGTGTTTACTAAGTGTTTTTTCTTTTCTTCTAGGGAGTACATTTATTAATTTTTTGTTGTGGTTAATCTGAGATTTAGCTTTATCTTGCTACATTTATATTATCTTTTTATATTGCCTTTTCTTCCATATGGAAGTTTTCCAGTTACACCATTCATTCCTCCTTTTTATTCTGAAGTTGTCATTCTATACATTCGTACAGCTCTGGTTCCCTGTTTTCAACTTTCTGACTTTGTAGTTTTCAGTTTTGTAGCTTTGCAGCTTTCGCTTTTGCATTGTCTTGATAACTCTATCTGAGCTGGTATCTGGGTGGTATGATACTCTTGTATGTCTCAATCTGTTTCATGTCTTTCATTCTCTATCTGAAGAACTGCCTTTACTATTTCTTATAAAGACAGTCTTGTTATTACACATTCCTTTACATTTTGTTCATCTGGAAATGCCCTAATTTTGCCATCCTACTTGAGAGACAATTTGCTGGATTTATGATTCTTGGCTGGTAATTCTTTCCTTCCCAGCTTTTGTGTCTGCCACACCATGGCCTTCTTGCTTTTCTGGTTTCATGAGAAATCAGAATTTAGTCTTTTAATGTCCCTTTGTATTAGTGTTTAATTTCTCAGAAAATTCTTTCTGAATTCTTTGGTTTGGGAGACTTTCATTATGATGTAGCATACTATCTTTATTTTCAAAGGCTCTATCCAGTATGAGATTTGTTGAGTTAAAGAGTAAAGTGCACCTGAATCTAAGCCATGGTATTTTCAATTGCTTTGTATGCATCTGAAGTTGGACAATGAGTTAAGATAGTAGACGAAGAACCATTGCCCTTTGAGTGGTGGTGGTGTTGGTGAAGAGTACTGATTAGCCCATGAACTGTGGAGAACATAAAAGTGTAACCAACATGCTTCTTAGAGGCAAGGATGGTAAACTTTGTCTCACTTATTTTGTACTGTCGGGAGGGACCAGTCCTTACAAGAAGATATCATACTAAGAAAGGTGGAAGGTCAGAAAAAGAGCCTCAGACCAGCAATATAGATTGATAGAGTGACAGTGGACTTTAGCATGACAGAGATCATAAGGATGGGAAGGGTAGATCAAAGTTCAGACCTGTTGTTCATTGGGTCACTATGAGTAGTAGTTCAATTGATGGCACCTATCAATAGTAAAAGACTGCCAAAAGAACAAACAAATATGTCTTAGAGACAGTGCAGCCGCAATGCTCTTTGGAGGCAAGGATGATGACGCTTTGCCTCACATACTTTGGGCATGTTGCTAGGAGAGGCTATTCCTTGGAGAAGGATGTGATGCTTGGAAGGGTGGAGGGTCGCCGAAAGAGAGAGGAAGACCTTGACCTACCTGGTGCATTGTCACAGTAAGTGCTGCAATTGGCAAGTAAAAAAAGTGCAGGTAAGTAAGTGCAACTTGCAAGTAAGTGCTGCAATTGTGTCAAGATGTATGAAGATGGTACAGGATAGGACAGGTTCAGATCCATTATTTATAAGGTCACTATGAGATGTACTTGACTCGACAGCACCTAACAACAACAACAACAACAGAAACAACGGTAACATCTTTCATGATACCAGTGAAGTTTTCTGCTAAGGTACAAATATTTTCTCCATACTTTTCCTCTCCTTCTGTTCTGTTGTTGTTCTTCTTGTTGTTATGTTCTGTCAAGTTGTTTGTGACTCATAGCGACCCCATGCGCAACAGCTCTGAACCAGGCTCTATCCTGGGCCAATGCCATCTTCTCCGGCACACCCAACCTCATTATCCCAGCCACTGAGTCAATCCATCTCATCAAGGGTCTTCCTGTCTTGCACTGTCCCTCCACCTTCCCAAGCATGATTTCCTTCTCCAAGGACTAGTCCCTCCTTGCGCCATGCCTAGAGTATGCCAGATGGAGCTTCAGAATCCTTGCCTCCAAGAAGCAACCTGGTTTCACCTTCTCCAAGATAAACTTGTTTATTCTTCTAGCAGTCCACGATATATTCACTACTCTTCTCCAGCATCACAGCTCAAAGTTATCAATTCTTCTTCTAGCATTTCTAGTCATTGACCAGTTTTTTTGATGTATAGCAAGTAAATTGGAAAGACCATGGCCTAAATTAGGCACACCTTGATCTTCAGACTGACATTGTTGCTCTTTAGTTCTCTGGTGAGGTCCCTGACAGCACTTTCCAATGCATCTGGTCCTCTGATTTCCTAGCTGCTGGTACCAAGAGTGTTGCTTGTGGAACCAAGCAAACGGAAGCTATAATCAATCTCAATCTCTTTACCATCTATCATGATGCTGCCAATTGGCCCAGTTGTGAATCCCAATAATATATAAATTATCCCTCTTATGGTTAAACTATTACTGTATGCAGATGATATGATAGTGTACATAGAAAACCCCAAAGACTAAAAAAAAAAAACCAAAACAACAACAACACCCTGTTAGAGCTAGTAGGCCAGTTTAGTAGAGTGGCAGGATATAAGGTCAATATTCAAAAATTAGTGGGATTTTTCTACAATAACAAAGAGAACTCAGAGAAGGAAACCAAGAAAGCAATAACCATTTACAATAGCCGACCACAAACTGAGATACTTGGGAGTGAACCTAACTAGAGATACAAAAGACCTATACAAAGAAAACTACAGAAAATTTCTGCAAGACACAGCAAAAGACCTAAAGAAATGGAAAAATGTGCCCTGTTCATGGATAGGAAGTCTCAATATTGTAAAAATGACAATCCTACCAAAAGCAATCTGTATGTTCAATGCAATCGCAATACAGATACCAAATTCATTTTTCAAGAATAATTATCAAGTTTATTTGGAGATGCAAGAGACCCCAAATAAGCAAAACACCTCTGAGAAACAAAAATGAGGTGGGAAGCATAGCACTGCCTGACCTTAAAACCTACTACACAACAGTAGTAACCAAAACAGCATGGTACTGGTACAATGACAAGCACATAGTCCAATGGAACAGAATGGAGAACCTAGAAATAGACCCAGCTATCTATGGTCAACTGATATTCAACCATAGGAATATCATAGGAAGTAAAACCTACCAAATGGGAAATGACAACCTCTTCAACAAATAGTGCTGGCAAAACAGGACTGCTACATGCAGAAAGCTGAAACAGGATCCACATCTCACACCATAAACAAAAATCAACTCAAGGTGGATCAGAGAGAGACCTGGCAGTAAAGCCCTAAACCAGAAAGTTCATAAGAGACACACTGGGATCAAACTAAGAAGGCCTAGTCTATGGAGTAAAGAGACTACCAAATAAATAAAGCCAGAAATGCACAGTCTGGAGAGGATAAAATTGATGAATGGGACCTTCTAAACATTAAATCCCTGTGTGTATCAAAAACTTTTTCTAGGAAGATAAAAAGAAAACCTCCTGACTGGGAACAAATATTTGGCAATAGCATCTCAGACAAGAGTCTTGTAACGAAAGGTTTATAGAATACTCCTGGGACTCTAGAAGAAAAAGATTGATAATTACAAAAATGGGTAAAAGACATGGAAAGCCCTAAAATATAATACTTTTAGATATTTTAGGGCATTATTTTTATCGTAGGAGTATGCAATGAGGGTTGTAGAGTGGATTATATTTGGGGCTAGGGGGTGGGGTTTGGGGAGGTGCGGGGGAGGGGGATTGTGTACCAATGAGGGAGTTTTTCTTTTGCTTTTCAAGG
>NW_006399783.1:6738561-6844187 GCF_000299155.1 Elephantulus edwardii | reverse complement strand
AAAAAAAAAAGACATGGAAAGCATTTTCTGAGAGGAAGATACTTGAATGGCCTGCATACACATGAAGAAATGCTCCAAATCACTGGGAATAAGAGAGATGCAAATCATAACCATCTTAACCCAGTAACAGTGGCAAAATTGAACAGGACAACAAGTAATAAATGTTGGAGAGGATCTGGAGAGTTAGGAACTCTTATATATTGTTGGTGGGAGTTTGACATTTCCTCAAAGAGCTGAACATAGAAATTCCTTATGACTCAGCTATTCCACTGCTTGGACTATACCCTGAGAAAATGAGAACTGAGGCACAAACGGAGATTTGTACATCAATGTTCATAGCAGTGTTATTTACCATCACAAGAGCAAGGAAACAGCCCAGATGGTCAGCCACAACAAATGGATTGAGAAATTGTGGTACATTCATACAATGGAAAGCTATGTAGCACATAAGAGCAATGGTTTTGTAAATTATTACCTAACTTAGGAGGGACTGGAGAGTGTTGAGCAAACTGACTCGGTCCCATACGGACAAATACTGTATAAAACCATTATTGTAGAATGAGTATGAGGATCCAAGGAGGGGAAGGTGGAAGCAGAGGGGTGAGGATGGGCAGGGGGTTAATAGGATCGCACAATTTGACTACTGGAGGTGGGTGAAGGAAATGGGAGAGATCCAGTGTGAAAACCAATGTATTAGAACTTTGTAAATAAACCAGTAGTAAGGGGGGGGGGAAGCTATCCCCCTTGATAGTATCTCATGTAACTCTTTAGACTTTTCTTCCTTTCCTTGTATTCTTTTTTCTGATCATTCCTCAAAAAGATTAGTATTAAGTGATTTGCCGTTTATCATACTGATTATTTCTTCCATTGATTCAGTCCTACCTTTCTGTTCTCCATTGAGTTGTCTCTTTCTGTCATTTCATTATTAATCTTTTGGATCTCTAGATCTTAATAGACAGATTTTACTTGGCTTCCACTGCCACAAAGATACCTCTAAGTGATGTCTCACTAATGACCGTGGCCCCTGAAGACCTTAGGACACAGTCTGGTTAAGGCTGCCTTATTGTTTTGGGACCCTCTGCTTGCACTCCTTTGGTAAACAGTCTATCTGACTAATTGAGAAGCTCATTGAGAGGAAAGATTCATGAAAAGTGTAGCTTATAGCTGGCCTAAATTACAACATGAACCATTTTTCTGCATGCGCCCTGTTCCTGCTCTGGAAGCCACTAGCCAGCTCCCATTGCATGACCTGGAAGTGCAGCATCTCCTCAAGGTGGGAAGATTTGATCCTTGTCTTCTCTGACTAGAGCCAAAACAAGTCTCTACACCCATAAGGAGCTTTAGTGGCACAGCCAGCGAAGGCTCATCATGCTGCTAACCAAAAAGCCTCATTCGTGGTTCAAATCCACTAACTGCTCCTCAAGGGAAAAAGTGGGGCTGTCTCTTCCTGTTGAGATTTGCAGCCTCAGAAACCTACTGTAGAGTTGCTCTGAGTTGGAATCTACTTGATCATAGCAAGTTTGGGTTGAGTTTTGAGACATTCATCAATACATCTGTATCCATATACTTACATATGCCTTCTTATATACATATCAAGATACATATCTACCTATGTAATGTCACATATGTTTTGGTCATTACTACTTTTGCTGTGAAATTGT
This sequence comes from Elephantulus edwardii, assembly GCF_000299155.1. Classification (NCBI taxonomy): domain Eukaryota; kingdom Metazoa; phylum Chordata; class Mammalia; order Macroscelidea; family Macroscelididae; genus Elephantulus; species Elephantulus edwardii. Next base: position 6,842,526 of record NW_006399783.1, on the reverse strand, counting down.
GTGCTTTTTTTATTTTTTTGAAATTGTGTGCTCTATTGTTTACCAAAATAATCTTGTATTCTTATATACTTCTTAAAGGGAGCTCTGGTGACCAAGTGGTAAAATGTTTCATGGCCAATTCAAAGGCAGACAACTTTAATCTCAAGCTTTTCTATGGCACAAAAATATGCATTGCCCTCCTGTGTGATTACAGCCTCTGAAAACCTCATTTGAGGATCCGCTGTGAGTTGATTCCAACTGAGGTCCAATGGGCAGCAAGACACTGTACTTCTGAATGTCATCACTTACCTTGGTCAAGTTGTGTAGATTTCACCCATATATAGGATTACTATCCCATCACCAAAACTAACACGTGTCCACTGTTTAGAAAGTCACTTCCCCTCCTTCTTTCCAGCCCTACAAATAGCAAAAGAATCTTACTTTCTACATGTGTGCTCAGTCTTTCTTTTTATAAAAATGAAGCCATAAAAGTCAATAAATAAAAATAAAAGCCGTCTCCTTCCTGATAGACCCTAAAATTTCAAATAGTTAGAGATTCCTAAGAAAGCTAAATAAGAGAGAGGCAGAAACAGAAGCACTGTTGAATATTCCAATCTTATAACCTCAGATTCTGGGGAAGGTTATTTACAGGTTAATGAAAGCAAAGAGGCCTCAGTCCAGTGGCAAGGCCGACACTGTCTTTCCCCCCTAGACTTTTTATAAAAAGGAAAGTTGCAATCCCAAAGGCAAGAGGTTCGAATCCACCAGCTGCTCTGTGGGAGAAGGGTGGGGATTGCCTCTGAAAACCCACTGGAGGGTCAGTGGATCTGACTCAAGGGCACACAGTAACAACAATGCTATGAGATGAGAGTTTGGAAAAAGCCATTCATTTCCCCTGTGCTTTCACAAGAAGGCTTAATAGAAAATGTGGCCTTTGAGGGAAAGGATTTCTCAAGCAGGGAGGTGGGGAAGGGAACAGTCGAAACAGGCATGGAAGTGTGAAAGTCCTTGGTGCATTCATGTACTGGGTGAATAGAGATGGAGGGGACGATATACAAGACCCTGAAATCATGCTAAGGAGCCTGACTCGGTAACAGAGAAGCACTATCACCATGTCATTATCCACACAGACAGATCGGGACTCAAAGCTGAGTTTAGATATAGAGCCCTCAGTCCCTCAGTTTCTTCTTCTGTAAAACAGTGCTTATATTTTAAGAGCCAACTGATAAAAAACATTGAAATAATTTCTTGGGACTGCCCTATCAAAGAGACACATACAACAGTCTCTCATCTGGAGACTAGCAGTCTCAGAGTGCTTGCAGATTTCTGCTTTATGTGAAGGTTGTAAGGAAGGCTTGTTTCTCGATGCTTCAGGCAGGCCCTGCAGTTTCTTGGCCTGTAGATGAATCTCCACATGATCATCTTTCCTCTGTCTCTGTATCTCATCTCCTTTATAAGACACCAGTTACATTAGAGTAGAACCCACCCTACTACAGTATGACCTCAAGCTAATTTAACTGATAATATTTTCAAAGACAGTACTATGAAAAAGGTCACAGTTCACAAGAACTAGCAGTTAGGACTTCAACATAAATTTTTTGGGTCACACAACTCAATTAATGGCAGATGTACAAGATATTTAGTTCAATACCTGATTCCTTAATAAATCTGATGCTTAATAAACGATATGTGCCATTATGATTGTGGTTATTGCCATTGTTGCATTTTTTTAGTGTGGACTACAGGAAGCCATTGAATGTTCATTAGCATTTAACATTAGCAGGTATTAAGACGTTTCTCCCCACCTATATTCATTGTAAGGAACCTCTGGTGGTATGGCGTGATATGTGTTAGATTTTCAGCCAAAAGGTCCAAAAGGTTCAAATCCACCACCCATCCCACAGGGAAAAATGGATGGTCTCTTCTCATAAAGATTTATGACTTCAGAAACCTGATGGAGGGTTACCATGAGTTAGAATTGACATGACAGTTGTGGGTGTTGGCTTTTATAAACATCCTAAGGGCAGGAACTATACACAATAGATTGTGATGTGTGGCATTTGACATTTTTATATGCCCAACACATTACTTCACTGGCTATTAATCGAAAATAGCAACAAAGAAATGTGCTTGCATTTTACAATAACTATTCTTAGTGGTTCTCAGCTAGGAATGTTCCCATGTCAACATCATTCTCCCAGTAAGAGGAAAAGAAAGAAGAAGGAAAAAATATTTCCTCTGTAGGTTTTTAGTGACTTGATGTATTTCAATTTCACATCACCTATTGAAGTACAAAAACAATGTGAGTCTGATGTGCGGCCCTCAGTTCAGCAAGAGTATATTAAATATCTCCAATATTAAAGGCCTTGGTCTGGGATGAATAAAAAGAGATAGATTCAAATCACAGAAGAACCTGACCAAGATGAGTAAGAGCTTTTTCTTTAAAAATCTCATAAGAAATCCATCTCAGGTCATAAAATGCCAGAGTTGAAGGAGACTTTAGAGATTATCTAAAATGAATTCCTGCATGAAATATTATTTGTTTTAAAGCAAATAAAATTAGGCAATGGCACAAATACATTCTTAAGGCACATGCATTTCATTTCTTTAACATCTCAAACTTCCTTCCTTTTGAGATAGATATTAGTATCTACATGAAGAAACTGAGACTGGAACACGTGAATATGAACGGCTTAATTCACACAGGCAGAAATTACTGGAGTTGGTTCTCTCTATTGCCTTTGCTGAGAGCATCCAAGAGTTAGTGTGGACTGAAAAGCACAAATAAATTGAAGAACAACTGAGTGACATTTCCAGATGAGAGCTGGATAATTCTTTTTAAAGGAAAAAAAGATCTTTCAAGACCTAAGAGGCAATGGCTGCCCTCCATCCATGCGTTGTCAGGGAGAGAGGTCCCCCGGCTGTGCTGGGCCCTGGCCTCATCCCAGAGGTGATGCTTAAGATCCTTCTGGAAATGCAGACCAGCACCTCACCTGGGTGCCAGGATCCACATCTGTTGCGGCTGCCTTTTCTGTCTTGGAAGAACTACTTGGGTTCTAACGTGTGCTTGTTAGTCATATTCTCATCTCTGGCATCCAATGAAGAAATTTCCGAAATCTCCACGGAAGAGAGACCCACTCAACTCAGTTTGTGCTGGTTGATTTAGAAAAAGTAGTAAAAGCCAGAAATGTGGGAGATAACTTTTCTTGCCTGTTAACAAAAGCACATTTCATCTTTGCAGCGCCCCACTCCCTCTCCCCTCCTGCGCCTCTGCCAGGGAGGAACCGCAGATGGTTATCACTCAAGAGTGTAACTAGGGAAACCACAACCTGCCCCCATCGCTATGGAGACAGCCATTTATTTGTTCGGCCTCTGACTATTCATGACATCAGCAAGGTCGGCGAGTAAAACACAGATACTTCCTACAAAGACGTTCCATCCCCGATGAGGAAGGCTGAGAATTGATTAGAGAACATCCCAGCCACTTCCTGAGCTTCTACCTGCCTTGATGCAGGTGTGGTTGTGAAAAGACAGCCCATTTTACAGAGGATGTAGGAAAGAGATTTTTAGAGCGCTTGTGCCCGAATGCCAGTTCTATGATCCCACAGTCATTTTAAGCATCAGAGACACAATGTGAACAAATGATCATTGGGATCTATTTCCAACTGAGTCAAGCCGTGGGTTGTAATAGTTTTCCAGGGATTGATGGATTTCTCAAAATGGATGATAGCTTTATATGCTAAAACAGGTAAAGTCCTGGGCAAGTCTTAGCAAGCTGATGACCCTGGATGGAAGGCCTTTTGATCCCAATATTACGTTGGTGCACACATTGACATGAATTTGAGGCATATCTAAAAACTTAGGAGTACTCTTTACAAACAGAAACCACACTTCCATTTTAATATACAAGTATAAAAGTTTTCGAAATCCAAATGAAACACTCTCATCATACTTGTGGGGTGTTTCAGTTTGCTTTTCTTCATGTTGTTTTGTTCTTGTTGTTTTATTTTTCTAGAAATGCCAGGAATTCATTTTCAGTTTAAATGCATCCAAATTCAGTGAGAGCTCAGCTTTCCCCCCAATAACTAATCTTAATGCTAAATTGGTTGCCAGGGATATTGTTCCCCTTACATTTTTCATCACAAATTCATTTGCCAAACCTCACCATATAGGAAACTGTGTAAACATGGAAGCAGGGTTATTGATATTTCCTAGTGATGTGTAAAGCCCTCTTTATTCTTCCAGGCCTGCGTGCCTCTTTCTTGTCAATCCATCATCTGTGTTTGCATTATTGCACTGTAGTCTTTCTGGAGCATCTACTACGGTGGATGCAGTTATCCTCCTGCTGAGAAGCTGCATATGTTGAACAAAAATACGAGATATACTAAATAAAAGACAGTATGCTAGCTGTGTGGCAAAGGATGCATAATGATGCTTGTTAAGATAGATTCATGCTTCCATTTTTAACAAAGTTTCTAGGCAAGAGGTTGTGATCGGAGAGCTTAATTAACCTACGAATCGGCCCTTAAAGTAGATTTGGTTGGTTGCTTGAAGCTTCTGTAATGAATGCTAACAATCATATTTCTGTGAATGTGACAGAATGAATGCACATTAAATTTCAGAGGTCAATAATTGTTTGCTTTACCTATTTGGAAGGTGGCACAATGGCGAAGCACTTGAAATGGTCAGTAATTCCAGCCCAGAATCTACCCCAAAGGGGAATGATGAGGCATTCTGCTTTGATCAAGATACAGCTTTGCAGACCCTGGAGCAATTCTTCCCCATCCTACAGGGTCACTGTGAGTCAGGAACAACTTGATAGCAGTCAGTGGTAGAGGATTTGCCTACTTTTTATTACATATCTTCATTTACATGCATACAATATGGAGATATTACATGACATTATGTATGTAGAAAATATCTGCTTAAAGTTGTCAGTTCTGTAAGGAGGGATCTTTGAGGAGACTTAAATAATTCATACATCAGCAAACTAATCTATATGCATGTATTCTTGGGTCTGGTGGACAAGTGTATAAAATGTGCAAAGGTATAGTCACCTCTCTTTTGCTCATTTGAGATGTTGTTTTAATGTAGAATTACAGTAGCTTCTTAATGATGAGAAGTAGTGACATTTCATTAGCAGATTGTGGCTTAGATCAAGTGTTTGATTTGCCTACAAAGTGTGGCAAATTATATGAAGTGCATGCATTTCTTTTGAACATTTTCCCCTTATTTCCAGTTAAAATAACTGAGGGTTCTCTGTCCCCACTTTCATTTTGAAGACCCCAGGCAGCAGTAGACAACTGCTTCTATAATTTTTTCTTCACTAATGATTTTTCTAGAATCTTGAACTGTCATAAAAACACCCCTCAACATTTCAGATGTTATTACTGGATTTTTTTTTAAAGACAGTTACATACTGAAGAGAAAAGAAAGCACGCACATTAAGGCTATTTCATGTTTTGTCTTCTGATTTGTCTCATGAAAGCAGTGATTCCCTGGTTTGGGGCTTGTTTTGTGTTTTGTTTCTTTTTAGTGGTAACATTCTGTTTCCCATCAGTTTAGAAAAAGAAGTCCGCTTGGAATATGTATGTGTACAAACAGAGATATTTCATCAAAAGCAAATTCAAATTAGTCTTTAGAATTCTTTGTGCCTCTTAAGATAACTGAGATGTAAAACCCCACAGGTGGTAACCTTCTTCCAGATATTTTCCAAAAAATCTTATACTTTGTTCTCCCTCTCGGGTACACACACAATGCAGTCCGTTAATAATGCTCGGATGCTCTTTATAGGCCGTTTAATTGTTGGGTCCTGAGACCATACCCTTCCTTTGGATTTCTTTTAAGGCTTCCCTTGTGAATTTCGTGTGGAAGTCCTTCTGCTGTTTTGCACACTTTGTGCAGATAGCTTTGTTCTGAAACGAGCCAGCTCTGGAACTCCAAAGGGTATTGTACCTTAGCTCCTTCTCGCGCTCACTCGGCAGGAAGAGGACAACAGCGGCTCTAATGCAATGAAGTCTTAGAACAGATCGCTGCTGCTGGGTTTTGGGTCCTGGAATAATGGTACCCTTAGGCGAAGCTTAACTATCCACCTGTCCAGATGCCAAGGCTCTCAAAACATCTGGGTGAGAAGTGAACAGTCCTCGGCATGCCCCAGTGTGTTGATGTGCCATCTAGATGACTAGTTGGAAATTTTCCTTTTTTCCCCCCAGATACTCCATGCCTGTTTTTCTTGAGATTTTCATTTTCAAAGTATTCCTTATTAGAACTCAAGTGATAATCCCTTCTTTATTCCTTTTCTTTCTTCTCCTCTACCACTTTTCTTCCTCTCCTTCATCCTCCTTTTCTTCCTTCTTGGGTTTTTTTGTTTCTGTTTTTGTTTTTGGGGAGTTTTTTGTGGCTTTATGTATGGATTGCATAGTTACAGCCAGTTTCAATTTGGGGGTGGGGGGAGGAGGTGTTGTATGTGTTTAGCTTCAGGATTTAATTGTGCCTCTTTAAATTTTTGAGCCACTTAAATATTTGTATCCAGCCTCAATGAGGAAATCTGAAATTACAATTGAAAGAGATGCATTATGATAATCAGAGGATATTACACTTATGAATGGGAATCTTCATAAAAGTACAATCTCCTTGTCGGCTGTTTGTGGAGATTATTTTAAGCCCTTACTCATGCTGGTTTTCCTTTTAGACTTGTTATTTCCTCAGTGTACGAAAATACCATACTCACAAAGCTCTTTTTCAGGGAGCTTGCATTTGACTGAGGTTCCCACCCTAAGTGGGCTCTGGCACAGTTTTAATCCATTGTTTGCTGCCACCTGAGATTCCCAGTGAAATCAGAGCAGTCAATTTAATATTATGAACATTTAGGGGCTTTTCAGCTAATTAACGAGCACTCAAAAACATACTGCCATCTAGGCATGTTGACCCTAAAGGCTGAGTAGAACTGACCCACGCTTTTCCAAGACTGAAGATGTAGTTACAGAAGCAGATCAGCACATCTTTCTCTCTAGGAGCGGCGGCTTCTGGGTTCAAACCACCAACCCTTCTGTTAGAAGGTGAGTGGATTAGCTACAGTACTACCAGGGTTCCTTATTCACAGGCAGGCTAATAATAAAACTTTTGTATAAACTGAATAGTCTATATACAATTGAGGACAACAGAAGTTGCCTCCAAAAACCAACCAGTCTTCCTTCTGTCCATTGCTTTCTGCTCCTGCCCTCACCCTGGGTCCATAGCAATGTTTCCCAGCTCTTCTTCACAAATGCTCTAAGATCTCGGAAAACCTGGGAGAGAGACACTTAGTCCTTTGTGGGCATAGAGGAAGGGAAAGTGTGTTCCTCCTACCCATTGTTGTTACTGGTAGGTGTAGAGGGCCAGAGCCAGAGCCAGTGTCAGAGTCCTCAGATAGCAAGGTCAGCACCAACTTCGTCACGTTTACCTGCCAATGCATAGTGAACCACTTAACATTTCTGCTTCTAGGTATGACTGGTATCAGTCTATCTCCCAACCTCACAGCTCCCTCCTGCAGAATCAAAGCCTTTTTAAAATGTATAATCCCCAACAGGGACGGCGTCTCTAATAGGCAATGTAAGCACAGGCTTCCTTGCGCATTGGCTTCCTGCTCTGTAGTGAACAGTTTCACGTGTTTCTCACCATCTATTTGGTTTCACATGAAACTGAGGTGAAAATGTCCACGACACAATAGTAAGTATACACTATGTCTGCATGGGCTACCTTGCTTCCTAGGTGATCTGCTCCCGGCCAGGATGGCACGGCTCATTGGCCCACAGCCTCTGTGCTGTACGATCTGGCCCATCCTGACATGTTGGCAATATAAAGACACATTCTGCAGTCTTGAGTGACAGGCCACCTGCGAAGACCTGGCACTGAGCTAGGCACAGGATGAGTTTGCTTGCTGAGATTCAGTGGCAATAGACTTCTAATTAGCGAGGAAAAATGGAAAGAACTATTGGGCACCCTGGAGACTTGCTGAATTCCTGTCGTACATTTGGCTCGTGGGTGATGGTGTACTGGGTGCAGGGTGGGCGGCGGGCTTAGGAGAGGGTCTTTGAATGAGCACTTGCAGAGGTACTTTGACATATATAGACCTTTGACATGAAAACTCAGAACACACCTCAGCAGACTCTGGTCCCATCAATCCCAGAAGTGAGCGGTTAAGTGAAATGCCATGGCCTCGGTGCCAGAAGACTACTCAAAATACTGGACAAAAAACTCAGCATGTGGGTGTTTCACCCTTATCTTCCCCTTCTGTATGCTTTAAACTAATGTCTGTGCCTTAAACTATAAACTGTAATTTTTAAAAGAGAAAGAAATCTTATCTAAGCCAAATGTATGTTTATTTTGTTTCAAAGACTTAGCTATTTGCACAATATATCAGGAATGATTGTGGACAATGAATTAGGGGTGATTCCTCCCACATTCATTACCTGGGAAGCAGAGTGCACATTTTGATTTACGTATTTCCCTGGTAGGGGCCACACCGCTCTATACCAGTAAGTCATAAGAACGGCTCTTTGACGATCAAGGCTGGGATACAGCTTTTGTTTACATATCTGTAGCAATAATGAAAAGAGACAAGCTTGTTCAATATCCTCTAGAAAAACACACTTAAGCATAAATGTTTTAAAATTTGGTACATTTCATAGTTTAAAAGGGTTTACAAAATGCAGCCACAGAGATGCTTATATTTATGTTAAAGCTGAGTTTTTCATTACTAAGAAACAAGTAGTGCCACCCGGGAAAATATTTACACATATAATTGAGAGGATCCTAGGCATCTCTCCTTTTATGCATAAAAGGATCAAGGTGCCCTGCTAAGACCCATTGTCTCACTGCGCCAGTGTCTTGTGTTCCAAAGACCTTGATGGAATGCTGGGTTGTGTGTATTTTTTTTAAAATCTTCTACCAATCTCCCTTTATTTATTTTTCTTTTAAAAATCTCATTCTATTATTTCATTCCCCCCCACCTCTGTTTCCTATGACTTTCTCTCCTCCCAAGCAGATTCCGTCTTTTCCATGTAAAATTCTGTACGTTGAAAGCATCCTAGTTGGCTGTGGGTACTATGATATAGAAGAAAGCATAGAAAAGACCTTATAAAGCCAGCAAGAACATTACTATCGTATATTGAAAGGACTTCTCAGAAGGTCTGCACAGCAGCAGATGCACCGCATACCACCATCGTCTGGATACACCACCCCAGACTTCCCAATGTGATGAGGTAGATACTTTTCACTGAGGTGGACGGGGCTGTTTTTGCCGAATTCAGCAGGTTCATTGAAAAGTTTCTTGGAGCCAGAAGCTAAGTCCACTGCATTTGTGCTTGGTAAGGTTTGGTGGCCTTGGCCTGGGACAGGAGTGTTGATTTATCAGCTCTTAAGCGGATGATAAATCTAGAAGCTGGACAGCAATACTGGACTACCTTCGCAGAACCACTGCAGGGCATTGCCAGTCTACAGCCCAACACTCGAGAAACCCACGTAAAAAATCCTCGGCAAACTAACACTAAGGCTTCCTGGAGAATTTGGGACCCGAAAACAGTGCGGTCCCTGCCAGTGGGCATCAGTGAGGACACTTATCACTTCATCAAAGATAAAGAACTCTTCAACCTAAGGAATGCCTCTGCTTCTGGACACCCATTTCCTGCGATTCTCAAAAACCAGAATCTAAACATCTAACTCTTGTACCGCGTCACCTGAGATGTAGCAGATCCATCCGTTCTGGGGTGCAAATGTTGAGAGATGCTCTAATTATATGTATCTCATTCACACGCACTGACATAATCCTACCTGGGTTTTGTTTAGTGATAATACTATTTTCATTTTAATGGTCTGCCTTCTGCAAAAATGTAAGCCCTCCTTGAAGGTGACTTGTGCAACTAAGCTGTCCATTTTGTGGGATAAGTGTCTTAGAATAGGTTAGAGTGGGTTACAAAGAAAAATTCTAGTAAAAGAAAATCACTTCACCAGAGAGGTTTTATTTGTTCTGGGCGAAATGATGGAAAAATCTGGAAGGAGACATTTTCCATACAGGCTCAGTTTTTCAGGAGCCCCCACAAAGATGGCAATGTACTTTGTAGACAATGTACAATAGGCAATGTTGTATTTGTAACCATTTTCTTTACAGCATCTTTTAAAACAAACAGAAAAAATCAAATGAACTATTTAAATGATGTTTAAGCTGAGGTGTCTTCATGAAAAATATCCCGACTCACACATCATATATATTTTGATTTATGTATAAATTATCTTATTTATTCTCTAGTTAAAATACTTCAGTCCCAGATGAAAATACATATTAGTGAAGAAGCCTTTTTAGAAAGACATTATTTTAATACTCATAGAATGAAGAGGGATTTTTTTTAAGGCTGAAATAGGTGCATTTAATTCTCCCCAATTTAAATGTAAGTGGTGCATCTTTAAGGCAATAACGATAGTCCTTTTTTCTCTCCCGTCATGAGCACTTCCATCAATGGATTTCTTTAATGTTGATGGTGGTTGGTGCAGTTTGAGGGAATCTGTATTTAGTCAGAAAATGCTTCCATAGAATGACCTACCAGATGGGCCCCATCACAGAGCAGGAGGCATCAAACCACCACAGACATTTGGTGCTTAGAATAATAAAAAGACTATAAAATTAGATTAGTTGAGTCTAATTTGGAATTGGTATATTCCCCATGCACCCTCGCCGCTCTTGGGCAGATAAAGCCTTGAGATTTAGCACTGTGTCAGAGCCGAAGACTGCAACTTCCAGTAAAAGGGAGAAGAAGGAGAGAGGGAGAGCAGAGGGAAGCATTCTGGGAGGTCGCGGAGGGCAGAGCAGTGACCTCCGATGATTTACAGGCCTTTAGCTTAATGAAATTGTTTCAGTGACATGACGGTAAGAGCTCGTAATGGATTGGATGCCCTAATGTAATGAAATTACTCCCTTCTGCCTAAAAAAAAAAAAATGCGCAATTAATATTTACTGAGACCTGACAGCCTTCGGTGTGCTCGTCTGTGCAGTTCTCTGAGACAGTCAGAGAGGAGAGACGGAGCAGCGCGGAGCGTGCAGACAGGCTGGCTCGGAGCTCCCGGCGGGGACCGGCCGAGCCGAGCCGAGCGCAGCCCGCGGGGGCGGAGGACGGGCGCTCCGCCCGCCCGGGGACGGGGACGCCCAGCCCGGCCGCCGCGCCGCCGCTGCCCCCTCGGCGCTCATGCTCTCCCCTTGCTTTTCCACAGGCAACTGGACAACAACCACATCAGCTGCATTGAAGATGGAGCCTTCCGAGCGCTGCGCGATTTGGAGATCCTGTGAGTTGATGCTGCGATCGCTGCCTTGTGTGTGCGAGCGTGTGTATGTGTGTGTGCGCGTGTGTGTCCGGGTGAGGAGGCGAGAGGGGGAGTGTGTGTGCAGGGGGGTCCGTGTGGATGCTTCTCGGTGTCTCCTGCTGCAGTGCTATTAAAATTGGGAATGGGGAGATCCCTCCGGCTCACCTTGGCCAAAGTGTTTGCAGGAGGCAAAGTGTGATTTCTCACCTCCCATGAACTGGGGGTTCCTGCTAATTAAGTCTCAATTGAGACCTTTCCCCCAATCTCGATGATGTATTTGTTGTTGGGTGAAAGAGATGGGCTGGAGTAGCCCCCCAGCACCTATTGGAGCATTCAGGGAGGGTCTGTGCGAGTGTGGGCTTGCGGGGAGACAGGTTACAAGTCTGGGGAGACAGTAGGGGTTAGCGCCCTGAATGGAAAAGGGACCTTGTCACAGGACAGGGAAAATAGCAAACAGCCTGGTAAAGTCCAATCATTGCCATTGCTGGTGGGAGCTTTTCTAGGGTTTTAAATTCAAACTTTAGCAGTCACCTTAAAGTGGCAGAGGAGGATAAAATAGATGTGAGGAGGTGGTCCCGTCCCCCGAATACTTTGCAGAGAAAAATATGTTGCTGTCTTCCTCCATTCTTGATATTTAAATGGATCTAACTAAGAAAACCTGAGTTTTTAGAAAGCTTGTGTACAGGGAGTTATCGTGGGGTCATTCAAACTAAAGTTGAATTGTGTAAGAAAACATTTTTATTGTCCTCACCGAAGGCCACACTTGGAACTGCCCCTGATTCAGGGAAACACCCAGGGGGAGGTGATAAAGCATGAGAGGACTTGTGTCAGGAGACTTGTGGTTCCGTCCAGAGCCTACCACTCATTAGCCAGGTGACCTTGGACAAGTCCCTTTAGTGTTCCAAGCCTCAGTTTTCGTGTTTGTAAAATGAAAGGGTTCATTGCTCCCCAGCTTGGAGGTGATATCCCCTTGCCAAGTTCTGTAATTGCTTGGTTCTGTAAATAATTCAGGTGTTACATCCTATCCAGGGAACGATGAGAGAGTAGGATTTGTTGAGCATTCCCTAAAAAGAAAAAAAAAAATTACATAGTCACGGCTTACCTGTCTCTGCCTTCCAGAAGAATGAATAAATGTCAAACAAATGCATAGATGAATATGTTATAGTGCCCATTGTACATGAAGAAAAAGGCAGGGAAGGGAGGTCCTCCATCCACCTTTCTTTCACCTGGTCCCGCAGACAGTACATCCCCACATTGTTGAGAAGAAGGTGATTCCAAGAGGAATCACGGGAAATAAGAGGGGATGCTGATGCTGCAAGCTGTTTGCAATCTGATGAAAGCCGAGAATTCCTAGGACAGAGGAGGCGGGACCCTCAGCCAGGGAGGTCAGATTGTCATTCGTAAGATGAATGGGCTCTCCTTACCCAAACTCTGACCCTGAAACCCAGCAACAAATGCGTGTCTGCTGTGGAGAGGATGCCAGCCCAAATTTAGTAACCGAGGGTTTCTCTTATCAGGAGGCTGGGCATGAGAAGGGATGGCTTGCCTAAAAAGAAGCCTTTGTAGAAAGGGCTTCTGGGAGCATAGCACCTTTTCTCCCTTGTGAGAGAGAAGGAGAATGATGAGAAAATTCCTTGAGAAGGGACCAGGAAATGGAAGTCAGCAGCTGCCATGGAACAGCTGTGACAATTTGCCAGGGAATGAATGTAAGCCCTCTGTATTGGGAGTGTTGTGGTCCTGTCTGGGGTAGATAGGGAGGGACCCCGCCTGGGTTTGGAAGTGGGACTTTGAGCTGACTTAACCTCTCTGAGTCTCTGTTTCCTCAACTTCAAGAAGAGATCATAATAGGAGATGCTAAGTGTTGTCCTTTCTGCTTCCTCAATTTCCCCTAAGTGGTGCAAATGGTTTGCGCTCAACAACTAACCAAACAGCTAGTGGTCCGGATTCACATAGCAACACCACAGGAGGAATGCATGGCCATCAGCTTTTGTAAAGGTTACAGGCAAGAAAACTCTATAAGGCACAGCTGTACACTGGTGGGCTTGGGCTGGGTATTTAGGGGAGGCAAAGCTGGACCTTTTTCTCTCCATCGCGCCCATATCCCTCTCAGTCTCCTCTCTGGACAGGATTTGGGAGTGTCTCTTTCCTCAGATTTTTGCTCTTAAAAGATATTGTGGTACCCAGGTACACCAGGTCTCTCAAACTTGAGACTTAGGAACCACCTGGGGGAGAGAGAGTGCTTTCCATCTCCTTGTCATTGTAAAATGCTGACAGGATCTGATTGGTTTATCTTCACAATTCCAAAGAAAGCCAGATCAATAGCTTTGTTTTAAAGATGCACTCATTTGGCTTCACATGGCTAAGTACTTAAAGTTAATCATAATCAGTTATTCCGTGGGTTTTTAGTTTCCAGCAGAGGCACACAGTTTTGGCACCATCAATCTTCATGAGGAGCCATCCTGAAATTGGCTGGAGCTGACATCTTCATTTAAAGTACCACCCCACCCCGCCCCCAGACCTTCCAGATCTCATCCACACCTTGGCATTTGATAACACTTCTCTGTAATTGCAACTTAGGCACCATAAAGAATCTTGACAATGAAATAATAGGTAGGAACCAAGTGAGGACATCTTAGAATAACTTACTATATTCTTCAGAGAGTGAGAAAGGATTCCAAAAGCTCTATCCCCAGAAAGATATTTCTTATAGGTCTAAAGTTTTACAGTCAACAGATTTAGAACACAAGATAGGATACTTCACGTGTGTAGAAAGTTTTTGTCTCTGCTATTAACGTATAAGAATTTTGGGGAAACTCATAATCATCTCATGGAACCTTTTCTCAAAAATTAACTTAAATTTGTGAACTTCAAATACTAATGGGAATATTTCATCTGGGATAACCCAGTTGTTCCATCCTTCCTATCGATGGATATGCAATAAACCTTCTCTCCACCACAGCTGAGGCTGCTTTTCTCAGCTTCATTGAATGAGAATTTAAGAGGTGAGTCTGGGAAGGAACCATTCACTGGCTGTTAGGAGAGAGGAAACAATATATGGTTTGCAACCATGATGAGATCTGCTCATCTCAAACACATTTTTGCTTCATGTCCAATAGGAGTAAGGACATCCAGCACAGGGCGTGGTGAGCAGAGTAAGTTACTGTAAGAAGTCATTCCCTACCTTCCCAGGTAGCCACAGAAAGAGAAAACAGTGTTGGGTTTGGGTGTGGTCAAGACTTGGATTTTGCTCCATAGGACTTTTCTAGGCTGTGACCTTTCAGAAACAGATTACCAAGTCTTTCCTCCAAGATACTCCTGGGCAGGTTTTAACTGGCAACCTTTTGGTTAATAGTCAAGAGCCTAAGCGGTTGTTCTACTTGGGGAAGTGACCACAAGGTGGGAATTATAATGACAGTGACAATAGCTAGCATTCCATATTGGTGGGCTCAGACTTATGGTGATCTTCCATGTGACAGAACAAAGCGTTGCCTGCACATTGCCTTGTCTTGTGCCATCCTCATCATGGTTGGCACACCTCAGTCCATTACTGCGGTTGTCGCTACTCTGTGCCCAGCAAGAAACCTACTCCTTTCGGACTACTTGCTGAAACTGTTACTCTGTCATTCAGGTAGCATCTCATAAACATCTTTTTATTTATTTTTTTTAAAAAGGCATATTGTTGTTGAGTTATAGTCAACATGTAGACGACCCTCTGGTAGATTTCCAAAGCTGTAAATCACAAGGTAGGAGACTTCCCATCTTTCACTGGTGGATTTGAATTACCAAAGAAATGCAACCTTGGAGTTAGTGCAACTTCCTATAATTAGGCCACCAGAGCTGTTACCTGCTTAACTATCAATCAGCAGAGCTAGGATTTCAAATGTCAGACAGAGCTTACACGATTAACCATTCTAACAAACTGCCTTTTTGGTCCACATCAGGGCTCTCTCACTGCTTGACCTCTCTGCAAAATCAAAATGTGCCGTAGGGCACACCAGAACACCCAAGAGCTGAGCTAGGCCAACAATCAATGCTTACACTCCTGCCAAAGAGAATTTGAGGGCTCACAAAATTAACCTTGTCAGTTCTCTTTACCTAGTGAGAGAGTCCCTAAAAGTTAGTGACATTTGAGATTCATAGGGAAATGAAAATGATCTTGGATTTTGTAGCAATGTATATGTAGTTGTTGTGTACCGTCAAGTCAGTAGTGACTCATAGCTGACCCTCTGGTAGGTTTTCAGAGGCCGTTAATGCACAGGAGGAGATTGCTCATCCTTCTCCCATGAAGCAGCTGGTGGATTTGAACCACATGCCTTTGGGGTTGCAGTGCGGTTTCTTACCACTAAGCCACAAGAGCTTCCTCCAAAGAATTCTGCCGCTGCTATGGTTAAGGCATTCAATTGCTAACCAGAACACTAGTCATTTGAACCCAGCAGTCACTCTGAAGGAGAAAGATTAGACAGTCTTCATCTGTAAAGACTGACCTCCTTGGAAATCCTACAGGGAAGCTCTACTTTATCCTGCAGGGCTGCTATCATCATGTGATTCGATTGCAGTTGGTTATACTAGACACACTGGCGGGGTGGGGAGACAGGGTAGAGCTTCTCCCTAGGATTGTCATAGCTAGAACATCTTACAAGTAGATCGCCGCACTTTTCTTTTGAGGCACATCTGAGTGGGTTCTAACCTTTTGGCTAGTAGTCCACACAGCTGTTTGCTCCAGCAGGGACTCGATATATAGTTCTGTAGATGGTTTATTCTCACTCTGGCTGTTGCAAGTCAACATTGATACACAACAGTTGTGGAGCTTTGTTATTCAGGCATCCCCTATAAATATAGTTCCAACTTCCTGTATGGCATGTAAGCTTCTTGATTGAGGGTCCTGGATTTCTGTGAATCATTTTCCCTTTGGTTCCCCAAATCAATGACCTTTAACTTCTGTCTGTTTATACATTTGGTGCTTCATATACATGGGTTCTTTCTAAATAAAACCTGTAGCAGTCATGTCAACTCCCTATCCTAGTGGGCCCATTTGTGTCAGAGACTGTGCTCTGTAGGATTTTCACTCTCTGGTCTTCTACAACTAGATTTTCAGAGTTTTGTCCCCAGGCACTGCTGGGTGGTACCGAACCTTTAGTCTTCAGGTTATTGGTTTACATGACCCAGTGACCTTTCTCTAAGTAAGTTGTGCTTGTACTGCAGCCAGATGTGGCAAGACCACATGTCCACACTGTGGGGTCTGTCAGGAATCATTGGCAGGGAGCTTGGAGCCATGGGTTCCAGCCCCGGAGAGCAAGGCCGAGGATAGGGAGACCAGTCTGTGTTGATTATGTGGGCATCTCCCTATGGAACCAGATATGCCATTTTGAGTCAGAAGAGGGGTTAACAAGGGAGAAAATAAAGAAGAAGAAATAATAAAACAAAAATGAGAAATCCTAGTTAATAAAATATGTATTCTTTTTCCAATAGTACTGCAAGAGCGGGGATGGGGAGAGATTTTACAGGCATTGTCTGCTGACTCTGAGTTGCAGGTCTGAAGTTCAATAGATAAGTTGTCAAAAATGCCAGACCAAAGATGTCAGGAACACTTCTAGTCTCCCGGTGAGTGGTCTGTCCTTGATAAATCACTTGTCCCAGCTAAACTGCATGTAGATCCAACAGGTCTGCTGATAAGCAGTGAGTGCTGTCTTGAGGGCCTTGCCCCTCTTATTGTCATTTAACAGTTCTGGAAATTCAGTGGTGTTATCCTAGGCTGGCCCTGGAGGGACCTACACTGTCTCCAGGTCTGTCCTTTTTGTTCCCATAAGGAACAGGGAGTTTAAGAGCAGGGCAAGGATGAGAATGAAGCATGCACTTCATTTACTTTATGCTCTGCTAACCTACAGGTTGGCAATTCAAATCCACCAGCAGTTCCATGCAAGAAAGATGAGGCAATCTCCTGCCATAAAGATTTAGAGCCTAGGGTATCTGACAGAGGGGTGCTGGGAATCTGAATCAGTTTGGTGACAGGGGTTTGGTTTTCTGACAGACCCAACCTTGTCTAGAAGACTTGCTTACGGTCTTGTCACAAATCCATTAGGAATAGAACCAGGTTCTCCAAATCCCAGTTCCATGTTGTTTGCCCACATTACACACCTCCATGCAACTAGGCTGTCCAGATGAAACCCTCTAATAAAATTGGGACATTTATAGGGTCAGTATGAGTCATGTGTAACTTGACAGCATCTAACCACAACAACAGTCAGTCACCTATAAGTAGGGAACTCTGGTGGTCAAGTGGTAAGGACCTGGGTTGCCAACCCCACGGCACACGGTTCAAATTCACCAACTACTCAATGGGACAAACATGGGCAGTCTTTTCCCATGTGATTTACTGTCTCTGCAAACCCACTGGAAGGTGAGTTAGGAGGCAGTTCCTCTCGACAGTACATAACAATCATCACATTTAAGAGTCTTAGTAGTGTAATGGTTAAAGTGTTTAGCTATTAATGGCAAGGCCAGCATTTCAAATACACTAGCTGCCCCGAGGGAGAAATATGTGGCATTCTGTTCTTGTAAAGGTCCAGTGAAAATCATTGCCGTCAAGTCGGAATCGATTCATCGCTGACACTCCAGTGGGGTTTTGGAAGCTGGGAATCACATAGGAGGAGATTGCCCATCTTTCTCCCACAAAGCAGTGGGTGGATTTGAACTGCCAGAGATATTACCCCTTTGACGTAGCAGTGTGACTCCCTACAGACCATGCCACCAAAGCATGACGAAGCCCCCTGGGGCAGGTGGGCTCCCTCAGCAGTGCTGTCGCAGGTAAAAACCGGCTCACCCACAGTAAGCTTGGGTAAGCACCGTTCATCCCCGCCACACCCATTAGTAAGTTTTCATTATTTTGTCAGTTGAAGGAAGAAAAACATTTGTCCATAACAGAACCAAAGGACAGTTTTGCTTTCAGCACTCATTAAATGAAATACTCAAAACTAGAGATCACAGACTACACAAGTGAAATTTCTTTTATCCTATAGATTGATTTTTTTAAAAGTTGTCATTAGCATCTCACCTTTAAAAATTGTGAGATTTTTGCATAAGCATGCAGACTTCCAGCTTCTCTCGATAACCCATAAACTCTAGAGATCCCAGTCTCACATTTCTGCACTGTGTAAGTGGCTGAGGAACCACCCCCCTTTTTTTAAGGGGTCAGTGCTGTGAGACATTTCTTTTAACTGCCACCCCAAGCCATTCCTGCTTGGGAGAAGGAGCAAAGACACACCCTGTGTTCCTTGCAGTGGCTGGTGCTGGGTCCAGAAAAGCTCTAAATAAACTGAGCACCTGGGCAGAGGTAACCCTGGCCCAGAGTGCATCAGAATTGTCAAGGGGACTTGTGCAGAGAGCAGCAAGCCTTCCCAAACGGAGCATCTCACAAGTGTGTAGGAAGATTTTACGCCTTATCTGCTCAAAAGTTCTTTTCTTCTCGAGAGTTGAGCTTACCTCATAGTCCCTTCAGTTTCTAAACTTAAATTTAAACTTAAAATTTTTCATTTTAAGTTCTGAATTGGGTTTATGCATCTGGTGATTAAAAACAAGATCCAAATCTTTATCGCAACAGCCACCCTTGCCACCTGACCACCTTGCCCCCAGTCCCTCTGAAAAACCTGGGGACCGAGCTTCCCATTAATGCACAGTTAGAGAAGACAGATGCAAGGGTGGTGGCATTTGGACTTTAGGGGCGTTTGAAATCAATCAGCCAGAATGCTTCTTAGAAGTGAGAATGGCAAGACTTCACCTCACCCACCTGGGGCATGTTATCTATCAGGAGGGGCTAGTCTCTGAAGATCGAGTTCGTACTTGGTAAAGTACAAGGTCATTGAAAAATAGGAAGAGCCTCAATGAGCCAGCTTGACACTGCAAGAGCTCGCTCGAGGACAGCAGCCATTGTGAGGATGACACGGAACCAGCAGTGTTTGTTCTCCTGCACGTGGGGTCGCTGTGAATTGGAGTCCTCTGGACAGCACCTGACAGCAGCACTCTTGGGCAGCAGGACATGGGCTCATACGTAGCCCCACCTGTAGACATGGAAGGATGAGTGGAGAAATTCTCTGTTCTAAAAAGAAGGCAGTTAAAAATAAATCCACAATGGTCTAGATGTTCAAACCAGAGTTTGTTTATTCTCCTGGCGTGAGGTTTTTGTCCTGGCTGAGATGTACCAAGCACGGAGTATTGGGACATTCAAGGACATTGTCGCTCGGTTCAGAAATCCCAGAGCTTCGTGCTAGTGGTGATTTGTCCTCCACTAACTGAGCTTCCTCTGCCTGTGGAACAGGCTGCTCTGATTAGCTACTATTTACTACTGCTGCTGCTGCTAGTCCGAATAATAATGCAGTGATAATAATCTATTGAATAATGCAATAGTTTTATAATCATTAATAGCATAGTTTTAAGAATAATAATAGCAGTGATATTTAAGAATGGACTGTCTTCCAGGCTCTGATAAGGTCTTGGACTATGGCATTGTTGTTCTATCCTCATCACAACATTATGGGGTGGGTCCTGTCAGTCTCCTCATTTTCTCACTTACCACTCGAAGACTTAGTGGAATTAAATCTCTTTCCTTGAGTAACACCGCCAAGTATGAGGTTCCTACACTTCCAGTGCTCAAATCTGATTCTGCCTGGTAGCTGAGCTCCTGCACTTAACAACACTGTTATAGAAAGAAAAAATTTAAAATGTATACTAGAGCTCACACATACAGAAAACAATTACGTGCTTTAGTGAGATTACCTATGGTGAAGTACCCAGAATAATTCTGAAATCCTAGTTTGCCTAAGCCACAAGTGAAGCTCCTGCCATCAAGCCAATTCTGAGATGTAGCGACCCTACAGGACCAGGTGGAACTGAGCCCATACGATTTCCAAGGCTGGAGAGGTTTATGGGAACAGAGTTCCTCATCTTTTTTCCAGTGGAGTCACTGGTAGATTTGAACCAGTGACTTTTCAGTTACCAGTGTGCCACCAAGGCTTTTAAATTGACCTGTGTTGTTGTTAGATGCCAGGGAGTCAACTATGACTCATAGGGACCCTACTGACAATAGATCTGAGCCTTGCCCTGTCCTGCACCGTGCGCACAATTTCCCTCATACTCAAGCCCGCGGCCGCAGTCACTGCGTCAGTCCACTTTGCTGAGGGTCTTCTTCTCTTTTAATGACCCTCTTCATGATGTCTTTTTTTTTTTTTTTAAGTCCCAGAGACTTCAGATTATGGGAAATGGAGTTTCACCATCTTTGCCACCAAAGAGCACTCTGGTTACACTTTGTCAGGACAGACTTGTTGGTTCTTTTGGAAGCCCGTAAGATATTCCATACTCTTCTCCAGCGTCACAGTTCAAAGGCATCAATTCTTCAAATCAAAACCTATGGCATTAACTTAGTTTTCATCCTGCCCCAATCTACAGAACTGCTTGAGACACAGAGATAAGAGACCAGCGTTGAAAGATGAGGCCAAAGGTAAATGCCACATGTTCGAGACTTTCCAGCCAGTCCAGTTTCACCAACTTAAGGTGCCTTGTTGAAAAGGAGCCCCTTAGGTAGTACAAGAAGCTCTGATGATACAGTGCCTTATGTGTTGAGTTACTAATCAAAAGTTCAGCAGTTTGAATTCACCACTTGCTCCTTGGGAAAAAGATGGGTAGTTTCTTCCCATAAAGATTCACAGCTTTGAAAATCTGCTGGGAGGTCGCTGTGTGTCAGAACCGTCTCAGTGGTGTTTGGACTACGATTTGGTTGTTGTTAAGTGCCATCGAGTCAATAAATGAAAATGCATATGATAAAAACACAGTAATTTTCACTAGTGGCTCTACGAACAGCAGATTGGAGCCCTGTCCTATGCTGTGCCAACCTTCCAGTCCCTGATACGCTTGATCTGATCGCTGCAGCCACTGTGCCAATCCATCTTATTGACGGTCTCCCTCTCTTTGGCTGACCCTCCAACTTTCCAAGCATAATGGCATTGCTGTTGTTTTTGTGAACCATTGAGTCAGAACCAATTCATAGCTGATCCTCTAGCAGATTTTCAGAGGCAGTTAATCACACAGGAGACGATTGCTTATCTTTTTCCCCTTGGAGAAGCTGGTTAATTCGAACCGTACGTTTCTGAATTGCTAGTACAACTCCTTACCACTGAGCTACCACTGTTGTTGTTATGTGCCATTGAGTCACCTATGACCCATAGCAGCCCTGTGTACAACAGCTCTGAAGCTTGCCCTGTTCTGAGCCAGTCCCACTGACTCCGACTCGCCAGCCGCCATTGCCCCAGTTACTGTATCAATCCCTCTCATCCGGGGTCTTCCTCTCCTGCACTGTCCCTCCACCCTTCCAAGCATGATGTCCTTCTCCAAGGACTGGTCCTAGAGCTAGGTAATACCCAATCACTTAGGTCAGTGACATGCATTCAAGACAGCCTTATCTCCAAAACCTGGCCCAAGCCTGCCCTGTAGTGAATTTAGTTAACAAAACCGACTTGAAATTAATTGGCTGGATTAAATCGACCTCCTCCAATATCTAGATTTTCTCCTGTATCTTAACCCTGAACAAAACTAACATTGTGGCTGTCCCAGGGTTATTTTAAACATTGCACAAGATAGTATTTTGCCAAAACACTCCATTTCTCACATTACCTTTGGTTTTATAGTCCTCCAGCTAAGCGGTGATATTTTTTTTCTTTTTAATAATGAACTAAATTAGAGCCACAGTGAAAATCAGTGTGTTTTTACCAGATGCATTTTCATTTATTTACAAAATGTTTCACCTGGGTTTCTCTAGGAGCTGAAAACATTTTATTTGTTCCAACAGTCTTTGGAATCCAAGTATTTAGTCATGACATAGCTTTGAATATAGAACTGTCATTGCTTAATGAAAGTCTTAAAATATCTCCAGAATGTGATTTTTTTTTTCCAGGACTGTGCTGTAAATTCTGATTTGTTCAGGCAATCAGGATTAAAATTGCACTTTGTGGAAAGCATCGGTTACTTCTGTTCAGCCCCCAGAATACTAGAAAAGGAACTGGGTTTTCTATAAATGTTTTCTATAAATGTTTTCTATAAATGTTTTCTTGTGCTACACAACACACCCTTTCTTCACTTTCCCTCTGACCCAAAATTGGATGATAGTAATGCTCTTAAAATAACTAGTTGTTTTGAGAAACACCAGTTTCCATAAAAATTGCATTGAAACATAACTTTTGTTTTTTCTATTTAAGTAAGCACATTAACCTTTTGAGTAACTAGAATTTAGATGGTTTGAGCCTGGTGGCATGGTGTGTTGCCTACCACACAAGGTCAGTGGTTTGAATTCACTAGCCAACCATTGCTCAGGTGAAAGATCTCCTGTAAGTATTTATAAACTTGGAAAGCTGATAGCGGGCTTCTATGAGTCAGAATTGACAAAAGGCAATGGGTAATGAGTTTCAGAATCATCTCGGGTGGCCTAGAATATAATGTGTTGGTCAACTAATTGAAAGGTCAGCAGTTCAAATCCATCAGCAGCTCTTCAGGAGAAAAATGGGGAGTTTCTTCTAAAACATTCACAGCCCTGAAGCCTAACGGAAGATCGCTATGACTTAGAGTAGACTTGAAGGCAATTAAAGGGTTTTTTAAGTGTTTTCCAGAAGGAACCTTGGTGTTGTACAACTGCCAACTAAAAGGTTAATGGTTTGAATCCTCCAGCAGGCTGAGAAAGAAAGATAAGACAGTCTGCTTCTGTTAAAACTTAAGGCCTCTAATACCCCATGAGTAGCAGTCAGGAAATCAAAAGACAAATTGCATTGGGAAAATCTGCTTTCAGGGACCTCTCCAGAGTGCTAAAGAGCAACGATGTCAGTCTAGAGACTGAGGTGCACCTCATCTGGGCCATGGTCTCTGCAATTACTTGCTACACATCAGAAATCTGGACAATGACTAAGGATGACATAAGAGATGCCTTTGAGTTGCAGTGCTAGAGTAGAGTCTTGAATATACCGGTGACCACCAAGAAAATAAATAGGTCTTCACTGGAGAGAGTGAAGCCAAGTTACTCCTTTAAGGCACGGAATGTGAAGTTCCGTGTCACATACTTTAGGCATGTTGCCAGGAGGGACCAGTCCTCAGAGAAGAACATAATGCTTATAGGGGTGGAAGGAGAGCACAAAAGAGGAAGACCCAGGATGAAGGGAATTTACACAGTAACTAAGATAATGGGGATAGGTGTGTCAGAGTCAGTGAGACTGCCTTGGGATAAGATATAGTATACATTAGTGTGTATAATATACAGTATATATTAGAGCTATTGTATGCTTTGAGTCACAATTGACTTGACAGCACATAACAACAGGGAGCTCCAGTGGCCTAGTCATAAGGAACTGTGCTGCTAACCCAAAAGCATGAGTTCAAATCCACCAGCTGCTCCATGGGATAAAGATGGGCAGTTTCCTCCCATGTCATGGGTCAATTCTGACTCGATGGTACCCAACAGTAATACCAAAGGGGCAGTTCTGTTCTGTCTTACAGAGTCACAGCAGCAGTGGTGACTCACAGTGGGTGAAGTGGGGCTGCTAGCCAAAAAAGGTTAGCAATTTTGATCAACCCAAAGATACCACAGACGAAAAGGACTATCAGACTACTTCCTAAGGTCACAGCCTGGAAAACGCAATGGAACACAGTCCTTCCCTGACACTCATGGCTCCTCTAGGGTTTAAAAAGAATTGGAATTCTTTGCCAATCCTTAAAACACCAGTCATTTTTATAGCCAAGTGTATAATTTCCATGTCTCTTGGTTCTCTGGACACCGTGCTAACCTGTGCTCTATCTGGAAGTGATTATCTGGAATAATTTTGTCCAGTAAAACTCTGTGGTGAAGTATTAGTGCTGTCCAGTTTGGTGGATCCTCAGGGGCAGATTATCCACTAAGTAAAATAAGTTGAGTTTAGTTAATTAGCTTACTTACTGCTATGTAGTGAATACTTTCTCATGGTTTGTGGTTTTTTTCTTTGTTGTTTTTTTACAAAAAGAAACTTCACAAGTTTACTACAGCTTAGCACACAGAAGCTCATGCTTACCTTTATTAAGTACCCAATACTTGCCAGGGCTTGTAAATTTGAAAAGAAGCTTTGATTCTGTAGTAGGGAGCTTTGGATTGGGAGAGAGATAAATGCCAGCCTTACCGAGAAGCAGGATCTGTGATGTGGTGAAAAAAAACCAAACAAACATGAAATTGCTATAGGTACTAACCACTGAAGAGCAATTATGGAAGTTCAAGACTAAGGTGCACCTGATTCAACCAACAGTCTTGCCAAACACCTACTATGCATCTGCAAGCTGGACAGTGAATAAGGATGACAGAAGAATTGAGGCCATTGAGTTGTGGTGGTGAAGAGTGCTGAATATCCCGTGGACTGACAAGAGAACAAACAGGTCTTGGACAAATTGCAACCAGAGTGTGTCGTGGAGACAAAGATGGTGAAGCTTCCTTCATCTCTCGTATTTTGGACATGCTGTAAGGAATGGCTATTCCTTGGAAAAGGATAACGTACTTGGAAAGGTGGAGGGTGAGTGAAGGAGAGGAAGCTCCTCGATAAAGTGGATTGATACAGTGTCTGCAACAATGGGCTCAAGTGTGTCAGAGACGATTAGGAAGGCATAGGAAAGGACAGGGTTCATTCAGATCTGTTGTTCATAGGGTTGCTGTGATTTAACGGCACTTAACAACACCAGCTTACCACCTGTGACTGTTGTACACTTGAAGTGTGGTTTATGTGACTGCAGGGCTTAATTCTTCACTTTATTTAATTGTGGTTCATTGTGACTGCCACATGAAGGCAGTTGTACATTCAGAGTGGAGTAGCTCTTGTTTATCCTGTTGAGACAGGGTGTGTCCTCTCCAAACCTCCCTGTTTCTCCACAGACCTGCTTCCCTGCTCAGACTGCCCCCAGCCTCCCAACCCTTTCCTCATCCAATAAGGAGCAGAACATTTAAACAGTGTATTTTTCAAAAGTAAATACTTTGAACTATCTGCCACTCCCCTCTGCCCTTTGTCTTAATTCAAACATCTGGATCGAGTACCTGCAAAAGCTCCGTTTTCACTGAAAACAAGGAGTATGATTATTAAAACCATCTCCCACCAATGCAAAATCCTCCCTGTGTGAATTAGTTTCCTGATCCCAATTATTCTCTCAGCCCTTGCAAATGATTTCCACAAAGCCAGCCGGCTGGAAAAATTGCCCCCATGTCTGGGCCCCGTCCCATCAGCAGCAGTCGATTAGGGAAGCAAACTCATTAGCCCTGAGGAAGCCAAGCCAGGTATCTACATAAAGAAAGAGAAAGCACCAATTCCCTTACTGTTTCCAAACACTGGACAGTGGAGCTGGCTGAAACATTCAGATTTGGCCACTGACCTGTCTTTGCGCAGCTCTGGCCACTCCAAGCCACTTCCACCGTCATACAGAAAACCATTCTCATTCTAGATAGGCCATTTTAGGGCCAACACCAACCCAGCTGGAATCGTAGAGGCTAGAAAGATCTTAGAGGCCAACTGATCCCATCACTTCATTTCAAGAGAAGGGAACTCTCCCAGAAAGGTCAAATGACCTGCCCACTGCCATCGAACAAAGTCGTGGAATAACCAGGCTTGGAGAGAGAAAAGAGGCCAATTGACTCAGTACTTGCCTTGTGTCTGCCTTTCCTCTGTACTGTTGTTGTTGTTGTTATGTGCCGTCGAGTCGTTTTGGACTCATAGCGACCCTATGTACAACAGCCCTAAACCCTGCTCTATCCTGTGCCAATCGCACTGCCTCTGACACACCCATCCCGTACTAGTGGGCAAGAAACAAAAATGAAAGAAACCAGCTGTCCTGTCCTATCCATCCTCAGAAGCACTCACTGTAGCTGAGTCAGAACCAGCTCATAGCTGACCTACCAGTGGGCTTTCAGTGCCGGTAAATCACACAGGAGGAGATTGCCCCCCTTTCTTCCTCAGAGCTGCTAGTGGATTTGAAATGGCAGAGAGGGCTGCCTGTGGGTTAGCAGCTCAACGTCTACAGACTGTGCCACCGTAGCACCCTAGTTCATCCCTTAGTCTCAAGCATTTTCCGAAAGGAAAAATTTTGTGTTTACTACAAAGACCAACACCCTGCATTTCTAGGGTCTCCCAGTTCTGCTGCAACACAGCAGTACTAAGCAGATTGCTGTACAAAGCACAACCTTCGAAGAGAGCAAATCCCCAATTGTTAATTCCAGTGACTGCCAGTGGTGGCACACACCCCCACCCCACCCCTTGCTCATTTGTGAACCCAAATAGCTCAACGTGTCCTTTGTACCCAGCTCCCTGAGAGGGTCCTTCCCTTGTAAATATCAGAGTAAAAAGCATCTCAGCCCAGGAACATTCTGTGTCTTATGCAGCTTTTCTGCTAACAGCTTGAAGTGGTTCTGTTCTGAACTGTGTGACTGAGAAAAGACTTGTGTGTTTCCACACAGAACTGAGAAGTAGGGTGTGGAATCCAGATGGAATGATTTTTGATAGCCTAACAAGTTGATTTGGACATGTTGCTAGGAGTCTGTTTCTTGGAGAAGGATATGATGCTGGGAAGGGTGGAGGGTCAGCGAAAGAGGGGTAGACCCTCGACCAGGTGGATTGACACAGTGACTGCTGTAATGGGCTCTTGTGTGTCAGGAAGTGTGAGGATGGCGCAGGACAAAACAGTGTTCAGATCTTTTGTTCATAGGGTTGCTATGAGTTGTACTCAACTCGATGACACCTAACAACAAAGAGTTTATTTGCACTGTTCCTGGAGTGTATCTGAGATGTCGGGCACCCTGCAGGACAATAAGTGTGGAAAAGGTCTTTATACATTTCAATCATGGTACCATTCAAAGATGTTAATTTGCTGAAGATTAAGAAGAAGAAAAGAGTGTGTGTGTGTGTGTGTGTGTGTGTGTGTGTGTGTGTGTGTGTGTGTGTGTCTGGTGGTCTTGTGGTAAGGAGCTGTGCTGCCAACCTGAATGAAGGCATGTGGTTTGAATCCACCCACTGCTTCACAGGAGAAAGATGGGCAGTATCCTTCTGTACCATTTACTGCCTCTGAAAACTCACTAGAGAGATAGCTATGAGCCGGATCCATCCTGATGCTTCACAATGATATGTATATACATTCACGTTTCTCCTTGGAGGCTCAGATTTTGAAACTCCATCTCACATAGTTTGAGCACATAGCCAGGAACAAATGGTCCTAGGAGGACATCATTCTCAGAAGGGTGGAAAGACAGTGCATAAGAGGAAGACCCTGGATGAGATGGACTGATACAGTAACTGGGGCATTTGGGATAGGTGTGTCAGAGTCAGTGAGACTGGCTCAGGACAGGGCAGGCTTCAGAGCTGTTGTACATAGGGTGGCTATGAGTCACAGGCCCCTCAACGGCATGTAACAACACCACCACCACAAAAATAGTAATTCAGCACATGAAGTGTGTGTGTGTGTGTCTTTCATGTATTGAATTAATATATTTGGTTCAGAGCTGAAAATGGGCACAGCAAGCCAATCCCAGCCCCCAGGTGTGTTTTGTGTGGTCTATAAAATGTTTTGTGAGTTCGGTTCCTTAAGGTGATTTAATTGCCAACAGTAAGAACAAGGAGGGCTTATATAAAAATTCTAGATGTCTGGCTTTCTCTTATTTAAAAAAAAAGCAATAATGGAAATGGAAAAACAGTAATGGTAATGGAAAAGTTTGGAAATGGATAGTGGTCATGATAGTACAATGTGATGAATGCAATTAATGTCACTGCATTACATTCCTAAATAAAATTTATCTGTGAACATAAATAAAATGTTGAAATGGCAAATGTTTTAGATGTTATATGTATTTACAATACTTTCTATACATAGACATTATATATCTTTTTTATACTGAGAGAACATTGTAAATTTAGATATTGTTACTATGTGCCTTTGAGTTAGAACTGACTTTTAGCTGACTCTCGAGCAGGTTTTCATTTCAAAGGCTGTAAAATGCTTGGCAGGAGAGACTGCCTGTCTTTCTCCCGTGGAGTTGCTGTTGGATTCGAACCACCAGAGAAGTTAGCAGCACAACTTCCTTCTTACAGACTTGACCACCATCAAAACTCCCTAAATAAGTGTTTCGTATGTGCGAAAGAGTGAGTGTGTGTGTGTGTGTGTTTATATGTTGGTATGTATATGGCAGAGTTAACACAAAACCCTCATTCAAGAATAGCTACCATCTTTTGAAACATGAAAAGCTGATCCCATTGAGTAAGACTGCCTTTGCTGCTGCTACTGTCCCCACACAGCCTGCTTGTTTATATGACACTCCACCTCATAGGTGATTGCGTTTGCACTTTTGTATTAGTCCAGAAGGGTTTTTTTATAGTGGAAATTTATTTCTGTCAAAAGGTGTCAAAACTCTGGCCCTTAGAATTTTGAACTCTTCATCCTTTCAGTAAATATTTATTGTGTCCTGTGTGTCAAATGCTGGGTCAGGCCCTGGCTATACAACAGGACACAGAATGAACTTAGTCCCTGCCCTCATGGAGCATACACATGTGTGAATATGATAAAATCTCCCCCTCCATTCTTGCTCACTGAGCTAGGCATCAAGTGCAGCTAAGGTGGAAATTGCCAATTCACCTTCCTCTTAACTACAAACTCACCTGCACAGGTATGGAAGCGGGAGGTCACGCTTATCCTCGGACATCTTGGTGTCCTGGCATCTGCCTGAGTGCTCACTAATGTTATACATGAGAGTGATGATTTAATCTTCTAGTTTGTAAATGATTAAAGAGAGGTGGGAGCCTGCCTAGCTTATTGATACAATCCTTAAAGGTATTTCACATTTCGAGTTGTCACTGAGAAGCTTTGAGCCACTCTCAATTGGGCAATCTCTGTGATGCTCTCAAATGAACGAGGATTTGTTCAGAGTCAAGCTGGAAATGCTAAGACATTAGGAGTACTCACATCATAGGTGTCTTCACTGAGCAATAGCAGGATTTGAGGATTCATCTCTCTTTTTTGTTCTTTCCGCCATTATTTTGGAGGCATCTTTTTTTCTCTCTCTCTTTTCCTTTCACACCAAGCATCTGCTAGTTGCGAGATGAATTTCGGCCATGACAATATGAATATATAATGAAGAAAGAACCCAAAGGCGGGCCCTTCCATTGAGGAATTTGTCTCATCAAAGACCCAAATTGGCAGCTGATTGTTTTTATTTATTTCTGTAGGTTTTACATGACACCTGGAGACCATTTAAAATGTTACTTGGCGGTGAGAGCTCTGTGTTTAAAAATAACGCTCACCCAGTGCCAAATCACTTTAGAGTCGGGTACAAATATTGAGACAAAACCCCAGCTGTTATTGCTTTGGCTGCTAATTTGAGGTGTCAAATGAGAGCTCAACTGCTATACGTCAGTGAATAAGGCCCCTTGTGAGATCATTATGTTTTCTAACAGTTGAGAGTAATGGACTAATCAGTGCAGCATCAGTTGTTTTCATTATATGCCCACACAATGGTTATGAGCTTTAATTTAAACGGTCCGTGGGGAGATAAAGGAACTCGGCAATACAGTGCACCCAGAATTGCCCGAGAGGCCAGGCGGTATAGAGCGATCCCTTATCACCCTCCGCTCACCTCCTCGGATCCCCGTCTCACTCTCAACTCTCCTGCCTCATCTGCTCACAAGAGACTCCCAGCCCCCTCCTAAACAGGCAAAGGATGAGCTTCATTTAAGGAGCAGAGCTGTACTTTCTTGGGTGTTTGGAGAAGTCTCAGAACTTCCAGTGAGCCAGTCCAACACTAAAGACTAGCCGGGCATTTGGTAATCCTTAGATGTTTTGCTGTGAGGGACTTTGACGAAACTTAGCTGTCTCTGCATGTCCTTCCTCGGCCGGCCGCTCACCTGTCCTCCTTAGCACCCAGGAGCTGTGGGGTTAGGAGGAGGGTTGGGTAACGCCACTGAGCAGCCTCCACGTGGACACAAACACGGCTGTGCTGTGGTCACCGCGATGACAAGTCAGTGAGGGACGGATGCACCACCTACCAACACGATGAGCCTTCACATCGCGAGAGGTGGCACATGGCCATTTATGGTCTTTCTGAGGATAGTCCTGCAAGGGGTAGTTTTGTGCAATGGGGGAAGTCCAGAGGGGCACTCTGGTGGCGTTGTCCTATGCAAACAGTGCTGCTGACCCAGTGGCTGCCCGTGTTCACATGCACTGATTGCTCCGTGGGAGCAGGATAGGCAATCTCCTCTTCTGAAGTCTACAGCCTTGGAAACCCAGCCCAGGGTCGCTCCTGGTGGGAGCCCAGCTGACAGCAGTTTGAGCTCAGTCTCGTGTCTCCTTGAATTTGAACACTAGCTTACCAAGTCAATAGCTGTGGAACGGAATAGGGGCCTAGTGAGTGGGTCTTTCTAGCTTCCCACTGAACCACCACCACCACTACAACAACAAGGAGCTGTCATTGCTCTCAGGGGTGGTTCTCGCTTATGGCGACCCCATGTGTTACAGAGAACTGCTCCACAGGGCTTTCTTGGCTGCAGTCTTTGCAGAAGCAGATTGTCAGGGGCTGAATGGGTTTAAACCACCAGCCTTTAGATTAACAGTCAAGTGGAAACCATTTGTGCCACCAAGGGACCTCATCGTATTAGCTATAAAGAGGAATTAATAATAGTAACTTAGGAATACTGAGAAAATTAAATGACATCATGTAAAAGGAGTGTTCAGTCTGGTGCTGGCACATAGTAAGTGGTTAAAAGACGGTATCAGTATTCTTCTTGATGCACTATTCTTATGATCAGTATTATTACTATTTACTGTTGTCCATGTTAAAGATCATGGACATATTTATTGTAAAAGCTCGGGAAGCTCACCTCAAAGCCATTCTTTTTACGAGACTGGCTCATTAGAAGAACATACGCTGTTCATGAGAGAACCTGTAACATCCAGGTTTGGCTTTGCTAAAGGATGCACTGTTGCAGGTTATTCTCCCCGGTTTCTGCCATTTCCTAGTCCCCTCTGCCAATGAACAGTGCAGTTTGGATGGGAACGAAGCACAGCCCTGATAGCAGAGAAACATGGACGGAGCAACAGCCACAGGGACCGAGTTGCTCAGGAGTACAGGGGATGGTCTGAGACCTTAGACTGGAGCAGGAACGTGGGGATGCCTTTTTCTGACTTCTGCTGGCATTCGCGATGCATTCAGCAGGTGTCTTCCTGGCGTCAAATCCTCAAGAGAAGACACCTGTACATAGTCTACTAGAGCTGAGTCACCAACCAGCATTCACCTTTCCAGCCGCCAGCAGAGGACGCAGGGCCTGGCCATCATCAGTAGTGATGCAGGGCCTTGCCGTCATTAGTGGTCCTAGTGCCATGATGGCTGCCAGTCAGCAGCCTTCACAGGACCAGGAAAAGCCTGTCCTGATATGAAGTCTGAGCCAGGGAGGACAACAGGCTCCTAAAGCATCTGAGTGTCCTTGGTTCTAGTCCCTTGGCCCTAGTTCAGCCCAGCAGGACTGGGAAAGTGAACTCCGTCCTCTCTCCTGAGGCCCTGCAGTTTAGCATTTTCTCTCAAGGTGTAGCCTCTGTGTTTGCACTGACTTTGGATGTGTCTGCCCCTGTGGATTCCATATAGACCCCACTGGGAAGTTGTATTTTCCTGACTTGGAGTGCTGGACTTTAGACATGCACATTTGTGAGTACAAGTCAGGGTATCTCCAGGCTCACTTGAAAGAGACAACCTAATGGTGTGATTGTTGATGGCTCACCAAGAGTGAGGCTCCTTCCTAGGGACAGTTGAGGAGGGAGTCACCTCATTTGTCTAGGTCTAGGAAGCAGTCACCCTGCCCGGAGTCAGAGGATGAACGGAACTATCTGGCCCCTGGCCCGCAGGGTCCTGAAACTCCGCCTGTGCAGAGTGGGCTTCCATCCCAAAGGGAGCCCGCCCAGGAATGTGGGCCCCAGAAGGCTGCAGTGGCACTTAACTGCAGCTGCCGGGTTTTACAATTATGTGATACGTGCTCACAGATAATATCGTTGCATTAGAGCCAATTACATGGTGTTATGGACACACAACACGCAGATTACACCCAGAGCCAGGAAAGCACAGAGTGATAAAGCGACGGCCTAATCGGAGGAGACAGAGGGAAATGTCAGCCTTATTAAGGTTGCCAGGGCGGTGTGGCTACAGCTGGACTTGGCTCCTCCAGATCAAAGATGGCTATCTTGAGTGATGCCAGGAAGAACCACCCATTAGCGCTCAGCAGAGAGGAGCTGGGAGAAAGGAAGCAAGTTGGAGCTCCCTAACGGTGATTACAGCTGCCTCCAGTGAGGGCTGCCTGCTGTCTCAGAGGGTAGCCTCTTTCTCAGCAGGAAAACACAATGTCTTCTTAAAGGAATAATTGGGAAAAAAGAGTTTACCTCCCAAAGCAGCAAGAGAGTAGTCTATATAGTGTTCTCTGCACTTGGATAAGTTACCCTGACATTACCAAGAGTGGTTCAAACCCCTATAGGTGCAGCAGAAGAAAGAGCTGGTTATCTGCTTCCAAAGGTCCCTTGAGCAGTCCTGCTCTGGACCCACAGGGTTTACCATGTGTTAGAATTGACACAACACTGAGTGATGAGTCTGGGTTTAAACTTGGGGGAAGGACTCTCTCCATACTGGTTCAGTGGTTTTCAAATACAAGCCAGCACGAGAATCCTCGAGTTTGTTGAAACACATGGCAGGGCCTCACCTCAGAGGTTCTGATTTATAAATTTGGAATGAGGCCTGTGGAT
This sequence comes from Elephantulus edwardii, assembly GCF_000299155.1. NCBI lineage: Eukaryota > Metazoa > Chordata > Mammalia > Macroscelidea > Macroscelididae > Elephantulus > Elephantulus edwardii. Next base: position 6,809,424 of record NW_006399783.1, on the reverse strand, counting down.
TTACATTTATTATAAGGTGATGGTGTAGGTCTGAGAGCATCTTTTGAGAACCACTGCCCAGCCTCATTCTGCACCCCGTCCAGGGTGGATTCACTTGCCCTGTCTCTTGACCCTGTCTCTTGATCTGACTCCATCACAACACTGCAGTTTACAGAACCAGTGGGCCTGATCCTGTGGGGACAGTGTGTGCCCAGGTGTAGGGTTTCTGGAGTGATGCTGGCTGCTTTTGAATCCCAGGACTACCACTAGAGATTTCCTGCCAGTGTTGAGCTTTTTTTTTTGTGGGGGTGTTTGTTTTGATTTTGGTTTTCTGAGGAGTTTTTTAAAAGCCTCTTGACCTAATCCCTTCTTCTGACTACCTGGTTCTAGAACACACAGGACTCAGACATTTTCTGTAAAGAGCCGGAAAGTAATAATTACGCTAGGCTTTGAGGGCTATATAGTCTCTATCAAAACTACTTAGCAGTTGTAACTCAGAGGCAGCCATAGATCACATGTGAACAAATAGGTACAACTTGACTCGCAACACGCAGGCTTCATTAGGCAGGATTTAGCCTGTGGGCAGTAGTTTGCCAAGCTTTAGAACAGACCTGCACCACTTCTCCATGCATTCATCATTACTGGAGAGCCGTTAACTGGGGATGTGAAGAATGACAGATTCTTCCAGGGCACTGGGGTCCTATTCATGTGCTGTGGAGCAATTAACAAATCCATGAGTCCTCTAGTGACCCAGGAAAAATGCACTGCTCTTTTTCTAGTGCTCAGTCTAGAGATAAAGAGTGCCGTTGGGGCTAGCATCCTCCACATGGATCATTTAAATATGGAGAGTGATTCCTACTAAAAACTAGACATTTGTGTTTCAATCAGATGTCCTTGGTGCCACGAATGATTGTACACTTTGCTGCCCACCTCGAGGTTGGTACTTCAAGCCTAGCCTTCAGTGGTTAGGAAGAAAGGGCCGGTGGTCTGTTCCATAACATTAATAGTCAAGAAAATCCTTTAATCAAGTCCATTCTTTTAACACATGAAGTCACCATGAGTCAGGGTATGACAGATAGGGCACTAAGGAAAAGCAGAATGACCCTGAACACAGTACATAGACTATATGTGTATTTTGTTGAATTGACTTATAACTGATGCTCCAAGTGCATTTTCAAAGGCAGTAAATCCCATGAAAGTAGATTGCCCATCTGTCTCCCAAGGAGCAGCTGGTGGATTCAATCCACATGCCTTTGGGTTAACAATGTAACTCCTTACTATTGAGACTATAAATAGTCTTGATGTAAATATGGAACTTATAGTGAGATAAAGATTTTTTGACATAGAAATGAAGCTATGTCTCTTAAATCCTGTGTGGGGGAAATGGCCTTATTTCTATTTCATGCCAAAATTCCCATTCCATAATCTGTGGTAATGTAAGGGAAGAAAGAAGGCTTTGAAGTGTAGAGCATTAATTTGACATTGACCTTGACCTTGAATTCATTCTCATGGGACATGCAGAATAAAGAGCATTTACCTTGGGGGTCAGTGAACCTCCACTTACCCAGATGACTTGGAGGAAAGTACATTTTCTCACAATCTCTCCAGAGAAACAGAGCAGACATCTTCCAAGAGATGGGAAAGTGAACTTGTTAAACAAGGTGAGACTGACCAGGCCACCATAACTCTCAGAATCAGCAATCTAATGGGAGGTTATTGTCAGTCATAGTCATGTATGTTTCTGGTTTTGCATCTTGAATTAGAAGCCTGACACCACCACATTCTCCACTGGTGAAATGGAAATGATATTAAAAACTCCTGGCTCATGAAATGATTGAAAAAGTCAAATGAGATGGTCCAAGTAGAACTTTTAGGTCAGTGCTAGCCTGGCATACAATCAAAACAATTGCTGTCAAGTTGATGCTGATTCCTGGTGAAACCATATGTATGGCTGGGTCCATAGTGTTTTCAGTGGCTGGGGTTTTTAAAAAGTAAATCTCTAGGCCTTTCTCCCTCGACACCTCTGCGTGAACTTGAACCTCCTATCAGTTAGCAGATGAACTTGTTAGCTATTTGCACATGCCAAGGATTCTGGTTTACAGCTTATATTGTTCTATACCATTGAATTGGGACCAACTCAGCCGACTCTCTGGCTGGTATTCATATTCAGTAAACCACGTGGGGAGATTGCCCATCATCCTCCCGTGAAGCAGCTGCCAGGCTTTTGTATTGGCAGCGCACCTCCTTACCACGAGGCTACAGAGCCCCCTGGCATACAACTAGCACTCAGTTAATGTTGGCAATTACTAATATCATCTCATCTAATCACCAGTATAACTCTATGAGTTTGGCACTATTAATCTCTCCAGGAGAAAACTTAATGAGGTTTTTAAAAGCTTATGCGTAAGTGACTGAAACAGAATTCAAACCTTTGAGGCCCAGGTGCTCACTGATGCTACTCTGTGTTATTGGGGTTATGACAACAAGACCCCCCTTGAATGCCAATTTCCTAGACAGGGGCACAAAAAACAGAGAGAGTGCAGAACTCCCTGCACAGGAAAAGCTGCCAAGGCTACAAATCATGTAAATGTGTGTTTATCAGGGGAACGCAAACCCTAGCTACCATGGAGATCAGCATCCAAGAGGTTACCAGCCCTCTGACATCCCTGCGCTAGCCATTCCCAAGCAGCAAATCATGAAAGTCTGAATGCTGTGTTTAGTCATCTTGGGTCTGGAATAATTGCTATTATCGTAAATGTTTTATAGCTCTCATTATGGCTCCCATTTAAATATCAGTGTAGTAAGGCATTAATAAGTTATCTCCCTGCCGGATGCAGTTACTGTCCAGGCCCAGTGTGTAACCGTACTGTATATTCAGCTAAATTAGGACTGGGCTGTGAATTCCACCTGCCGTTGAATTGCTGGGTGTGGCAAGAAGCAAGCCTTTTCTTCACAAAGACTTCTTGCTCTTTGCCTGTGAGAGATGAGCATGCTTGGCTTTTTAACCAGTTGTCAATCAACAGTCTTGATGAGGTATCCCCACGTTGGCTTTAGGATAGATACAAAAAGAAATGAAGCAACTGTTTCTGCCCAAGAGCCAGGCCTATGATGGTGGAGAGACGTGTAGGCATAAGCCCTCAGCCCTCGGAAAGCCCCCTTAAAGGCAGGAGAGGTCAGCATTCTTGGCAGTGATAAACTGTTCAGCCATGTCTGATGACACATTCTCAAGCCTATCTGGGTCTGTGGAATGGGAAGGGTAACCCTCCCTCAAAGCCTATCTAAAACAAACAGCTTAATGAGTTCAACTTCCTGCAATGCCTAATGTCTGTATTAATACCTTGGTGAAATTATTAACTAAGCAGAATGGAGCAACGTTAATTTTGTTCATGGATTTATTTCTCTCTCATGCTAAATGCTTAAAATAATGCCTGGCATGTAGCACGTGTATGATATGGGGAGGAGGGGGGAACAACTACTAGTGCTGGGTTCAAATTCCGTTTCCAGAACTGGCCACCTGTGAGACCTCATTTGTGTCCCCGTGTCCTCATCAATGGACCAAGTCCATTGCCATCAAGGTTTCCTTGGCCATAATCTTTATAAAAGCAGATCACTAACTCTTTGTTTTGTGATGCCATTGGATGGGTTTATATTACCAACCATTAGACTTGCCCTCCTCAGGGACCTTCTCATCTGTAATAGAGGCTGTTAGTGGTGCAGATGGTAAAGTACTCAACAACAGCTAATGGGTGTTAATAAGCTAAATGATGTACATCTGTTTCCTTCTATGTATAGTGAAAGCAAACATAAGCAAAGGAAAAACCAACTTATTGCCATCAAATTAGAACTGACTTATCGCTAACCCTCCAATGAGCTTTCAAAGGCTATAAATGTGCATGGAAGGAGATTGCCCATCTTTCTGCCTCGGGGAGGTTGGTGGATTTGAGTCACTTGCCTTTGGGTTGACAGTGCAACTCTTTACCCTCTAGGCCACCAGAGTTCTGACAACTTGCATGGTATTTGTAAGAATTAGGAGTGTTAGGATGAGGCACTGGCACAGGGCAGGATGTCAGGAAGTGATGTTTTTAACTCAAGATGGATAAAAACTGAGAGAACAGTGATCTACCCAGAAAAGACAGTACTTTTATTTTCTTATTACCTGGACATCTGTCCACCTTTCTCCAATTCCCCTACCAACTGGCCATTGGCTGTTGATGTTAATTGATCTTTTGTGTTGGTCAAAGCTATCCTCCACCCCCACCCCGGTAAGGCACTTGGTGTCTCCATGTCCCACCAGCACCCTGCTCCCTGTTGACCTTGACTCCTTTCTCTCTCTGCAGCACCCTCAACAACAACAACATCAGCCGTATCCTGGTCACCAGTTTCAACCACATGCCGAAGATTCGCACCCTGTGAGTAAAAGCTCCCTACTTCTTTCCCCTTCCATGTCGCAGTCACCAAGCCCAATATGTGATCTGTAAGCTGCTTATCACCACACCCCTACTGTGCTAGAGTTATTTTAATGGGTCCTATACTCAAATGCCTCCTCCTTCTGTTTTTAACTCCTGGGTATGTTGATGAGCAAGAGGGGCATGTGAATAGTGTCACAGCTCCAGCTAGTGCTTCCTCAGTACTCTTCTCCATTTGTTAGAGAAGGTCATCTCTCTTCATCTTGGCCCCCTGGGAAGTCTTTCTATACAGGCATACTCCGTTTTATTGCCTTGTATAATTCTACTTCACAGATATTAGGTGTTTGAGGTTTTCCTCCCACAAATTGAAGGTTTATGGTAACCCTGTGTTGAGCAAGTCCCTTGGTGCCATTATCCCAGAGTATGTGCTCACTTGATGCCTCTGTGGCACATTTTAGTAATGCTCACAATGTTTTTCAGAATGCTCTAGAACACATAATAGACTACAGCTTAATGTAAATGTAACTTTTTAAAAATTACGTGAGTGGGTAATTGTATTGGGATACTCACTAGTGTAGTCAGTGGTGGAGAACTGAGCCACAGCACCACCAAGCTGTCCCTCTATTGTGTTTGTGTGTTTTCCATTTTGTTGAAAAAGCTTCTTATTTTTATATCTCATAGAGCATATGGAGTGGTGATTTATAGAGTAAATCATCCTCCGCTTCCTTCACTATTGTATGAACTCTTGGAAGCTCAATAGCTATAGTTTTCCCTTCTGAGAATGATGGAGCAGATCAAATCCTGTTCCCTCCACCTCCTCATCCTGTCCAGCCCACATGCACCATATTTACCTGCTTGCTAGATGGTACTCTAAAACTAGAATGCCACAACCTGGTTCTTTATCTTTCATGTGTTAAATGGGAACAAGATTTTCAGGGCACGTACTCAGAAAGAAAATCTCCTGGAGCCCACAATACCTATCACACCTCTCGTGCATTGTTACCTGGGGATTTCCCTCCATAACTTACCATCCTTAGTCATATTTGCTTCAAATGGACTTTGTGGGCTACTCCAGACAGGACCCACCCAGATGTCTTTCTATGACAATTTGTTCTCAGTAGTATTTTCAGCATAGTTAGGCAAAGGGCTAAGGCCAGCCAGGGTTGAATGCCTGCTGTTCCCTTTCATTATTTCTGTGGCCTAAGCTAGCCTAGCCTATCTCCTGACCTCTGTGCTTCTAGTGCAAGTACAAGTATTGGTGAGAATCACATGAGATTTCATAGGTAAAGCACCTGGTGTATATAATGCACTAAACTATATTGTTAACTTATGGCTACACTATTCAGAAATATGAACTGAAATATGGCCTAAATGGGCTACCAGCTTATATATGGCCCCTAAGGAATAATGGAATTATAGACAATATTATGTTAGATAGAGAAAAGATTGAAACTATCAATGATTTCATCTTACTTAGATCCACAGTTAGTACACTTGGTACTAGCAGTCAGGAGATCAGGAGATGTATTGCACTGGGAAAGTCTGCACGCAGGGATCTCTACAGATTGTTGAGGAGCAATGATGTTAGTTTGAAGACTAAAGTGTACCTGATTCAGGCCAAGGTCTTTTCAGTCACTCGCTTTACCGCTGAGAGCCAGAAAATTAGGAAGGATGATAGTAGAAGAATTGATGTTTTTGAGTGGTGGTGTTGAAGAAAAGTCCTGAGTATCCCATGGATTTCCAGAAGAACAAGCAGATATGTCTTAGAGAAGGTGTAGCCAGAGTGCTTCATGGAGACAAAGATGATAAAGCTTCTTCTCACATACTTTGAGCATGTTGCTAGGAGAGGCTGTTCCTTATTCATGCTTGGAAAAGTGGAGGGGTGGTGAAAATAAGGAAGACCCTCAACCTGGCGATTTGCACAGTAACTGCAGCAATGGCTCAAATGTGTCGGAGATTGTGAGGATGGCACAGGATAAGACAGGGTTCAGATCAGGGTTGTTGATAGGGTCACTGTGAGTTATATTCGACTCAACAGCACCAAACAACAAGAAGCAGCAACAGTGAATTCGAGCATACCAGAGATCATGATGATGACGCCAAATATGGCACAGGTCATATCCATTGTTCATAAGGTCACTATGAGTCAGTCCACTCAAGAGCAACAAGAAGCAGTATGAAAGGAGTTCTGGCTGTCTGTAGGGAGTTGTACTGTTAACACAAAGGTGGTGCTTCTCTGGAAGCTCAAATGCATCAGCAGCTCACAGAAGAAACATGAGCAACCTTTTTCTGCCATTTACAGCCTCCTGAAAATCCACTGGAAGGCCAGATATGAGTTGGTTCAGACTCAACAGCAAGGAGGACTTCTAGTTGAAGTGATACGAAACCCAAGATTTGAAAATTTTTGAAAAGTGGTTCCGAGGACAGTGTCCTAGACCATCAGCACAGCCTCTGCTATTGCATTTGTAGGTGCCCTCAAGATGACCACCACTCACAATGACCCTATGGATGATAGATCCAGCCTTGCCATATCCGGTCCCATCCTCTCAATCTCTGCCATGCCTAAGCCTATAGCTGCAGTCATGAAGTCAGTCCACTTCACTGAGAATTTACCTCTTTCTTGCTAATGCTCTACTCTCCTTGTTAGAGTAGCAAACTTTCAGAAGCCACCCCAGACTTAACTGGATCGGAACCTTAAGGAGCAGAGCGCCCCCTCTGATCTTAACAGGCAATCTTGACGATCAGTCAGTGTGAGTAGCATGGCATTAGAGGAAAAGGAGGTCAAACTAGCTCCTATCAAATAAATTGCAACTCATGGTGGTCCCAAAGGGGTCAGAATTGAACTGTACCCTTTGGGGTTCTCAGTAGCCAGTTTTTCAGAAAGATTGTCAAGTTTTTCTTTCAAGGTTCCTTGGAGTGTACTCGAACCATCAGCCTTTCAGTTAGTAGATGAGTATTTAATCACTTGCTCCACTCTTTTGTATTAGGGAGGGAAAAAAAAAGAGCAGTCTTATTTCCAAGTGAAAATGGAGCAAACGGCAATAAACAGCTGATGAAGAAACAATCCTGTGAACCCTTAGAAAGAGCTAGAGTTTGGCATCAAGCAGAGCTGAATTTAAATCTACTTTCCTCCAAGTTTATGTGTAAAGAGTGTTCATGTCTACGTCAAGGTTGTATTGAGAAGGAAAGAAACTAACATGTAAGGTGTTGGTACATGATATGCAAGCAACAAATAACTCCAATTGCCACCAAGTCAAAATCGACTCACAGCTGACCCTCCAGTGGGCTTACCAGGCTGCACATTGCATGGGAGGAGACTGTCCATCTTCCTGCCCCTGGTAGATTCGATCCTCCAGAGAGGCGTGGCCTTTGAGTTAGCAGCACAGCTCCCTACAGACTGTGCCACCGAGATAGTCCTGGCTCACCTTCCAAGTTTACTTCCTAGAGTCTTCCTGTGGTCCTTCACATTCATATTTATAATTCAGACCAAGACGATCTGCCCTTTTTGCTTCCTTTCTCATTTGTAATGGTGCAGTAAGGGAATTTTAAGGAGAAATTGTTTAGTCTTCAAAGACCATACCCTAGCCCCAAGTGAGCTTGAGGTGAGTGCGGCCCAGAGGTCCTGAGGAAGAAGCCACCCGTGGCCTTTATGGTGCTGGGACTGCAGCTCCCCAGACAGATGGACCAAATCAAAGGAAAATTATTCTCATCATCAGAAATCAACAGTCCAGCTCCTAAAGCGCTCTCCTCCGTAATTTAGTTAAAAATAAAAATAAGTTACTGCCAAATCATTCCCAACTCATGGTGCCCCCTGTGGGTCAGAGTAGAACTGCACTTCATGGGATTTCAGTAGCTGGTTTTTCCAAAGTAGATCACTACACCTTCCTTCTAAAGCACCTGTGGGTGGACTTGAACCTTTAATGTTTTAGCTGGCAGCCAAGGGCTCTAACTTGTTGTGCTACTCAGGGACTCTCTGTGATGTTGTTGTTGTCAGGTGATGTCAGGTTGGCTCTGACTCATGGTGGTCCCATGAGCAATGGAACAGACCTGTCCCTGCACCCTCCTCACAGCCCCTGCTGTGTTTGAGCCCGTTGTTGGGCTCCCTTGTGTCAGCCCACCTTGTTGAAGGTCTCACTCTTTTATGCCGACCCTCTTCTTCACCAAGCATGACAGCCTTCCCAGGGTGGGTCAGATCCCTCCTGATGCCATGGCTGAGGCATGTGAGCTGTGATGTGTACCTGCCTACTTTTGGTTTATTCTCAAATAGAAGCAGAAATAGCAAAGATAGGGCTGAGTCCCTGAGCATGAGAGAAAGGGCTACGCTTGGCCCTTGGCTGCTTTGTTTGGAGCGCGTGGACACGGAGAAAGAGAGCGGGAGGATGCCTCTCTCCTGCTTCTGTTGTCATTCTTCTCTGTGGTTCTGAACACTCATCTGATGAGCCCGAATCAATCAATCAATCTCGTATGTTCTCTTTGCTCCCTGCCTGCTGCCATTTTCTCTTTAGTTTAATTTCAGAGATGGCTCTGTATAGAACTCCCTGGAGACTTGAGCTGACTAATCCCCCTTCACTGTAATTAAAGGGGGTGGGGGGAACTGCTAGTGGTGGAGAAGAGGGCTGAGAAGGGAAGGAAGTCATAAATGGGATTTCTAAAGGAAAGCTTTTATATTGAATTCAGAAAGCCACATTTTATAGAAAATGAACACTGACCCTCTCTAAAAGGATTTGCTGGAAATTTAATTTAGTGTCTGTGGCTAAAAGGCACCTTTTATAAATTGGCATTTGTATTCATTCACCTTATGTTCTGTAAAGGTGGTTTCATCAACACTGAGTGTAGTGTTTCCATCAGCAGAAGATTGCAGGACAACATGAAGGAACCAAGTAGCTACCTTGATGCTTTGATGTCTAAATAAGCCTTGTGAAAACAGCAACTCAAGAGATCAGATAGGAACCTACAAGCAGTGGGCTTATGAGAGTGATGGAGGAACCTCAGACAAGGAGTGTGCACAGCCACAAGACTGTCATCAGAGTCACTGCATTGCATGTGAAGAAACTGCCTAATTACCAATAGAGTTTGCTGCATATATCCTCAACAACAATAAAATAAAATGTAGAGAAAAAATAAGTATAAGCTCGCCCAGGGAGCGTTGGTGGCTTAATGGGAAGGAATCGCACTGTCAATGCAGAGGTACTCAGTCGGACTCCACCAGTTGCTCTGTGGGGGAAGGATAGATAGTCTTCTCCTGTGCTGTTTACTGCCTCTCAAAACCCACTGGAAGGTCAGCCATGGGTCAGTTCCACCTAGATCATACACAACAACAACAACGGCAGCATCTCTCTAGTTAAGAGACAAAATAGAGTCTGGAGGTAGATGCACATACTCTCCTCACAACCTTGGCGACAGTGAACATTTCTTGAGTGATTTGTGATGTGTCAAGCCTATGCTAAGCACTTCTTGTGTTTTCCTTCAGTCCTCACACCAGCCTTAGGAAGAAAGCACCAAGAATACCTCAGTCATAAGGCTGATTAAACAAGGGCCCGGAGCTCAATAACTTTCCGGAGCCAAATTTGAAAAATCCAGGACCCAGTGTTCCAGATAAACCTCACCATTTGTACCTAGTCATTTGTGACTCATAGTGACCTTCCATGTGTCAGAGCAGAACTGTGCTCTGTAGAGTTGTCAGTCTACCTTGTTGGGGGAAGTAAATCTCGACTTTCTTCTGAGGTGCTCTTGGTAGACTCAGGTCACCCCCCTTTGGGTTAACAGATGGGCATGTTAACTAGTGCACCATCCAGAGCCAATGTCTGAGCTGAGACCACCATGAAGGAGGAGCAATAATAGGGCATCATGGGGAGTAGAGGGCGGGGAGACCAGAGCTTCCACACCGCCCGTGGCCTGCAGAGACTTCCTGATGCCATGTCATTGTCATCACAACTCATCAGCATAATTTAACATAATTAAACCATTTCCATTCTCACTCAAGAGGAGTACGAATATTCCTAGCCATGCCAGGCTCAAGCTCCAAGCTTCATGATCATCCTGTTTTTGTTTTAATATTAAGTGCTTAGCTTGATGCTGCCCAGTTTAAACACAATATGGGGGAAAAGGTCTTAAAAAAGCCAGCCTGGTTGATCTTATGTTTCTGGTGGCCGGTGCTGAGCTGTCTGTCACCCTGTCCCTCTGATAAGAGCCAGGGCATGACTTCTGAGTCAGTCTTGGCCACCTCTTCTCCTTGGACCCATTTAGAAGGAGAGAAATGCCTACAAAACTCAGCAAAGGGGTCAAGGACATGTAGATCAGAGACAAGAAGAGCACAAGCTCAGAGCTGGGCATTGGAGACAGAAAGCCAACCTAATATAATCTTCCCAAACGAAACCCTCTGACATTTTTGTTATCCCAGAAATTAATCAGCTCAGTAAGGATCTGACTTACCTAAAGCCCATTTTTGTTGTCCCATTGATCTCTTTTCCTTGATTGGAATTGACAGGAATTTGTTCACATTTATCTGCCTCATGGGCCCATGTTCAGTGCCTTATAGTGAATCTCTGTGGCCCCACTGCCAAGGAGGGCAAGTGCCCAGATAAAATCTAGACTCATTAAGCAGCTCCAGTTCTTCTGGCACACAGAAGGGTGCCTTTCCTTCACCGTCCACGTGTCAGTGCAGGCTGCCTATGCTCCGTCTTGTCACCATGGACTGACTGATGGCTGTGATTTCCATGGACAGCCTTTAAACCTGTTAGGCTTACTGGCCATAGAGTTCTCTCTGTCTTAGGGGCAGCTAATAGCTGCTTCTAATTTATGCTGAGATTTCTAGTGATAAAGAGCTAGTATTCAAAATAAGACTGTGCTACTAGCATACTCCTCTCCTTCACAATTTTAAGGAAATATTGGTCAACTAAAGAAGTCCCTCGGGGGCACAAATGGTTATTAAATGCTCAACTGCTAACCAGGAAGAAGATCAGACATTCAAGTCTACCCAGAGGTACCTCAGAGAAAAGGCCTGGCAGTATACCTCCTACAAATCAGCCACAAGAACCCCTATGGAGCACCCTTCTACTGTGACTGTCATAAAGTCACTTTGAGCCAGAATCCACTTGTTTGCAGTTAGTTAAGTGGTACTGAGGTAGAAGTTCACCACCAGGCTCCCTCTCTGTACTCAGCACAGTCTCTTTCTGTCATTGCTGGTGAGTTGGAACCAACTTAGAGCTGACTCTCCAGCAGGTTTTCATAATCCTGCTTATTGAACAAATAGTAAATCGAGCTCTTCCTTTCTTGCTTCAAACTTCCCACTTGTTGTTGTTGAGTGTCATTGAGTTGAGCATGATTCATAGTGACCCTATGAACAAAAGATCTGAACCCTGTTCTATAACTATCATCATTTCTCTAATTAATGTTCGTAGAGTTTCCAAAGGCATCTTGTTTAGGAAGTGGGTGCCAATCCTGCTGCCAAGGCTGTCTTAATTTGGGAGCTGCACCAAACATTGTCCCCCATAGATAACCATTTTGGCATTTGACAAACCAGTGGCACAGCATTCAGTATCACAATAACCCTAAGTTACCCCAGGACAGCAAACTGACAGACCAATGTTGTACCACTTAGAATGTTCTTCCCAAACACAGTTAACTCCTAACTGACTTTTAAATACAAAGGCTCACCCACCAGGTTCTGATTGACTTAAATAAGAGGCTTCCAGCCCACAGTTGATTGTTTAGCTAAATTCAATCAGTTCGCACACAATTGTGAATGAAATAAGAAAAAAAAAAGTTTACACCTGACTTCCAACTAAAACAAGAGAACTTCCCTCCAGAATCCAACTGCTTCACACATGAGCCTTCCTACTAGTTTAGGATTTTTTCTTCTCCACTTAGATCACCACCATCCCTCTTTCTGCAAAGTCAGGCTAAAAGGAAGTCCCACTTTCCTCAGCAACAACCTGTGAGCTGGAGAGCAAAGCCATCCGTTAGGGGCATGGTACCTTGGTCCTAAGATCTTTTCAAGGGCCTTTGCAAATGTGTTCAACCTTAAACTGTTGGTTCTGAAATAGGAAAAAAAGGAAATAAAGCAAAAATTGACTTTTCAAAACACAGTCATAAAGTAGGTTTATTTTTAGCAGAAAAGTAATTGATATTTTATGTGGGATATGGGTCCATATAGTATGATATGAAGTAGCGTGGGACTTCCTGAAGTGAGGGTGACTGAAGCAGCCCAGGCCCCCTGTATCAAGCACACAGTGACAGGAAGGTTCTGCGCGCACTCGGCAAAAGTGAGCTGCACTTGGCCTGTGTTTAGCAATATTGACCTTACAGTAAGTGGAGTGTGATCAAGAGCCCTTCAGCTCTCTCCATTCTAGGCATAGAGGTGGACTGAGCTGCTCCTTCAGGCTGCCAGTCAGTGTTAATTGTCTTGACACAGAGCATTTGAGAGTCCCAAGACAACGCTAGCTGATTAGCATGCCCAAGTTTGGGCACTTGCTATTGGTTTCAGAGACTTGGGATTATGATGAGTTGCTATGACTATAAAGTGCCTGAATGATACAAATAAATGGTTAACGTGCTTAGCTGCTAACCGGGAGTGGAGATTTGAGTCCAAGTCCATCCAGAGGAACACCCAGAAGGCCAGGAAATCTGCTTCTTAAAAATCCATTGAAAACTCAATGCTCGCAATTCTATTCTGATTATACACATGGGTTCATCAGAAATTGGAGTTAACAGTATTATATTTTACTTACTTTTTTAAAAAATACATATAAACCCTACCTACAAACACTTCTAGTGGCCTTGGCTTGTTGGGAATGTGAAGATTGGAAAGATTCTTAGAAATCTGGTAGGGAGACCATGTGGAGTGATGAGTAAGATCTGCATCTCTTTAGCTTGCCTCCTAGTTCTTCTTGTTGTTAGGTGCCGTCGAGTACAGCTCAGCACCCCTATGGACAAGAGATCTGAACACTATCCTAATCCTCTGCTATCCTCATCATCTCTGATGTACTTGAATCCATTGCTTGCTGCATTCACTGTTGTCAATCTATCTGGTAAAAGGTCTTCCTCTCTTTTGCCAAGCATGATATCCCTCTCTAAGAAATAGCCTCTCCGAGCAGCGTGTATAAAATGTGTGAGACAAAGCTTTCTCATCTTTGTTTCCAAGGAGCACTCTAGCTGTACTTTCTCTAACACATACCTGTTGGTTCCTTTGGTATCCAATGAATAAGGATGACAGAAGAAGAAATGGCATCTCTGAGCTGTAGTTTTGGAGAGGAGTACAGAATATCCATGGACTACTTCCTACTGAAGAGAAAGGAAGTTCCAATTGTTTATCCAAGTGGGATTTCTCTTCAACTGGGACACGCAGATTCCTCTAGCGAAGTCAAATCTTACTCACAAAATATTTACCTGGAGTCACAGCTGCTAGATGGGGAAAGCTTCAAAGTCCTGGAACTGGTTGTGAAGACTGTTTAAATGTACCTGAGTCAGTCAGAATAGCAAATATACAAGATTGAATTGAACTTTGAGAGGAAAGGCACTAGAGAGAGATTGCTATACATCTGTCCCTTACTTAAGGACTATAATCTGAAATTTCTGATTTACAAGAATAGTTGAAAAAAATCTAATCTCTATTTTGCATACTAATGATGTACACCCAACAGCAATGAATGCTAAGGTACAAGGTGAGATTATACTGACAGCGCTGGTAAAGGTTAGGAATCTCACCTTGGCTGGACTGTGATACTCAATGGTTTGGCACTCATGCAGCTTGGCCATTACATGGTCTTTTAATTTGGCAGTTACTTGATTTGGTGTTATGTAATAATTTAGTTTGGAACTTATGCAGTGATGTTATTTGGTAGTTATGCAATCATGAAATTTGGCAGTTATGTGATTTGATACTAAGTAGTGATTTAATTTGGCAGTTATGTAATTAGTCATTCTCTATTTTTGCTTAACATCAGTATTTTGATAATAACCTTTGGAACATAACCAGGTTGATAAGTGAGGAGTAAGTATGTATTACAAGAGTCTGGTATGGATAATTCTTTATTTAGATAGGAAGATGGTGATAAATTATGTTCTTCAGAAAGTGCCTCTCTCTCTCTCTGTCCCCTGCTCACCCTGGCTTGTGCCCACAGTGACAGTGGTCCACTAGCATTGCATTCAGGTGGCTTGTCAAAGGCTATTTAGTGTGGGAATGGAGATAGAGAAGTAAAGAATTAAAGACCACAACAGGTATCAGCCAGGATGTCACTACAGACTGGAGCATTTATAGTCTCATGTTCAACTAACTGTAACTCATGCTAATGAGAAAAGACATTTGCAAATGAGTCACCCCTTTGCAAGCTTGACTCCATCAGGACTGCCACGAGAGTAACATCACTCTCTCTGTCCTGTGAGCTGAGAGGCTTTTTTTGGATGGGAAAGGAAAGGGTGGAATGACCCCTACTAAGAAATAAGGAATTGTAAAAACCCTGGGTGTGCCCTGCATGTGAAGATAACTGTCATTTGTGGCCCTGCAATAAAAGGGTTGGGATCCATTCAGTCATTGAACAGTGTGGGGAGAGTGACTTCCCGAGGTCATGAGGATTATCACACCGGGGAGGGAACACAGGTTTCACTGCTCTGTCTGACCAGTTCCAGGCACCCTGAGCCCCTCCATGACCACGCCTTCCCTCTGCCTCTCTCCCTCCCAGGCGTCTCCACTCCAATCACCTGTACTGTGACTGCCACCTGGCCTGGCTCTCTGACTGGCTGCGCCAGCGGCGGTCCATTGGCCAGTTCACACTCTGCATGGCTCCTGTGCACCTGCGAGGCTTCAATGTGGCAGACGTGCAGAAGAAGGAGTACGTATGTCCAGGTGAGGCTGCCCCCAACCTCTCTGTTTCTTTTGTGCTATGACTTCTCCACCCGTGGGCTCTCCCCACTGTCGCCAGGCCTTTCACACGCACTCTGGCCCAGAGCAGAAATCCCATTCTCTCTAGTTATTAAAGAACTTGAGTGTCTCAAGGGATTAAGTTAAAGAAGCTGTTGTCATCTGGGAAAGGAAAATGCTAAAACTGCTCATGAATCATTTTCAGTTAAGCCGTGTAGTCCGTTGATACTAAGATACCTAACATTTGTTGAGCCACATGTAATCCAGAAACGGGTATAATGGAAGTATTTTAACATTTGCTAAACACGTTCCAGTCGTCGAGTTGCTTGTAGAAATTGGGAGATGTGATAATGCAGGTGGTGGAGTCAGCTGGCTTGGCTGGAAATCCATCTAACTCTGTGACTTTGGCAAGTTACCTCTTGTTTGCAAAATGGAAACAATCATAGTCCCTAACTCAAGGGATTGGTGGGAGGATTAAATGAAATAATGCATCTAAAGCACTTAGCATAATACACAGCACTTGGTAAGCACTAAATAAGTGGAGCTTAATTATTATAGTTTAGTGGCCCACAGAACGTGCTGAGCAAACGTGTAAGTTTGACCTGTGAGTAATTGAAGTGTAATAGAGGCACATATTGCGTACATTTTACAGAGAACAGACACACACAGACGCACGTCACTGAAAGCAGCCCAGATCTCCAGGGTGGGAGGTGGCTGGGTTCCTCAAGAAATTTCTCCACTTAAACAGCTTTGAAATCCAGCCTGAAGTTTGTGTGTTTGTTTGATTTTACTCTGTGTATATCCTTAACTGCTACCCGTTCCTCTAGTGGGGAGTTAAGTAGAGGTAATGCCTTGATTTTGCTCTAAGGAAAAAAAACAATTGTAAGGGACACTGAGGTTCTGTTAAAGGTAATAGAAGTAAGAGTGAGTCCCTGGGTGGTTTGACTAGCTGAAAGGTTGGTGGTTCAGATCCACCCAGTGGTACCTAGGAAGACAGGCCTGGCACTCTGCTTCTGACAGGTCACAGCATTGAAAGCTCTATGAAGCACTTTTCCTCTGCCCACATAAGGTTGGCATGGGACAGCATCACCTCCAACACAACTATAATATTAATAGCCAGTCACAATTCACAGCAGTGCCATCAACAGCAGATCTGAACCTTGAACTGCCATTCTCACAATCTCCAGCCTGCTCAGGTGTATTGTTGTAATCTTTCTGTTGGTCCACCTCCTTGAGGCTCTCTCTCGCTTTCACTGACCCTCCAAAGGACTGGCCCCTCTTGACAACGTGCCCGAAGTACGTGAGAAGAAGTTTCGTCATCTTTGCCTCTACGGAGCACCTTGGTTGCATTTCCACCAGCACAGATTTATTTGTTCCTTTGGTAGTCCATGTTGTTGTTGTGTTGTTATGTGCCGTCGAGTCGCCTGCTTCTCATAGCGACCCTATGTACAACAGCCCTAAACTCCGCTCTGTCCTGTGCCAATCGCACTGTCTCTGACACTCCCATCCCAATTATCCCAGTCACTGAATCAATCCACCTCATAGAGGGCCTTCCTCTCCTGCGCCGTCCCTCCACCCTCCCAAGCATGATGTCCCTCTCCAAGGACTGGTCTCTCCTCACAACATGTCCAAAGTAAGTTAGACGGAGCCTCAGAATCCTTGCCTCCAACGAGCCACCCGGTTTAACCCTCTCCAGGACAAATCTATTTGTTTTCCTAGCAGACCATGGTATTCTCAGTACTCTTCTCCAGCACCACAGCTCAAAGGCATCAATTCTCCTTCTATCCTCCTTGGTCATTGTCCAACTCTCTGATGCATAACAGGTGATTGCGAAGACCATGGCCTGTATCAGACGCACCTTAGTCTCCAGAGAGACACCACTGCTCTTCAGCACTTTGGAGAGGTCCCTAACAGCAGACTTTCCCATGGCAATGCGCCTTTTAATTTCCTGGCTGCTGGTGCTAAGACTGTTGACTATGAAGCCAAGCAAACTAAAGCTGTGTACAATCTCAATCTCTTCACCATCCATCCTGATGCTGCCGATTGGTCCAGTGGTGAGAATCTTTGTCTTCTTGACATTGAGCCTCAATCCACATTGTAGGCTGCAGTCCTTGACACTCTGCAGCAGGCGCTTCAGGTCCTCCTCAGTTTCAGCAAGCAGGGTTGTGTCATCCGCATAACGCAGATTGTTGATAAATCGTCCACCAATCCTGACCCCACATTTCTCCTCATAGAGCCCAGCCTCCTGGATAATCTGTTCTGCATATAGGTTGAAAAGGTATGGAGATAGGATGCATCCCTGGCGTACGCCCTTCCCAATTTTGAACCATGCAGTGTTCCCTTGCTCTGTTCTGACAACTGCCTCCTGGTCCAAGTATAAGTTTCGCATTAGAACGATCAAGTGTTCTGGGATTCCCATTCTTCTCAGAGTCAGCCACATAGGATATTAATAATCTTCAGCAACACAAAATAAGTGAAAGAGTTTCACCTTCTTTGCCTCTAAGGAGGAGACTGGTTGCACTTTTTCCAAGACATACTTATTTGTTCTTTTGGCAGTCCATGTGATATTCAGTATTCTCAGGCAGCACTACAATTCAAAGGCTTAGATTCTTCAGTCTTCCAACTTCCAGATGCATAGGAAGCAATGGAAAATACCATGACCTAGCACATCAGAAACTTCTCCAACAGGATGAAAAGGAAACCCACAGACTGGGAAAAATATTTGACAATGACATATCTGATAAAGAATTTATATCTAAAATTTATAGACTACTCTAGCATATAGAACACTCTAGCACCTCAACAAGAAAAAGATAAATGACCCAATTACGAAATGGGCACAGGGTATGATCAGAGAGTTCACCAAAAAAAATATTCATATGACAAACACACATGTGAAGAAATGTTCAAAATTCCCTAGCTATTAGAGAGACGCAAGTTAAAACAACTATATCAACTCACCCCAGCAACAATAGCAAACTTCAACAGAGCAGCAAACAAAAAATGCTGGCTAGGTTGTGGAGAGGTTGGAACACTTACTCACTACTGGTGGGAATCTAAAATGGTCCAGCCACCATGATAGGTGGTCTGGCACTTTCTCACAAAGTTGGAAATAGAAATAAAGGAGCTCTGGTGGTGCAGTGTTACATGGCTGCTAATTGAAAGGTCAGAGGTTTGAGTCCACCTACTGGTGTATGTGAGGAAGATGGGTGATCTCCTCTGATAAAGATTTACAGCTTTGGAAATTTGATCTTTAAGTTGCTGTGAATTGGAACCAACTTAGTGGAATTAATCATAATGTACAGCTATGTCTGCAGGCCGATGGCTATTGGGAATAGGTTTGATGCTGGCTGATAGATTCTCGTGCCTTGCTGAGGGTCTCATTAGGAACGTTCAAGATTCTTTTGGCTTTATTTTCACCCCAAGTGGGTGTCAGGAGATTGGACTTGCCAGATGGCTGCAAGGTCTCTGGCTCATAGTCTACCAGCATTTGGGCAGGCCACAGGACCACAGGCCATCAGGCCAAATGTTAATTGATTTGGGGTGAACGTTCTTTTAAGTGGTCCAGCAGTGATCTATTTGCTCTACTGAAGTTAACTTGGAGTTGCTGCGATGATGAACAGTTGTGCCATAGGTGTGTTAAACATCGTAATTGGCTGCCTATCATGGTCAGTGTTTGGTAGAGCTCCAGACTGATTCAGGTTTGGAAGCAGGAGTGGCATCCACTTCCTAAACCATATGCGTCTGGAATCTTTATGAGGGCCTTTGTATTTAAATGTTGGTTGGGTCCGAGGGCCTATTGCCTATTGCTATTGCTATTGCTGTTTCATTTTGGAGGAACATTCTTCCAAGTTGTACAGCACTCTTCTGTCAGTTTGCTGTATTAAGGTAAACTGAGTTTGCTGTGATGCTGAACCTTGTGCCATTGGGGGTTAAATGCCATAATGGCTGCTCATTGTGGACACTGTTTGGTGGAGCTCCCAGTTTTAAGACAGGTTTAGAAGCAGGAGTGGCATCCACTTCCTAAACCACATGCCTCTGGAAACTCTATGAACCTGGAGAAACAATGGTAGTTCTAGAAAGGCTTCAGGCCTTTTGTTCATAGGGTAACTATGAGTCATCCTTGACTCAATGACAATGAACAACAACAATTATATATATTATATTTAATATAAATTATGCAAGTGATAGCTGAACAATAGGGTTACCATAATTAGTGACACTGGACTGTATAAGAAATATGCATCAAGATGAGAAATATGTTGTTACATATATATTTACCACATTTAAAATTACAAAAGTTAAAAATAAAAAATCGAAGTATTCAGCTGAGACATTCCTGAAATCCAAGGAGGCCAGCTGTGGACTGAGGACACTGGAAGCAGTATGTGGGAGAGACCAGGATGACAGAGCGCATGGTACTTCAGGGCCTGCACCTCCTCTCCTTCCTTAACTGCTTCCCCTTTTCCGTATTGAATGTCCATGGAGTCCAGCAGATGCCACTGGCCCCAAGACATCCAGGAGTGCAAAACAGTGCCAGTCTCTGAGGTATTTTTCAATCACTTGCTGTGCATTTGAAAGCTGAACAGTGACTAAAGATGACAGAATAAGATTTTGGTTCCTTTGAGTTGTGGTTTTGGAGAAGTGTACTGAACATCCCGTAGACTCCCAAAAGAATAAACAGCTATGTCTTGGGAAAGTGCAGTCAGTGTTCTTCTTGGAGTCAAGAATAGTAAAGCCTCATCTCTCATACTTTGGCCCTGTTGCTAGGAGAGGCTATTTCTAGGAAAGGGATGCCATGCTTGGAAAGGTGAAGAGTAAACGAAAGAGAGGAGTGCCCTCAATGAGGTGGAACGACACAGTGACTGCAGCAGTGGGCTCGTGTGTTTCAGACATAATGAGGATGACACAGGTTAGGACAGGGTTCAGATCTGTTGTTCACAGGTCACTATGATTCATACTCGACTCAGTGTTGCTTAACAACAACAACAACTTGTAAGACCACATCTGTAACAAGCAAAAAAAAAAACACAAACATACAAACAAACCTTGAATTCCGCTTCAGCCTATTCTCTGCTCATGCCTCCTGTCATGTGGTTAACTTCATCAAGTTGTTTGTTATCCAAAAATATTTTAACATGTCTCCTAGCGGTACCTCAATAATTTCCCATAGACGCCCACTTGGAAATCACTTGCCATCAAACACATATAATAAAACCGTTTATCACACAGGCACCAGATTCAAATATGGTGACTATAATTACAGTAATTATTAGGCAAAGGGTACAATATCGGCATAAGTGCCAGTGAAAGAAATAATTATAGAGTGCGGGAGTCATCCAAGAGCTAGTGAGAAAAACTAATTAGAGAGAATGTTCAAACACATCATTATAGGTGGGTGCCAAGTTTAATGCAATGCACAATACGAACGCCACTTTGTTGCAGAAGCACCCACCCCCATCCAGGGAGTGGCAAGACACTGACTATCCTGGAAAAATGAGTGCCCCAAATCTCTACCCCTGCCCCACTTTGAAAAAGGCTCAATTTAGTAGGAAGGCTAATAGTTTAATAGCAGCATCTTCACCACCTCTCCTGTTCATAGCAATTAACCTTAGCTTGTGATCATCCTTGTGGCTTCTTAATAGGCAACCAGAGGTCTCTCGAGGACATGAGACTTTCGTCCACAGACCCTGGGGATCAATAATCCATATTCATGTCTCCGTGGTCTGAACTTAGGGGAGTGCACTGTGAGAACTCCTGCGAGCACAGGGCTCTTTAAATAGTTTACCAAGGTGTCAAAACAGACATTCTCCTTGCCACTGAGTCCATGCTGACTCCTAGCGACATGTAGGCACTATGGAGGACAGAGTAGAACTGCCCTCATAGGGGTTCAGAGATTGTAAATCTTTACAGAAACAGACTGCTCCATTTTTTACCAGCCAAGTGGATGGTGGATTCAAACTGCCCACCTTTCAGAGGTCAGCTGAACTCTTTCACAGCTGCACCGCTGAGGCTCCTTATCAAACTGCCATGAGTGGAAAAATAGAGCATCACCTTTACCTTGTGTATAGACCCAAGTTAGGTATAATGGCCTAGGGGACTGGAGCACTGAACGCCCAGGATGAATGGCCCACCACCATCACTAATGTGGAACGTAATGTGGGCAAAGGGAGTCTGTAAGGCTGTGTGAGACGATGTCAGCGGACAGCCCATTCTCTCTCTGTGTGTGTGTGTGTGTGTGTGTGTGTGTGTGTGTGTGATGGAAACACCAGTAGTCTCCTAAAGACCCTGATCTCCCAAAGTTGAGCCCCCTGTTCTCCTAAAAAAGGAAGTCAAAGGCAGTACCCTCTTTTATGTGCCTGTCACACTCTCACTGCTCACACACCCCTCCAAGCATGCAGGCCCCACCCCAGTACCAGAGCTAGCAAAGCACCTGTCCCAACCCAAAAGTTCTGTTTGGTCTAGAACCAATGGTGGCTATTCTGAAGTCCCTGCAGTCATTAAAGCGTTCAGCTGTTAACCAGAAGGTCGGTGATGAGGACCCACCCAGGGGCATCTTGGAAGTCAAATCTGGTGATCTGCTTCTGAAAGGCCACAGACTGAAACCTCTGCAGAGCACAGAGCTGCCTGCACACGTGGGGTCAGCATGGGTACGGATTGCCTCAACAGCAACTAGGCGCTTTTAGATTTTTTTACTTTTTCCCTCCTCTCAGGTGGTTGTTCGAAGTTAAAAAAATATCACATAAAGTGCCTCGTTCGAGCTATTCCCCTAATAACTCAACAGGAGGAGGGCATCAGTCAAGAAAGGAGGGGCAAGAACTTCTCTTAAAAAATAGAGGTCATCTGCTCAGGAGAAGGAAAGGAGTCAGGCACCAATTAAGCCGTCCTCGTGTGTAGCTTCATCACCAGCAGCTCCTGTCAAGGCAGACTCAGAAAACCTCCCTGGGCCTTTAATGGTATCGAGAAATTTGCCAAGCACAGGACTCCAGAGAAGGCAAAGAGCTTTATCTCTCTCAGCCTGGGAGGGCCCTGCCTGCCCAAGCCCCTGATATCTCCTTTGAATTAAATCCAGCTGTCTGGAGCCAGATTCTTCTCCCTAGCAGCCCTGGATATGGGTTCCTTATCACTCCAGCTAACCCAGAAATGTGTTAGCAGCACACTTGGGCAAAATCCATCTCCTCTGTCACCTGTCCCTTTCTAATCCAAGACATTTATTTTCTTCCTCCAGGGAAACAATTGGGATTTTTCACAGAGATAGAAAAAGAAGTCTTTATTAACATTTTCTCTTCCTTATACATCTTCACTGGATATCTTCCACTCATACTGAAAGAATCCCATTGTAAACATTTGTTTTAAGAAGGCAGGGTTCTTAGGTCTAGACGACTCTGTGGTCCATGGCTCTGGGCTCCTTGTTGCCTAGACTGGACCTGAACTTGAAGAGAGTTCATAAAGATAACATACCAGAAGAAAGGTAGCAGCTTGACCAGTTACTCAACTCATATTTATGAAATACAAGTTCAGAATATTTTTCTTTCTTTATTCTCCATCACTCAAAAGGTTTACATTTTTTCTCATTAAACTCCAGGATTTGCCTTCCATGTGTTAATTTTCTGGTACCTCAATCACAAAGAATTTCTACAGGCCACAATTTATCACTCAAGGTTATCAGCTGAATATTTGACTTTTGAATCAATTCTGTTTATCCTTTGAACATTCGTTGTAGTTGTTGTTGTTGTTGTTAGATGCAGTAGAGTTGGTACCGACTCATAGCGACTTTACAGCAGAATGAAACCTCATCCCTCCAGTGCTATCCGCATACTCTTTGCTGTGTGTGCTTGGACGTGTTGTTCTGGTCATTGTGTCAAAGTCCATCTGGTTGAGGATCTTCCTCTCTTTCACTACTCATCTGTTTTTAACCATATGCTAGCCCCCAACAGTATCAGTTTCACATTTATCTGCCTATGCCTTGTGAATGGGAGCTACATTTTTATAAAGGTTAATCTTCTAGTGCAAAGTGGCTACACCTAATATTTTTCCAGGTGCCCCAATTCCTAGAACAATACTGGAACCTGATAGCTTCTCATAAATACTTTCTCATTTATTATTAAAAATGAAATAGATTTATCTCCCTGGAAACCAAAACTTTCCTCATTCTTCTTCTCTCTTTTTTTTTTTAATTTGGGACTAGTTACTAAGTAGGAAGATAATTAAGGTAAGCCATGACTAGCAGCCCATCTCCTTAGGAGATTTTAATTAAAATACCATAATTGGACATCGCAGGAATGAGATTATTAGGTTTATTTAGCCATTCCCAAAATTATCATGCCTTTGGTATTTAAATCACGTTCATTTATATTCTCATCATAATTGTTCGAGTTCCATTGTCATTGCAGTCTGTTGTTGGCTTTTGAAAGGCCAGAGGCCAACAGGGATGCTTAATTTAAATACTAGAATTAATTTATTTCCATGCTCATGAGGCCACAGGATTTCTCAACTCTCTGTGCTTAACTGGGAGAGAGAGTGAGAGAGTCTGAGTGTTAATGACAGACAGAAAGAAATGCAGCTGTAGCATAAGAATGTCCAGTCATTCCCCATACAGTGTGCCTCAGCCCCTAACTTGCTCATCCTTCCTCATGAGACCCCCAAGCTCTGCTGGTTTTCAGTTTCATGATGATAAAGAGAAGCACTTGAGGCATCTTTTTGACAGACAAGAGGTTGAGATTAAATGTCTGAAGATTGTTATTTGCTAGGTCTATTATATTGAAGTTATGGTGACCTCATGTTAAGAAGTTGAGTTGTCAACCCAAAGGCCTGTGGTTCGAATCCACCAACTACTCCCTGGGACAGAAACGGTCAGTCTCCTCTTGTGTAATTTATAGGCTCTAAAAACCTGCTAGGGGATAACGCTGAGTCGGTTTTGAATTAACAGCACAAAACAACATCATCTTAGTTGGTTTGCTTAAACGATTCCTTTTCTTCATCAATATAATGGGAATAATAAGAAGAAGAGAACCCAATCATAGATTTTATGAGTATAAAATGAGAAAACAAATGCAAAATACTCAGTGCAGTATTTGGAACTCAGACAAGAGTGTTCACTGGCATTGTGAAGACTCTGTTCACTCTCAGCATGGCCAGTATTGTGTTCTTGAATAGTTCTTTCTCCTTGTACTTCTGCGTCCTTCTCCACAGCACCTCTGGTTCTGAAGTTCTGTGTGATCTTTGCCTCCCCCACCCAGGCAAACTAGTAAGGGCTTTTCACTTTCATTATAATCATTCCCATTTCACCAACTAGTTGAAAAACAAAGATAAAGAACCACTGATCACCACTTCACCTTTTCTTCTCTCCCTGGAGGGGAGTTGTCCAATCAGCAGAAATAAGATAGCAAGTGCAGGGATGGTTCTGTAGACATTTGACTGGAAATGCACCCCCTTCTCCCACTCATTGGATGCCCTGATGTGGGAAACACCCCTTAAAGAGGTGTGAAGATCAGAAGAAGGTCAGCTGCCTCCATGCCTGGAATTCAGCCATCAAGACCACAGACCACAGACCACAGAATCGTAAGTGAAATCAGAATTCCAGACGTCTCACTTTACTCCATATTTGATGACTTTGGCTCTAGACAGGGATTTCAGAGCTGAAGTGGTAGCATTGATTAAGAAAAGGGATGACAGTCCCCAGACGGACGCAGTTGACTTGGCTCACATCCCCATCTCCCTGTTCGCAGTGAGAATTTCCTTCCACCTGAGTGGAGAAGCATTTTAGTACCACTTTGAGAGTTTCAAGAGCAGACAGCATGGGCACTTACATAAAAATGAAGATATGAAGAGCTCTCCTAAGTGGGTAATAGAACATCTTAGCAAGTAGATTGGCAGGGTTCTGCATGCCATTCTACCTGTTTGCTCTGATTTAAGGCACTTTCTGTGCTAGGAGAGGAGGAGGTGAGATTCAATAGACAGGATTGCTCACAACAGTGTAGATTCCTGAGATCCAGTAAGAGCACACCTTATAAAAGGATGCATACAAGCATGAATTCAAATAATTCCCTTTCATCGAGGATTTCCTAATATGAAAACCACTATCCCCAGATCTCTCTGCTTCCCAGCATATAGTGAAATAAGTGGATGGCCTGATGATGCAGTGGTTTAAGCATCCACCCAAAAGTTGGATGCTTTGAAACCACCAACTGCTCATGAGAGAAAGATGAAATGGTGTATTCCTGTAAAGATTACAGCTTCAGAAACCCTCTGAGGCAGGTCTTCGCTGTCCCATAGGATTACTTTGAGTCAGAATCTACTTAATGGCAGTGAGTGTGGGAGTTTTGGTCCTTGTAAAGAGACCGAGGGCATCATGAGGAAGGCCATATCTGACCTCTGCTAATTCCACAAGGGAGAACTTTCCCAGTCAAGAGCATCCACAACACAAAACCAATTCCCACAAGGTCAGACATGTCCCCACCCTCTCATCCTTCCTTCTACTCATTCCGTCACTCATTCTACTGCTCTACTCGGTCTAAAATCCATTACAATAGCTACACAGACCTCACAGAACCAGATTCGCCACTATGGGATTTATTAAGGACATTAAGAGGATACAGTTTCTCAGTCAAGGCAGCTTCTGAAGCATACTCACAGACTCTGCAGCCTTTAGTCTTTTCACTTTAGGCAAGGGTTACAAAGCTCTTTCTGCCCTGCCAGTTAAGGCATCCCCCCTCTAGTCCTTCAGCAAGCTTGGGCAAAGGCCCCTGGCGCTGACTCCATGGGGCTACAGTCCCAGGGCAGCTCTGGCTCACATCGGGTCTCTGCTTCAGCTGCTGGGACCCTCCTGTAGGTCTTCCGGCTGGTGCAGTGACCTCTGGCCCTGAAGAACATGCACTGCATTCTGTGCAGCTTGTTCTTAATCATTGTGAAAGCCCCAGATTTCTGCCTCCAAGCATGCCCAACTTAAACCTGATGATATGTACTCACACACCTTATTTGAATGTTCCTACCCAGACACGTGACAAAGTCAAGGGCAATGGCCCCAGAAAGCCATTTTTAACAGTGGACTCACCACATGACAGTCTTCTTAGAAATCCATTGTCTGCTGCCTCTTCCTCAACCCTAAAGGTAGACAGAAGCAGCAGAGACAATTCCGTGGGTGACCTGAACAGCTGAGGTCAGGCTCACAGAGAGCCCCAGGTGGCAGGTCGGGTGACCCTTGCCAGCACTGAGAGATGTGGAAAAAGGCGTGAGCTTCAGGAATGTTCTAAATGGCTCCGGGACGGTACAGATAGCACACCCAGCTGGCAGTCAAACAGTTGGCAATTCAAGTTCACTCACAGATTCCTTGGAAGAAAGACCTGGTGCTCTATGTCTACAGAGGCAGCCATTGAAAACCTAGGAAACACACAGTTCTTCTCTACCCCCTGTGTTGTCACCATGAGTGAGAATTGACTCAGAGTCAGCTATTACTGTGATAACCACTCTATCATGTCATCCTGTGGCCTCTCCTGTGGACAAGAGGCCAGGCATGGAGGGCTTGGGTGCCTGCCCTCAAAGTCTTTCCAGAAGGATCTGTCACCCCTAAATCTTGGAGAGGTTCCAGCCTTGCATCTGATAGTTTTCTGGATCAGAGTTTATACTTACAGGGTTTGTGTTTTGTGTCAGACCAGGTTTTAAGCAGTGTGGTCGCAACAGTGGCTGAGATAGACAAGGTGGCTGCCCTCATGGAATTGGCATTCTAGTCTCAGGCTGCCTCAAGACAGATGAATAGGTAAGGAAAGGGAGGTGAGGTGCACAGGGAATGGGCCTAGTTAATAGGGCATTGACTAGGAAGGAATGCTTCCAGGGGGAGTGATTCCGTCTTTCAAACCTTCTTAAGCCTGAGGTGTTTTGTTTAAACAAGAGGACAGCATCTTCAGCAAGGAGAGAGTGCAGGCTGAGGCACTGACAGCTGAGTTTGCTGAGGGTGGCTATAATTACTTTGTTTCTCTTCTCATAATTAAAGGTGTTTGTAACCTGGTTCCAGGCATCTTTTCTAAAGGCTCATGGGTTTTTTTTTCTTTTTTAATTTTATTTTTTTTTATCTTGACAACTTTTCTTGAAATGTAGGTAGTGCACTCTGCCAACAGAACCAGAGCCACCCTGTGAGAGACCCAGCTAGTTCCTGGGGATGCAGGCTACAACTGAGGTCGGGGCTAGTCGGAGTTAATTTGAGTGTGGAAGTCAGAAGGTACCCCTTTGCAAAGCTTCTTCAAGCCCTAGATGAGGCTTTGAATAGACTAATCTTCCCCCCCTTTCCTACACATACTGTCTAAGCGGTACTAGCAAATTGAAGGCAGGATGAGCAGAACCAGCTGTTCCACAGCCGAAGTGCATGGGGGTGCAGGAGCTCGGACTCCAGTCGGACTCCAGTCCTGCGAGGGGCTCCTGGTATTTCCCAAACAGGAGACCTGGGAGATCTGCCATAAAGATTGGCAGACAACCTTGGAAACGTGACGGGGAGACACCATGAATGGAACCAATCCCTCATCAGGGGTGGGGTGGGGGAGTGTCACGGCTGCATTGATCTCCTTGATGTGAAGGGGTTGTTGTTGTTCTCAGGTGCATTTAAGTCAACTACAACTCATCCCAAACCTGTGACAATAAATCTGAACCCTGCCCTATCTTGTGCCATCCTCGTCATCTCAGATATGTTCAAACCCATTGTTAACGCCACTGTGCCAATTCAACTTGTTGAGGGCCTTCCTCTCTTTCTCTGACCCTCCACCTTTCCCAGCAGCACCACATCTTTCCCCAAGGTGTTCCATCTGCATTTCAAAGCCTTCTCTCTTCTCCTACCCACCCCCTCCAAGAGAGCCCTTCTATCCGTGCCACCTTTGTGGAGAGGAAGGGAAGATGCCGATATGTCTCTTACTGTTTCCATTTCTCTGAAGGACAGAAGTAGTTCATCGTTAAACCTAGAAAGAGCTTCTGAAATCATACAGTCCCAACCCCTTATTTGCTGAGATGGTAACAAAAGCTACTCCAACAAGTACTGTAACTTCTGCAAGGTGTCAGAGCTAAGCAGTGGCAGAGACAGGTCTAAAGATAATAACAGCAGTTACTGTTACAAAACCCTTACTGTGTGCCATGTGTTCTTTTCTTTTTTTAAAGAAAATTTTTTAATTATTAAATTTTATTAATTTTAATGAACATTTACAGAGATCTTGGGTTTTCATTCATTCATTGTTGCACTATTTTCTCTACCCTCCTCCTCAGTTTGTTCTTTTCCCCCCACCTTGAAAGTCTGTTTTAATTGTCCATTTGCCACAGTGCTTGTCAAAGCCAGTTCTGATTAATCTCCTTTGTCAGTGTGTCCTTTGCCATTCCCTATCACTCCTCCCTGAGAGAGACTTCACCCTGATTCATAAGGAAAAGGGGATGGCGTATTCTCTTAGCTACTTCCTGCTGAAAAGGGACCCTGTGGGTTTCAGGGTGAAGATCTTCTCTCACTACTCTAAAGGGCCCCTTTGGCAATAGTAAACACATAGACTATTATGGAAATTGATTTTGGAATTTAGATGCACTGTTATTAATTGTGCTTAGCCGTACATGTTCATATCCTTGAAGATGTATCATGGAAGTGTTGCAGCCTAGAAGACACAAATTTAACAAGTTAAAAGTACATGAGTCAAAAGTTAAAAAGCATTAATATTCCAAGTAGAGGCAAGAAAATTTTTATTTTACACTGGTTTACTTATATAAAGTTTGTATACATTGTTTTTCACACCAGATCTTTCTTAATTCCTTTACCCAGCTCTCTCTTCACCCATCAAATTGTGTGACCTTGTGATTATTGGCACCCCACCCCCACCCCTGTCCATCCTCACCCCTCTGCCCCACTCCTCCACCACTGTGGATCCTCATGCACAGTTTACTATTTCTACAACAACGGCCTTATACAGTATTTGTCCTTATGGGACTGAGTTAACTCACTTAGCATAATGCATGCATTTTTCTAAATATCTGACATTAACCTTGTGTTTGCCTTCACAAATGAGCCATGTTCTGAAATAAGATGGAGACATTGCAGCACAGGCAAATAAGAATGAAATGGCATAATCAGGATGACAGCGAGGTGCTGGAACTCCAGAGCACAGCACTGTCTGGTCCTAACCCAGGATTCTTGCAGGCTGACTCCTTGGGGTGGCCAATATCTTAAAATCTGAAGGCCTGTATTTTAGAACAAAACCTGTATTGCCTCTATCTCCAAGGCAGTGTTCCAAATTGGTATTTCAATGTATGTCATCTACTCCTTGGCATTTTCCATAGTCTCTACTGGAATCCTTGCCATTGATAGCTTTGGAATATTTGTAACTCTGAACAAGAGTTTCCTAAACATTCATGCTGAAAGGGAGGATGTTTCAAAGGTTGTTTTGGAGTTTGTTGGGGTTTTATTTTTTGTTTCCTTTAAGTGGGATCGAGGGCAATAAGAATCTTGATCTCTGGGATGGTATTTTCTAGGAGAGAACACATTTCAAATCTCGCCACAGGCTTCACTCACAAGCATGGGTTCTGTTGAACATGGAGATAAGGACCCTGCACGTTGTCTCCTTCGGTGTCCTAGTAGGTCCAGGGAGTCAACAGCTGCAGCCAGACTTGTCTGGCTCCCCGGTATTCAGATTCTCCAGTGAATGGGAGACAAATAATTTTTCCTGCAGACATTTTCCATTCTGCATGTTTAATGTGCATTCAAGAGCTTCCAGCCAGAGGTCACATGCCTGAGCAGTGAGCACGTCGGCAGTGTTGGGCTGACTTTTGCCTCAACCTGTGACCCTTTACCCTGGGGATGGAACTGAAAAGGCATTGGGATAACCTGTCCTGCAGGATCCACCAGGAGTAACAAGAGGCCCGAGGAGCACTGTTGGGTTGGACTAGCCTTTTGGACTACAGCTACATTTGAAGGACCAACCCTGTGTTTAAATCTCTTACTTGGCTCTGAGAAAGGGATCATAGTATACAAATGTTACAATGTCTTTAAAATGTCTGAAGTTAAGTCATGTCTTAGGGGTTTGATGTGACCACCTGAGAAAATGAGTAAGCTATTTGACAACTCTTTGAATCTTAAATTGGTTTAGCCCTGTATGTGTCCACCTAGATTTCCTTCTAAATAAGCTCTTTGAGTGTCATTTTTCTGGGGGTGTTATCACTTTGCTTTAAATTCACACTGGTTCTCACATCAAACAAATTAAGAGCCGACCTCCAAATTTGTAGTAACTTACTTGTGTTTTTTTCCTAATGGGAGTTTTATCTGCATGTTTTCTGGACATAAATGTTATTTGGAATTGCCCTGGCTCCCAGTGCTGATGTCTGCGTTGACACTTTGATGGCATCAAACATGAAGAAAGTCTGCCCCTTTATTCCTCCCACCTGGTGTTGATAGCTATAGTGGCCTCTAGCCACCAGAGAAGAGGTTGAGGGGATGTGAACAGCCAATATCCTACCACTGGATAAGTCCAAACCCCTAGGGTACCATTTGGGCCCCAGCATTCTTGGAGAGGAGTCCCAGTGTATGCTCTTTGGATTCCAGTGGCATATTTCTATGCAGGGTTGACTCTGAGAATACAACTTTTTCTGAAAGAATAGGATGATGGGATGACAGAACAGGTGGAACAATCCAGAAATAGCAAGGTCAAGGTCGGAAGCATGCCTCTTTGCTGAATATTTAGCCAGTGACAGTTATGTCTCCCAGGTGACAAGATATGTCAGCTGGGGCTATTTTTTCACTTGGTGGGTCAGCGAGTGCTGCATCCTTGGGTGTCTGGTTAAAGGGCATGGAGGCGCAGGTGGCCGCTGGCACTGACCATTGTGTTCTGACCTCACAGGCACCCACTCAGAGCCTCCATCCTGCAATGCCAACTCCCTCTCCTGCCCTTCATCCTGCACTTGCAGTAACAACATCGTGGACTGTCGAGGGAAGGGCTTGACGGAGATCCCTGCCAACCTGCCGGAGGGCATCGTTGAAATGTAAGTGCCACATCTGCTACCTCTCAGTCCCTGGAGAGCTCACCTCTGTCTTTACCAGCCCAGCACCAGGCTGGCAGTGTGTTGAACTCTTAGAGCTGACTGTTGAAATCAGTCAGGAATCTTTTTGCTGTCTATCCAGGCTTTCTCAAACAGCCTCTCATTTGGTTATGGTTGCAGAGTGGTCAAGAGAATGCACTATGGAGCAGACACAGGAAACAACCCCTGGGTTGTCAATAAAGTTTTATTGAGACACAGGTAGGCCAGTGAGTACAGGTATTCTCTCTGGCTTCTTTAATACTAAACAGGCAGGACTAAGAACCAAAAGAGTGGCATGTGCCCCCATAAAGCCTACAATGTGTATTTTCTGGCCCTTTGCAGAAAATGTTTGCTGATCCCTGCCCTAGAGTCACACTGCATTTTTATCTTGGCCCTATCATTTACTAGCTGTGTGACTTTGGACAAAATAATTGCTCCTTTCATCCTTTGCTTTCTCACCGATAATAATATGATAATGATAGTATTCTTTTTTCAACGTGTCGTTGTGAAAATACAATAAAATACTGCATGTGAAGCACTTAACATAGCCCCTAGCAAATGATGAGTGCACTGTAAAATGGTGACGATATTGGTGGAGAAGGGAAAGCTAAGAAAACTCGACAGCCACTATTTTAGAAAGGGTCCAAGTTTCTGGTCATTTCAAAACAAATTTCTTGGCCTTTGGGTAAAGAGAGAAGACAGTGTGTTTCCATGTTGTATCTACAGTACTCAGTCTTGCACACTCTTCCCTCGTACATTAGAAAATGGCCAGTGACTGGTTCTGGATGGAGTAGGAGGACAGTCAGTATTTAACCAAAGATGACAATGGGCGGGTACGTGGTACTCTTTAATGACAATAGTTGTTTTCATTTTCTAACTCAACCTTTGGATAGATTGATTTAAACTCTCAGACTTGCAACTGAAAGCACATGCAAGTAAAAGACACACATTGCCTTCACCTCTTGCATCATCACCTCCTGTGAATGCCTCTCCTCTTCCCAGTTCATTCCAGTCTGAGGATCCATTGACTCTTTTATTCATTCATGCGTTCACTCAGTGTTTATTAAGAACCTTATTATTTCCCAGTTACTGTCCTATGCTGTGAAGAAACAGCAACACAAAACAGATAAAGGCTCTTCCATGTGGTGCTTGCATTCTAGTGGGAGGAGTTATACAAGAAGTAGTAAATGAGATATCATGTCAGTAGTGTTGGGAGACAGATGAAACAGGGAAAGGACTTGAAGTGAGTGAGAAAGGTGAGGAGGGGAAGAGCTGGAAGAAGAGTGTGATAGCAAGAGGGAATCACAAGTGCAAAGGCCCTGTGGTAGAAGTAGGATGCAGTGTGGCTGGAATGCAGGAAACATAAGAGAAAGTAGTAGGAGATGAAACCAGAAAGGTAATGAGGCACTTGAGCATGGGGCCATTCTAAGGAAGAGGCAAAATCAAGAAAAGCAAGAATTTCAGAATTAATTTTTCTCCTGGATGAAAATGACCTACCTACACACTATCTCTGATTCTGCTTCGTAGCATTTGACAATTACATTTTCTGAGTCTCACTTTCTTCAGCTGTGAAATATAGAAGCTAATAAGAACTCATAATGATGGTTCTGAAGGTTAAATGAACATATTCTGGAAAACGCCTGGTGTCATGTCTAACACGTGGGCCTGAGTGATTTAGTCCACACAATGGCTGTGACTCCTTGAAGCAGGATCAGTTCCTTGAAGGACTGTGGTTAATAAAGTAAGCTCTACAAGTCAGCTAGCCATTTGCATTATATAAATTGAGCCTGGAACTGTGTGCCCACAGGGTAGTTAGCCTGCCCCTGCTTACTTGGCACCCACAACCTACTAGATAAGACCCTGGCTTTCTCACTCTCTTGCTGCGCTTGCTGCATTGTCTTCTTAGTGAAACAAAGCCAAGAAAGTAGAGCATCTGAGGCAAGTCTCTGTGGTTAGGGGAGTGGAGCAATGATTTGAAAGAGATTCTGGGAAGAAAACGGCTTGTACATGGAGGCCTGTGTATTGGCCTGCTGTAGGCCGTCAAGTCCATTCTGATGCTGTAGGGCATGGTTGAACTGCCCATTGGGTTGTCTAGGTTGTAATCTTTGCCCCAGCACAGATTGCCAGGTCTTTTCACCTGCAGAGCTCCTGGGTGAGTTTGAACCACCAACCTTTCAGTTAGCAGCCAAGCATTCAAACTTTGCGCCACTTATCATTAGAAGTAGCTAAAGTGCATCCTCTGAGCAATGAAAAAAAGACCAATAGGTGAAGTTTAAGGTCAAGCAAAAAGGGACAGAGAGTAAGAACTACAGCTTGTTGTTGTTGTTATTGTTTTTGCTGTTGTTGTTAGGTGCCATCGAGTCAAGTACGACTCATAGCGACCCAATGAACAAAAGAACTGAACCCAGTCCTGTCCTGCACCATCTTCACACTTCCTGACACACAAGAGCTCATTGCAGCAGTCACTTGTTTCAATCCACCCGGTCGAGGGTCTTCCTCTCCTTTGCCAGCCCTCCACCCTTTCCAACAATATGTCCCTCTCCAAGAAAAAGCACCTCCTAGCAATATATCCAAAGTATGTGAGGTGAAGCCTTATCATTCTTGCCTCCAAAGAGCACTCTGGCTGCACCCTGTCCAAGTCATATCTATTCGTTCTATTGGCCATCCGTGGATTTTCAGTGCTCTTCTCCAACACTACAGCTCAAAGGCATCAATTCTTTTCCTGTCATCCTTATTCATTGTCCAGCTCTCGGATGCATAGCTAGTAATTGGAAAGACTATGGTTTCAATCAGACACACCTTAGTCCTCAAACTGACATCGCTACTCCTCAATAATTTGGAAAGGCTTCTAACTACAGACTTTTCCAGTGCAATGTGTCTCCTTATTCCCTGTAACTTGGATAAACCCCAAAATAAATAGAAAGTAAATTAATTATTTATTATCCCAAAGCTCTGATTTCTAGTTTATCTTTTAATATCAAGAATCCCACCTCTTTTCCATCTTACTTATATTTGTGCTTTCCCTCCAGGATGCATGGCACCACACCATTCTCAATCCTTAGCTCTTAGTCATTCTGCTAAGCCCCCTTAACCTGGGTTTGCTCTCCACTCCCAAACAGTTAAGGTGGGACATCTCGCATGCAAAGCAGTCTGGCAGACTCTCTGGGATTCTTTACAAAGCCAGAGCAACTCAGAAGTATGTGTGCTGGGCTCCCCACATAGCCGAGCCAATTCCCCTAAAAATAGCTTTCTTCCACAGAGCCTACGGGGAGACAGTTCACTGAAAATTTTCTTCGAAACAGCTCCATCAGCTGCACTGTTGTTGCTGCTTCCTGGTGTTTCTCTGAACTGGCTCTAGACTCCAGCAGGGAAGAGTTCGAGGAAGGGCCCGAAGCCCACGTACTACTCAGCTGTGTGATCTTCAGGCCGCCCTTCTGAAGTCTTCAAGGCACTGAACGCGCTCTCTTGACCTAGAGCCCCATCTGCTCCTACCTCCCTGTATCTCTAGCTCTTTTGACCTAGTGGGTCAGAAATTGCACTGGCAACCCAAAGGCAGGATGTTTGGATTCATTAGCTGCTCTGTGCAAGAAAGATGAGAAATCTCCTCTCATGTGGTTTACAGCCTCTGAAAACCCACTGGAAGGTCAGCTCTGAGTCACTTCTGATCCACAACAGTGAGTTTGAGGGTTTTGGTGTTGAATTATCCGTCTCATGTCCTCTTCTGTACCAAGTAAATTGAGTTGATGGGACATTAAACTCCTTTCCCAGAGCCTCTGTATGGAATCAAATGCCAGGTCACACCTAAGTGTATCTAGGGAAGTAGGTAACCCCACTTTCCACCTGTCCTACCTCAAACTCATGATTGAGTTAAAACGAGCACATACCTGCTTAACCAAACTATGCTGGAGTCTCTGGGAGGTACAAAGAGTTAATGTGTTTCATTATTAAGCAAAAGCTTGAAGATTTAAGTTCACCCAGATGTGCCACAGACTAAATAGCTGGCAATCTGCTGAGACATCACCACTGAAAGCCCTGTGGAGCACAGTTCTACTCTGACACGGGGCGTCATATCATGCACCAGAAACACTTAGAGGACAACATTGTTGTTTGCTTGTTTTTCCCACTGATCATCAAGTCTTTGAAAAGGGGAGGGGGACACTAACTAAGAAAATAGCAAAGAGAGTGAATAAAAGGGCTGGAGGGCTCTAAAGATCGCCTGTCACAATGATTCTTGAGAGTTCTAAGGACTGTCACATGGAAGGAGACCTGGGGCAGGTGGGACCTCAGAGAAGCGGGTCAGGCGGCAGAGCAGCTGGGAGCAGAAACTTGGAGTGGACAACCCTGGGTCTGAATGAAAGATGAGTCTTCTTCTCACATTGGATAATATTCTTAACATCTCATTCTTAGTTTCCCCCTTTGCAAATTGGGAGTCATTGTACATTCCTAAAGATTTTCCATGAAGATTGAACAAATAGCATAACCTGTAGAAAGCTGGCACAATGTTTGCTCTTGTAGGTGCCCTCAGGTTGCACTGCTTTAACCCGTTACAGTCACTGCGTCAGTTCTGTGTCAGTTCAGCTCCTTGAGGGTCTCTTCCTCTTTTTTTCACGGATCCTCTGCTTTTCCAAGAACTACTGTCCTCCAAAGAACAGCCCTCCTGATAACATGCCCGGAGTATATGGGACAAAGTCTCAGCAGCCTGGCTTCAAAGGAGCGCTCTGGCTGTCCTTGTTCCAAGACAGATGTGTTTGTTCTTTTGACAGTCCATGAGACATTCAATATTCTCCTCCAGAACAATGATTAAAACTTCCTATAGGAATGGATCTTGGCTGAAAGCAGAGAATACCAGAAGAATGTCTATCTGTGTTTCATTGATTATGCAAAGGCATTTGACTGTGTGGATCATGACAAACTGTGGCTGACTCTGAGAAGAATGGGAATCCCAGAACATTTAATTGTGCTAATACGAAACCTATACTTGGACCAAGAGGCAGTAGTCAGAACAGAGCAGGGTAACACTGCATGGTTCAAAATTGGGAAGGGTGTACACCAGGCATGCATCCTGTCTCCATACCTTTTCAACATGTATGCAGAGCAGATTATCCGAGAGGCTGGGCTCTATGAGGAGAATTGTGGCACCAGTATTGGTGGAAGGTCTATTAACAATCTCCGTTATACGGATGACACAACCCTGCTTGCTGAAACTGAGGAGGACCTCATGCACTTTCTCCGAAGGGTCAAGGACTGCAGCCTTCATTATGGACTAAGGCTCAATGTCAAGAAGACAAAGATTCTCGCCACTGGACCAATTGGCAGCATCAGGATGGATGACGAAGAGATTGAGAGTGTTCACAGCTTCAGTTTGCTCGGCTCCACAGTCAACACTCTTGGCACCAGCAGTCAGGAAATCAAAAAGCATATCGCGATGGGAAAGTCTGCTGTTAGGGACCTCTCTAAAGTACTCAGGAGCAACAGTGTCTCTCTGGAGACTAAGGTGCGCCGGATACAGGCCATGGTATTTGCAATCGCTTGTTATGCATCAGAGAGTTGGACAATGACTAGGGAGGACAGAAAGAGAGTGGATGCTTTTGAGCTGTGGTGCTGGAGAAGGGTACTGAATGTACCCTGGACTGCCAGGAAAACAAACAGATTTATCTTGGAGAGGATTAAACCAAGCTACTCCTTGGAGGCAAGGATTCTGGGGCTTCATCTGACATACTTTGGACATGTTGCCAGGAGGGACGGGTCCTTGGAGAGGGACATCATGCTTGGGAGGGTTGAGGGACAACGCAGGAGGGGAAGACCTTCTTTGAGATGGATTGATTCGGTGACTGGGGTAATCGGGATGGGTGTGTCAGAGGCGGTGCGGTTGGCGCAGGATAGAGCAGGGTTTAGGGCTGTTGTGCATAGGGTCGCTATGAGTCGGAAACGACTCGATGGCACATAACAACAACAACAACATAGGAAACTTACAAAGTAGAACCAGGTATGCACTTGTATATATATGTGGTATTCTAGACTGATTTAGTCTTACATTCCCCCTCTATTCTTTATATTCACTTTATTTTTTTTCAAGATGAGGAGAAAAGCTCCTCTGTGGTAGATGTCTGGGAGCTGGGCACAGGTGTAAACACAGCAAGCCTGGCTACGCGTCTGCACCTCTGCTTCCCGTCGGCAGCGCCAGCTGTTCTGCAGTCGAAGGCTAGGAACGTCTTCTATCAGTTATGTCCACATTCCTCATCTTTGCTTTGGACTAAGGCATATAGATCACTTTGGATCTGTAAGATTCACTGCCCTTCTGAGAAATGCCAGGAACAAAGGTAGAGAAGTCAGAAGGGAGCTATCCCTGATAGTGACCCTAGAGTGCAACCTTGGAAGGGACTTTCCCCTGTAGGCATGTCTGAGCTCTGACCTCACCACTAAATGGTCCAGAATGACTTTTGAAAAGGGTAAAGCTGGAATTGCCTTTCTGCAGAGGAATCTGGGTAGCTAAACAAGAGCCTAAGTCAAGGAAAACCTAAGAAAGATGGGGAAAGGTTTAAGAATCATTGTTGAGTATCACCAAGGTGCCTTCTAGGGGAAGGCAGTGTATGACAGCAGAGTTAAGAACTCAGGCATTGAAGTCAAGCAAACAAAGATTCAAGTCCCTATTCTGTCATTTCCTAGCTCTCTAGTTTAGGTAAACTGACCTCTCTGTCCCCCAGTTTCTTCCATAAAATAGAGCCTGCTGATAATTGTCCTTGTTCCATAGTCCTGTTGAAAAGATTAAAATGAGTCACATGTGAAGGGCATAGTAGCTGACATAGAAAAAGTTCATAACAAATGATAGCTGTCCATCAGTGTCACTGTCCTCACTATCAACATCTCTGCCACCACCCTTAATATGTCATCCCAGCTACAGAGCCTCTCTAAGGGGCCCTCCCAGCCAGTGCAGGAAAACCCTGCACCATCCATGGCCCCGCCGTTCTTTCTGGCACTGTGTTGACTTCTATATTGCTAGGAATCTATTGTGTTCAGGCACATGTTTGCAAATGACAGATCATTAAGGAAGCATTCGAGGAACTGGGGCAAATCAATAGAGAGAACAAATGACAGAAATCCCCACCACACGTTCCCATTGTTGTTGCTGGTGCGGGAAGATGCTCCGATGTTGGATTTGTGTGTTTGTTTTTATGCTAGTTCTATTAAATCAGTTTGCAGCCTGAAGAATGTTTCCAGACAAAGAAAGACACATGTGCTGGTGAAGGGAGACCTGAAACAGCTGTTGGCTTCAGACAGGTCCCTGAACGTGACAGTCGGTGCTGATGCTAATGCTTCATTTTTGCCCTTTACACGGATTTTTTTTTTTTCGCTGAGAGTATGGAGTATCACACCTGTTTTCCTCTCTGCAGGACTGAATTCTGCACAAAACCTATTAGGTTTTGTAACTTGGCAGGTTTTCTACAGTACCTGCTGCAGACAGACCTTTTGTGTGAACACACATGCACACACATGTATAATACACAGTTGTGCACACATCCGCCTTCCCCTCTTAACAAAGCAGCTCTTTCCCCTGAGCATCAGCTGGAAATGACCCCAAGAATAGTGGTGTCTCAGCTCTGAAGGGTATTCAGTTAAAGCAAGTGTCAGAGAGTCCAGGTGTAGGAATCAGGTGGGTTTGGGGTTGAGTCACAGCTCTAGCTCATCCTGCCTTGGTAAAGTTGGCTACATAGCTTAATCTCTCCAAGCCTTGATTTTTCTTATCTTCATTGTGGTCCAATAATAACTAATGATCCGCCTCATGGAGGTATAAATTTTGTGAGAGACAATCTATGTAAAACTCTTCACCCAGTGCCTGGCATGTAAGTACTTGATATATGATCAGGTCTTATTCTTACACTCCTCCATGCCTTTGCCTTCACTTTAACATATACCCACATTCCTCACAGCTCACAGACAAATCTCTGATGCCCCTTGAGCAAGATTAGCTCAAATCATGCTATGACTTTGACACAAATGAGACCAAATATTCAGTAGCCACAGTGGCATCAGAGCCTGAGAGACCACAACCCAGAAGCAAGTCTAGAGAGTCAAGGACACAAGATGACCTCTCTGTTAACCAAGTTAAGGAGCTAAGACTTGACCACATCCTTCAGAAACCCTTCCTCCATGCCTCCCTTCCCTCTTGCAGCCTTCTTACTGAAGGCAGTTCCGCAGGAGCTGTGTGATAGAGCAGAATCAACACTGGAATCTCCGTCCTCTAAACTATTCTGTGACTTTGGGCCTCAGTTTCTTAAAAAAGAGACAGTGTGTCTGACATGGCTCTTAGTTCTGCCGTTTTCTAGCTCTGTGATTTTAGACGGGTTATTTGATCCCCCAGGTTTCATTTTCTTCACCTACAAAAACATGGCCATACAGCTTATTTTGTAAAAAAAAAAGTCATTAAAAATTCATTGCTCTGGAGTTGGAACTGACTGCTGGCTGGTACTCTAGTTGGGCTTCCAAAGTTGTAAATTAGCCAGGAGGAGATTGCTCATGTCTCTCCTGTGGGGCCAGTGGTGGATTCTAAGCACTGGAGAGAGCTGGTCTTGTAAGTTAGCAGTATAGCGCCTCAGCGACATCTCCAGAGTTCCCTTTGTGAGGGGAAGATTGAAATAAATAATCACAATTAATAAAATAAAATAGACTCTATAAAGAATGTTGTTGTTGTTGTTGTATACCATCGAGGCGGAACTGACCCATCATTGACCCTCTGGTGGTGTTTCACATGGGAGGAGATTGCCCATCTTTCTCCTGCAGAGCAGCTGGTAGACTCGAACTGTGTGCCTTTGGGATTGCAGCACAGCTTCTTGTCACTTGACCCCCAGAGTTCTTCTAAATATGGAAGCAATATGCATCTTGTTCTGTGATGGACCGAGATGAACACGCTCCATTGTCCCTCCCTCCAGCACCAGAAGCGTAAACTCCCTTGA
This sequence comes from Elephantulus edwardii, assembly GCF_000299155.1. Classification (NCBI taxonomy): domain Eukaryota; kingdom Metazoa; phylum Chordata; class Mammalia; order Macroscelidea; family Macroscelididae; genus Elephantulus; species Elephantulus edwardii. Next base: position 6,769,204 of record NW_006399783.1, on the reverse strand, counting down.
AGAAGATATCTCACGCCGCTCATCCTGTGTTCTTCCACACACCACTGAAATGAGGCCACTGGCTGTGACCCGCGCAGTGGACCAGCAGACCTCATACACCCAACACTGACCTGAGCCACATGGGCTCTTGGTCTGCAGCTGGTAGCAGTGAGCCCTTGTGCAAAAACGGAACACATTGCTATCTATCCAGACTGTGGCTCAATCCAGAGGCATCATCCAGCCAAAATCCTCTGCCAAATTGGCAAGTGAATCACAGGATTCCTGGGGAGCATTTGCCACCTGACTGGCAGCCCCAGAGAGCCACAGAGCTGCTGCCTTGGCTAGGACATCCCTGCTGAACTCTCAGCCCAGTTGGAAAACAAGAATGTCCTTGGAACTTCTCAGTCAAGGCAGCCTACCCCTGTGGGTGGTTGTATCCAGTAGTCCACAGTCTCTGAGACCATGTGGCCAATGTGAGCCAGTGAGCCAGGCCCCCCTGCCTGCCAGGCCTGCTCACTGCCCTGTGCCCACACTCCCAGCAAAACACCCTGCCTGTCCCCCTTCAGCAGGGCACAAAGGCATTGTTAATGGACCGTGGCAGTCTCATTTGTAGACTCTATTCATCCGGCAGCCAAGAATGATCTGTCCTGATGCTCCCTCTCTCCCCTCACCCGCCCTTTCTTTCCCCCCACCCCTCCCCCTGCCTTTAGCCTGGAGAGTGATTTGTCTGTGTTATGGGTAGACCTGACAAACCATTCCACATTAGCAGCCGAGATGTTGTTTGAAATGGGAAAATTGCTGGCAAACTGCTCCATTAGCGGTTCCAGTAACAAATACTCTGCTCCCCCAATGAAGATGAGATCGCAGTGGCACAAATTAATACGACTGTCTCTCCTACTCTGCAGCGGGGATTATTCTTAGAGATGAATGGGTTGTCCCAGCTAGAATGTGCATCTGCTGGATGTAGCCTGAGAGGAGGCAGGGCCTCCCCTCTATGGCTTGTGCTCCACCACCACCCTGACACACACTCTGTGTCCTCTCAGCTGAGGCTTTGGGGAGCATCCTCACCCCATGGGGAGGTGATGCACAGATCCATACCTTAGAGAGAAGGAAGATGGATGAGGATGGGATGCGGAGGGCTCAGCCTGGGCAACCGCACATTCATCACCTCTAACCGAGGGCCCACCTCCCCCGCAGGCTGCTTCTCACCACACCTGTTCTGGCGATGAGAAGTCATTTGAGGAATGAAAGACTAGAGAACAGAAATGCTCACTCAGTCCCCTTGGGTCCATCTCTTCTAAGGAAGTGTTGGACGCCAGGCCTGCAGAATAACTTACTCATTTCAGAGAAATAGGGGAGACAGCATTTCAGGAAGCTCCAGTAATAGCCCATGGATATGGTCCAGCCTGAGACCTTGGAGTCTCTAGGATATTAGGGAGCAGTTTGATGAATGTCAGGCTGGTGGGGCTCAAGACTTGAAGGCTGTTTCTCCACCATATGAGTCCTGGGCATTTCCTGCTGTAGTGCCCCATTAGTAATATGGCTGGGTACTCAGCTGAAGGGCACCTGATCCTATGACGTGTGGGCATGGTCAGCCCATAGTCCACCTCTTCCTACTCTTCCTTCTCTTTGTCCTTTTGGGTTTCTGGACTTCTGCTTGGTTATTGTCCGAGGATTTTTCTAAAGATGGTATCTGCCTCCAAAGGATATTTTTAATAAGCAGGTATTACGAGTCCTCAAGAAGAAGGCATTTTTTTATAGCTTTCCTCAAGAACACTTAGACTTTTGGATGGGTTCTCTCTATAACAGAACACGAGCTGATCAGCTGCTGTGTCTCCTCCACCCAGCACCCACACCATGTGATGAGAGGGTCCATCTTATCCTAATGCTAGAGAAAGTCGTAAACGTTCTCTAGGTGCTTGTGGACGAGTGCCTGACCAACTGACTCTTCTTTGCTCTGTTTCCTAGACGCCTGGAACAAAACTCTATCAAGTCCATCCCTGCAGGAGCTTTCACCCAGTACAAGAAACTGAAGCGCATGTGAGTTTCCCCAGGGGAGAAAAGGGAACATGGGTGTGTGTGTTGGGGGGGGGGGTGTTGGTAATATGCAATGTGTAGTGTCACTGCATGTCTTCTGAAAGTTCTGTTTCAGACCTGGAATGCTCTCCCAGGGTTATGAGAGAAGATTCAGAAATATTCTGTTGTGGTTGTGACATATGTCGACTTAGGCATGTAGAACTAAGGACTTAAATGTGCAAAACGCAGGAAAGTGAAATGTCTGTGTGGGAGACGGAGGTGAATTGGCCTAAACAACCAATATCATCCTTTTTATCGTCCCTTGACTTTGGGAGTTTCAGTAGAGATTTGTCAGTGTTCCAGCATTTATCTGCACCAGTGTTATCAACAGCCTTACAACCAAGCATACATTCACTTAACAAATATGTGCTGACTATCTCTCATCTATTGCGTGGAAGTTGCTGTGCCAGGACCTCTGGATGTAACAGTGAACAAACACAAAATCTGTTCCCCTGGAGCTTAGATCTGATGGGGAGAACACAGAAAATAAGCCAATAAATATTCAAGTGATAAGTCCTGGAAAAGTTAAACAAAGGAAGGAAAGACGACGGAGAGTAATGGTGGGCTGACATTTGAGGCTGACCTGAGTGAAAAGAACAGATGACGAGGATCTCCTAGAGAAGAGCGTCCCAGTCAGTGACAAGAGCAGACTCAATGTCCTGGAGGTGTTTGTGAAATGGTTAAGGGGGCGGTGTGAGTAGAGCGAATGAAGGGAATAGTGGGAGGTGTTGTATTGGGGTCTTAAGTGGGTAGATCAGGCAGGACTTTCAGACCATGATACAGAATTTTAGATTATATTCTAACTGATATAAAAAGCCTAAGAGTGTTTTCATTCTCCTAAATATATGATTTGTTGTGGTTGTTATGTATTGTCAAGTTAGAATTGACCCATAGCTGACAGCCGGTGGGTTTTCAGAGGCAGTTAATCGCATGGGAGGAGATTATCTATCCTTCTCCCATGGAGCAGCTGATGAATTCGAACCATGAGCCTTCAGGATTGCAGTGCAGCTTCTTACCACTAGACCACCAGAGCTGTCTACTACTAGAGTTATCTCCAGCTCGCTCATTAGCACTGTAACAGTTGTCATTACCAGCATTACATCACACCAATACCTGGTGACAAAACACTGTTATAAGTTCCTTACTGCAGCGTCCGCTAACAGCATTATTGCTGTAACGTCCTTCCCACAGCAGCCAATGATGGCACTGTGGCGTCAGCGCCCTCATCTCCATCTTCATGATGATGTCATCTTCATCCTTCCTTATTGCAAAGTGACCCCGAGTAGTGCTCTGAGTCATTTGGAGCTGGGTGCTCTGAAGGCAGGCTAGACTAGTTCATAAATGGCTCCACTGTTGCTCACATAGAATTTGGAGTATTACTCTGCTCCCATCCTAGGGAAGAAATCATTTCTTAGAGGCCAGTAAGCAAGACGCTGTTTCCATTCTACTCGCCTGCTTTCTACCACCTCCTACAAAGGAAAGAGAGATGCTGGTAGACATTTGCATAGACCCAGCCCTGTGTATTACTTCCACCTCAGGCTAATTCTAGGGTTTCCCTTGACGAGGAGAGTCTACATTTAAAGAGGTTAAGTATCTCCCAATTCCTTTCATGTTAAAAATAAACATCTGAGTGAAACAGTGGCATTGGTAGGCTTTCCCCTCAGATCTCAGGAAGCCAACTTCCTATCTCCCTGGAAATCCAAACCAAACAAGATTTTCTCCTGGTGCAATTCCAGAAATGGAAACCAGCGTAATGAGCCAGCCTTAAGCATGTGCTTCTCCCCTCCCCTTGGCAACATTCCTGCTGGAGGAGCTGTATAAATATAGGCCTTAATATTTAAAACCTTAGGCCATTAATCTCACTGTGTCCCTTCTCCAGCTCACTCTTCAAGTCCCCCCTTCAATTCATTTTTAAAGCCCAGCTTGATTATGCAGCCAGATAGTAATTTCAGTGAAAAATGACAAGTTCAGTCACTGCCCCAACCTATATCTCTTGCATGATTTAAGTTACTGCTCTAATTTTTTGTGAAGTCCAGGTAATTTAAAGCTTGCCTATGTTTTACTGTCCTTTCTCCATCCTATTGGACTCACCATGATGCAGGCATTCAAAATTCATAAGACCTTCTCTGTCAGGACCTGGAAAGTGAATTTAATTTTTGATCACTCCTGATGCTACTGATATTTATTATGATGCCCTCCCCCCCCCACACCCCAAAGGAATGGTAATGAGAAAGACAGAACACTCAAAAAAATTTTTTCAATAAACAGAAGTTAAGAAACCCAAATAGAAGATAGAAGAAGGAAAGACCCAGGTGAGAGTGGATTTTAAAACCCTGAGTTTGAATTCCTAGATGTATTTGCCCAGTTAACCTCTAATATCTTATAGAAAGGCATTTTCATTGACTATGACAAACTCCTATTTCAATCTTAACTTAAAAAGAAAAAAAAGCATCAAAACAAAACAAAAAGCTTTACCTGAATGAACGGTGTTGTCCCCACCTATTCTTAGTGTTACCTTAGTATAAAAAAAAATAGTGTAAAATAGAAGAGCCATTTATAGTGAGGGCAGAAGACAAGGACAAGACCTCGAAGTTCTTCAGGGTTGGTTAGGTGGTAGGCACTGGCATCTGGAGACTATATCTGTGTTGTTGACCAGTGTGGGGGGTGAGAGTCCTTTCATTTGCATGATCTTACTTAGAGCAATTTTCCTTAAGCTCTACTTCCTATAATCTCACACAAGCCACCCAATTAACACATTGTCTGTCCTGCCTAGCCCTTAAAGGCACTTGGATTTGCAATCTCTCTTCTGCACAATATAAAAAGGCTAGTTTCTCTTGGTCATCTAGGGGACTAAGGTGAGTTTCAAAATCAGTCAAATTCTAAAACAATGGCCTAAGTCTGGCTCGGGAAGCTGGAGATTTATTAAATATGATGATCCCAGCCACCCACCCTTACCTATCAACCCAGCTTTTCTGGGAGTGCATTGTAATAAGCCCACTAGTAAGATATGAGAGAAGGAAGTGGTGGTTCAGTGGTAACATTCTCATCTTCAGTGCAGGCCAGGGCTCTACTCTGAGCTAAGGCATCTCATGTGCAGGTACCAGCTGTCTCTCCAGGGACCCCTGTGTGTTTCTATGATGCTAAAAAGATTTCAGCAGAGCTTCCAGGCCGGGGAGCACTGGTGGTCCTCTGGATATGGCTGCTAACCAGAAGGTCAGCAAGTGAACTACTCTACAGAAGAAGCTGGGTCTGTTCACTTCTATAAAAATTTACAGCCTTGGAAATTCAGTGGGTGGTTCTGCTCTGTCCTATAAAGTCACTGTGAGCTGGAATCAACCAGATGAAAGGGAAGTTTTGGCTTGTTTTGAGTTTTTGGTTTGGGTTGGTTTTGTTTTTTTTTAAATGAAATGGCTTATTCTCATCTAATGGACTAGGAAGAAAGAGACCTTCTGAGCAAATAAACCTTTGAAAACCCTGTGTTGTTGCTGTGTTACAACTCATAGGCATACTGCGTACAACAGATCAGTACCTTGTCCTGTCCTGCACCATCATCACCTTCTCAGCGGTGCATTGTCAGGTCTAAAGGTCTTCCTTACCATTCCTGATCTTCCACCTTTCCTAGTCTGATGTCTTTTTCACTCTCCGGTCTCTGCTGTGGAGATGCCATGAGTTGACACCACAGCAGTTAAAAAGAACTATGATATTTGAGAACCACTGGTCAAGACTACCCAGAACATCTGGGGTTATTTTTAGGACTGCCCTTTGTAAACTGGAGAAGCCCAATTGGAGATCAGCGGGCAGCCCAGGTGTTCCTCTGGCCTGCCTTCTTGCCTTCTGCATCCACTCCAGCAAACCAGTGGCAGAGCCCAGAGCTAAGGATCAAGAGACTCTAGAAGTCTATTTATTCCCCGAAGAACTATGCAATTCACTTGTGTCTCCAGACCCTTTGCCTCTGAGGGCTGTTGCTACCTCCCTGTAGTGTTGAGAATTAAGACTAAATGTCAACTAAGAGTTGGCTCTCAGCTCATCTGTGACATCACCAATTCCCACTCCCAATTGTGTCCACATCCCACTTCATGCTGTAGGAAGAGGCAAGTCAGAAAGTCTAGTTGTGGACAGAGAACCAGTTTCCCTTCAGAGGGATAAAGCAGTGAGTTTCCACCTCTTGCATGCACATTGTACAAGCAAAGGAAAGGTTGCCTCAGGCTCTTGCCCTGGTGACATACCCAGTTGCACGTTGTGTCCCTAACCTAAAGGCCACATCTCTGTGGTGGTTCAAATCCCTCAGCACCTCCAAAAGAGAAAGGTGAGCACCTCTCCCATGTAATTTACAGTGTCAGAGACCCAGTGAGGGTCAGCTATGCGTCCGTTCTCTCGATGACAGTAAGTAAGTGAGCAAGGCTCTTGAAAAGACCGGCGCACTTACCTGAGAGGCCTTCCTTGGCAGCTATGCTGCAGGCCAGTGAGATTAGGATAATACTAGGGCATTTGCTTGTTAAGACCCTTGTACAAAAATGGAAAGCTGAAGGAAAGCCCGGTGTAAGCTGATGAGTTTGTGAGCACAGTGTGGATTTGTGTGAGGCGATCTCACCAGCTAAAGGGATAAACTTGACAGCTGTTCCTAAGAAGCCTGAACCCGTGAAGTATCTTTCAACCACAGTCATGGGAAACTGGGTGAGAGTGGAGCAGAGGCCAGGCAAAGGTTGTCACATAGCCCTTTAGAAGGCTATTAGGAGAAGGTGGGAAAGGCCCCAGGAGCTGCCCACAGCACGTGCTTAAGAGACTAGGGGTCTGGGGAGACTCGAGGGGTGGCTAAATGCTGGCTTATTGGCGGCAGTAGCTCCAGAATCTGCGTAGATGTGCTTTCTTTTCAATATCCCCTCATCTCCTCCTTGTTGACCCTTCAAGACCTCAGCTCTCCATCTTCTGCTCAAAAGCAAAGACCAATTGATTTATTCTGCTAAATAAAAGAGAACAGAGAGGTCAGCTGAGGCTGTAAATTGGAGCTCCCTCCTGCCAGAGACAGAAGCCCAGAGGCCAGCCTTGAGCTAATGACTCTGAGAGCAAGAATTCCCCTCAGTAAAGGGCCATCCGCCAGGGTCGGGCACCCTGTTTTCAGAAGCTGTGGGCTGCTGGGGAGGGGTCAGAGTGGGAGAAAGCCCCTCAGCCAGGTCAGCTGTCCTGGATAGGTTTCCAGGAGGACTCTAACACAGAGCTTCTCTCTCTACTTCATTTTCCTAAAGCCCCTAGCCTCACTGCCTGGGGCTTGCTCCTGTGAGGGCAGCACTGCCAGACAAATCCACGTCTCAAAGGTGTCCGCAGAGCATGTCATGATGTGCTTACGTCACATAGCCCAGAGGATGCACCAAGCCAGACACCCAGCCAGTCACTGTCCAAAACCTCTGCTCGGGTCAGAGAAGGAAAAGCCCCTGGGGAGGTGAAGTGACTCAGGACTTTCAGGGAGAAAAAGAAATTTTTGCTGAGGCGTGTGCTTCATTTAGCTACTTAAAGGAATCTTAGCTTGTAGTGGGGCGAGGTAGGTTCCTACTGCACTGATGCCTTTAATTGCTTGGTAACTAGATCTAGAAGGGCCACTGTACACTGTTGTGCTGGTTAAAGGCTTGGCTACTAAACAAGGACTTGGTACATTGAAGCCAGCAGCCACTCTGCAACAGAAAGGTGGAGCAGTGTGTTTCTGTGGGGATTTATAGCATTTGAACTCACCCTGTGGCATTCTGCTTCCAGAGAGATTGATGATGTTACGCACTATGAAATCAGAACTGACTCATAGCTGACCCTCCTGCAGGATTTCAGAGGCAGTAAAGTCACAGAGGAGGAGATTGCTTCTCTTTCTGCAGTGGAACAGCTGGTGAATGTGAACTGTGTGCCTTTGAGTTGACAGTGCAACTCCTTACCACTAAGCAAGAAAAATCCAAGGAGCACAACTCTAGTCTGACACACACAGGATCTCTAAGTCAGAACAGGCTCAACAGCAGTACATTTAATGTGACTCAGAGAGGAAGCCCCAGTGATGTTGTCCATAGCAAGCTGAACTGTTGACCCAAGGCTGCACGTCTCCAGTGCTGTGAACCTGCCAGCAGATCCCTGGGAGATGGATGGGCAGGCTCCTCCCATTGCGATACCCGGGCTGGGAAACCCACCGGAAGGTGATTGGCAGTCAGAATTGACTCGATAGCCATGAGTTGAGTTGAAGTTCAAATCTAACTGGAATGAACCCAGTTTTCTGCTTACATAGTGAAGACTCGCACACTCATGAGCACGGATCAAGGTCTAGACACTACAGAAGAGTGTTCTTTGAAAACCAAGAAATGTGATACGAGTGCAATGTGTTAGTATTGTCTTGAGGCAGTTAAACAATGTTCCTTTGCAGTATGAATAAATAAATTTATTCGCCAATTATTTTCTCGAATTTTATATGCCTGAATTGCTCAATTTTCATAAAGATCTGTGACCTTTGCTCCTCAAACTTTCCCTTTCACGTTTCAGAGACATCAGCAAGAACCAGATCTCGGACATCGCTCCAGATGCCTTTCAGGGCCTGAAATCGCTCACGTCACTGTAAGTGTGGAGCCAAACCACACGAGGGGTGGGCTAGGGACAGGCATGTCTGCATTTTTCAAGAGGTGTTTATCAAAGCTTTATGGTCCCTTACACACTTGTGCCAATCTGGTAAAAGAAACAAATATTTCTTTGGGCCAAATTGATCTGGGGAATATTTCTACAACCCAAATGCATTATTTTTATTGATTAAGTGCCCGGCAGCTTTCCCAGTTATTGGCTTCTAATTCGAATGCATCTTCCGCTCTCACTGCACTCCCGCTCGCACCCCACGTGCTACAGTGTACTGTCTCCTGGGAGAACGGGAAGAGAGAATTGTAATATGTGTTGATTATTGACGGGCCTATTTCCTCCCCATTTCTGTGCCTTTATCAAGGAGGAAGCTAACTTTCTTCCCCTGGTTTTCAGGCTTTGTTCTTGGACAAACTTTCTCTCTGTGAGTCTAAGAAAGTATCTACTCGCTATTATAACTCTGCCTTTCTTTGATTTTGAAAGCTCTTAGGCTGTGCACAGTCCCCAACAGAGTCCCACCAGGCCGGGAAAATGTGGGGTTTTGTCCTGATTGGCAAAGGATAGGCAAGATTCCTATCTGTTGTTCAGAGGCTTGTTGTGAGCCATAGTCCCCTCAGCGGCACATAACAACTCTCAGTAAGTCATAGTATGACAGAGAGAATGTCACTTGATTCTTTGATGGATGTTTCCTCACAGGCAAAGGACAATGATAGTCTCCCCTGCCTAGCAGACATTCTAGTAGAGAAGAAATGGAATCATGATGGCTATGATTACAATGGGAACAATAAGTGGCACCATTTACTGAGCACTTGATGTCCCTGAGGGGTTGCTAACTAGAAGTTTGACAGTTCAAGTCCACCTCAGTGTCTCAGAAGGCAGGTTTGATGATCGACTTTGCAAAATCAGCCTCTAAAAACCTAGCATGCATAGTTCTACTCTGACACAGATGGGCTTGCTGGGCGTCAGTGCTGGCTCCCTGGCAGCTGGTGTTTTTGTTTATAGAGCACTTACTGTTACCATGTATTGTTCAAGAGTCTTGCAGCTTTAATTCTCACAGCGATCATCTAATGAAGACTCAATGTCTACTTTAGAGGGAAAAAAAAATACCCAATTTTTTTTCCAGAGATTGGATAACCTAAACTCTAAAGTGATAGAAATTTTATTCTGTCTTTATCCTAACTAATACCCTGACACATAAGTATTGTGAAAAGAAAAAACAAAATATTTGCTGAATATAGTTTGTCCAGGGTCCATAGTTACAAATATGAGAGGCCATATTTGGGCGCAGGAACCCACCGTCTTGATCTTCATGATATGCTGTTCCAGAAGATAATGTGAAATGAGTAACATAGGGAACAGAAGTGCCATCAATTGATGTTATATATTTTCATCTGGTCGCTTGCCCACGTAGGAAGCAGCAAGGACACCTCGATGGCCACACCTCATGCAATTTGTTTGCATCATTTCTGTGTTGGAAGATAGCAAGAGATACACTTTTGCCCCACCTGCCCTGTACCATTGGGAAAGGGTGGAGCACAGGACAGGGAAAGCCTCTGGTTTAGCTGCTGCCTGCTGCTTGCAGAGTAAATTAGTTTCATTTATCGAATAGAACATCTGGCTGGGATATCAAAGCCAGGATTGTGTGTGAGATTAGTGTCTGCTTATTGTGTTGAAGATCACAGAGGAGAAGGGAGGGGCTGCCTGCTCCCAGAATCCTCTCCCTACCCCCTCCCTCCCGTTCCCCTTGTCTCTTTTCCTGCTGCCAGGGATTGGGGACAGCATGGGACATTGAAGTGTTTCCTGTCTTGTAGGAAAAGGCATTTCAATTCTGATAGCCAGTCATGAAATTGACATGCCATGGCCAATTCTGAATTATAGCGAGACCTTGTTTATAGAAAGTGCCTCTCACCCTCAATGTATTCCTTTGTCCATTAAACAGATGCCTGTGAGGCTCTGAGAATAGGATAGACACTGAGAATATTTCCATGAGCTAGCAAGGCAGAAATCTTGATCTTGTAGAGTTTACAATTGAACATAAACACACCCAATCTAAGACAGGAGCGAAGAGTTGGACAGCCTTTATTCCACATCTGAGTTCATTCATTTATCCATCTCTTTGAGAAGGAGTCACTGGGTTAGCTTCTGTTCCTTTCTAGGCTCTGTATGTGCATTATGATGATCAGTGGTAGAACTTTCTCCTTTCATGAGAGAGACCCAGGTTCGATTCCTGGCCAATGCCTTTCAAGTGTAGCCACCAGCTGTCTGTCACTGTGTTGTTGTGATGCTTCAGTGAAAGTCAGCAGGGCTTCCTGACTTAGATGGACTAGAAAGAAAGGCCAGGCAGCCCGCCTCCAACAGACATCTGATGAAAACCCTGAGGGCCACAGTGCTCATGAGCCTCACGGTGAACCGTGGGGGTGGCACAGCAGGGTGTTTCATTCTGTTGGGAGCAGGCATGCCGTGAGTTGGGACAGGCTCCATGACAGCTAAAAACAACACAATGCGACATAGTGACAAGTGTTCTGAAGAAATGAAGCTGACAAGTAGGGTGGCAAGGGTGAGAAACTTCAACTGGCATGTTCAGGGAAAGACGCTTGAACTCAACTTTTGAGTCAGGGAGAACTCAGGCAAAGAAAGAGTAGAAAAGGTTAGACAGGTCTGCACTCAGCCAATGTGAGGTGCACACACAGGTGGGCGAGCTTCGGGTCCCTTCAGCCCGTCAGAGAGTGGCCGTTACCCCTGAGGCTGGGAAGGGATGGGTGCTGAGAAAACCCTTCCCACCAAGGCCAGCCTCACCGCACCACCAACGGCTGACGAGCAGACAGACAGTGACATTACTACATTTGGCACAGTGAGTGGTGGGACATTAATATGAATTACAAATGGGAGCCTGAGCCATCGTGCTGACTTTTATTTAGTCATTAATTTGTTGAAACATTAATGAAACACACCCGCAAGCTGAGGGAGCTGCTCACTCTTCACTCCCAACGGCGCCTGGAAAGGGGGGGGTTTCGTTTATCGCTCCATTTCCTCATCCTAATATTTTGCCTCCTCAAAGAAGCATAATTGCCTGGATTTGCAATCCGAGCGGGAATTGAATATTGCATTCACGCAGGGCACTTTGGGGACCAAGAGGGGGCTTTCAAAAGCAAAACAAACAAAAAGCCTTAGCCTCACCCCCTCCATTTCAGAGGAGGCTAAAACAGCAAAGTCTGTTCTATGGATGAGAGCAGGGCAAGGCCTGAGTCCCCTCAGCTTCTGTCTCAAGACCAGCCAGGCACTGAGACCACTGGTGGCAGACACCCCATAGACTTCCTCCCCAGAGCTTACAGCAGCCAGTCATCAATTAACTGACCTGTGGGTGAGAGACAGCAGGCTGGAGGAGACAGTATGTCTGAAAGCGAGAGCAGTACCCGGCTTCTTGAATACCTAGTATCCAAAGAACAGAAACAGCAGTGGGGAGCAGAGGGTGCCGTCCTTCCACACAGTAGTTCTTTGCATCCACATTCTTCCTTGGCTCCACATCCGCTGGACCATCTGGATATGACCTCAAATGTCCAAAGCCCTGTCTCAATAGATGATTAAGGAACCCAGCCCAGAAACTCCTGGGATATTCCTGGTACTAAAAAGAAGCATTCTATAGGCTAGCTCAGTCTGATCAATACCACTGAAATCTAGAAGATACAAGGCCAACCAGCTTCGCACACATCTTATTTCTTACTAGGGTGTGAGTTATATTAGCAGCTCACGGAGTCACCACAAAGGGGCTGATTCTTCCCATTGTGGATTATTGATTGGGCCAGGCTGCCCAGGAGTGAAGCAGGAGGCAGCCTGTTTCTCCTTGCCGCCTGCCCTCCAGCCTCTGGTGGCACTTCTTGACTGTCTCACTGAATCCCAGGATCTCAGGAGAAGAGATTGGCTGAGAGCCAAGGCCATTGGTGGAGCCACGCACCCACTGTGCCCTACAAAGGCAGCTTCATACACCAGGACTGCAGAAGGGAGGCATTGGGATGGGAAGGTGCCCTCCTGAGCTGCTGTCTCCACATCCCCCAACCCCCACCCTACATGAACAGTTAGCCAAGATGATGACCTTCTACAGGAGTGGGTTCCGGTGACCTCACACCAGTGCTGACCAGTGTCTCCTGCTTTCTTTCAGGGTGCTCTACGGAAACAAGATCACTGAGATTGCCAAGGGACTCTTTGACGGGCTCGTGTCCCTACAGCTGCTGTGAGTAGGAAGCTTGGCACTGTTTGTGTCACTTGGACTGCTTGCAGGCTCTGTCCTGGGCAATGCTCTAGAGAGTTCCTTTGGTTTGATGTTCTCGAATAGGAAAAGATCATTCTGAACTGTCTCCCACTCACTTCCACTACCTCATATATATATATATATATATCCCTTGGTAGAAGGACAACCAAAGAGTTGCTCAAAGCAACAGTCAAGGTCAGCATGAACAAACCTAATGATCCAGCTGAGGATGCGGGGTTCAGGCATGACTAACAAACCTTAACGCTAGAAATTAGGAAGAGTTAAACCCTATAAGGGGAAGCATCTTGCAGGAATGTGCTAGGAGTTTAGGGAAACTGATATGTCCTCACACCAAATTTCAGTCTGAAAGCTGAAACAAAGTGGTTGATAGATATATGACCTTGAATGTGGACTGCTGGTGGGAACATAATTAGAGAGGAGAGTAATCAGTCACTGAGGTGACTATCTTGGGTAAGATATGGCTGGGGGGGAGGGCTTATTAGATTTAGAGGAAGATTTGTTGCCTTGAATTTTAAGCTCTGATATTTATTTACATTTATTTCATTCTGGTCATTTGAGCTTAAATGTTTGAGGAAGATAATTGAACTCTGATGTGGAGAGGCAAGAGAGGGAATTGAGCTCATATTAAACTGTAAGAGTCTGTGGCTGGGGAGAGAGTTCAGTCTCGCTTGTGTTGGGCAGCTACTGGGGGCTGGGGGCAGTGTACATGTGACCCCAGGTAGGTGACTGCTATGTTTCCTGTTGGTACCTGTGAAGTTTCCTGTTGGTTTGATCCTGTGTATCTTCTGAGCAGAGAAGAACACCAAGTCTCAGAGAGGTAAATGATTGACCCTAAGTCACACAGCAAAATAAATGTAGATGTGGATGTAGAATTTAGATGGTCCTGTGATTCAGAGCATGCCCAGGTCTCAGGACAGCACATGAGGTGCATTTTAAAAGGTTTTAAAAAAACAACAAATTATGATGAGCTTTAGTTTCTCAGTGCTGCTCTAATAGACATATCACAAGTGGATAGTTGTAAAGACCAGAACTGTATTTTCTCCTAGCTTAAGAGGCTGGAAGTTAAAGTAAAGGGCTTAACGTCAAAGTTCTAGGTAAAGGGACTGTCTCTATTGTCTCTGGGGGATGATCTCTTTCAATGTATGACAGCTCAACCTTTGTTGGTTGCTTAACAAGCTTCATGTGTCATATATCTTCCTCTTAATTTTCTTTCTTCCTCTGCTTTATATCTCAGAGGTGAGTAGATTTAAGATCCACCAACACACATGTGGCCTCATTAATATAACACAGAAATCCATGATCCCATATGTGACTCGCACAGGTATAAGGGTTAGAATTTCAACACATTTTCACTCTTTCATTGTCACTGACTCAGACCTAACTCATAACTCACCCTCTCGTGGGTTTCAGAGGCTGTGAAATGCTTGGGAAGTCATTACCCATGTTTGTTCTGTGGAACCATTGGTTGATTCGAACTGCGAGAGAGGCATGGCCTTTGGGTAAGCAGAGTACCTCTTCCTGGGTTACACCAGCAGAGCTCCCTCAACATAGTCTGTTGTTTTTGTTATTGTGTACCATCGAGTTGGAACTATAGCTGACCTTTCAGCAGGTTTTCAGAGGCAGTAAATAGCATGGGAGGAGATTGTCCATCATTCTTCCACGGAGCCACTGGTAGATTCAAACTGCATGCCTTGGGATTGAGGCACACATTCTTACCACTAGGTCATCAGAGCTCCTTTCAGCATACGTTAGGAGGACACAGTTCAATAGACAACAATGTGCACCTGCATATGGAGAAGAGGGGTGTGTCTATGTTTTTTTAAAATCTCCCCTAGACCACAGGCAGTGAGAAAGGGCCCAGGGCCACCCCACTTCCCAGGCACAGCCAAGAGAGTGTGCATGGTGAGTTTGTAGGCCCTGTCCTATGGATTGTCAATCTGAGTCTCCAGAATTGGGTGAGAGGTTTGGGAAAAAGAAAGAAAAAGAAAGGAATGGGGGTGGGTGAAGACAGTCTATCAGAGTTATCTCAGAGACTTTTAGAGAAAGACTTCTTGTGAGGAGCCTGCTTCATTACCTGACTTTACCTGGACTGATGGAAGGCAGAACCCAGTCCATTACCCAGCACTTGATCTGTACTCAAATTTACAGCCTTTCATCCCCAACCAACCTCTAGTAATTGACCTTTGCTTGGATTGGCTGGGAGGAGCCCTGGTAATGTAGTGCATTATATGTTGGCTAAAAAGAGTTGCAGATTTAGAAGCTGGACATAAGGTCACTATGACAGCAGCGAGCTTCGTAGGAGTTTTTTATACTATAAAATAAACATTTATTTCTTGAAGTCTATGAAGCTATTTCTTTATTTAACTTAGTATTTTTCAATGTAAAAGTGCCCGAGATTGTGAGAATGGCACAGGATAGGACAAGGTTCAGAGTGATGGTTTATAAGGTTGCTATGAGTCATACTCAACTCGACAGCATCTAACAACAACAACAGTGGTTTAGTGGCAATGAGTTGTGCTGCCAACGTAAAGGCATATGATTTAAATGCCCCAGTCACTCCATAAGAAAAAGATGGTCAGTCTCCTCTCTGCAGTTTATAGCCTCTGAAAGCCCACTGGACGGTCAGCTATGAGTCAGTTCTGACTCAACAGCACATAACAACAACAACAACATAGCAAATGATACACTATTCATAAGAGTACTGCTAATAAGAACTTGGTTGGAGAGGTTTGCATTGTCAGGGCACTCCACCTGGTAGCTGGTCTTTACCTGTACTAGTTAGGGTGTCTACCTTATAGCGGAAGAGTGCCCGAGAGTTGCCCTGAGAGAAAGCCGCTGGAAACTGCCCTGGTTGGCTCACTAGCACAGAGAAAGAGATTGGCTACTGCTTCAGGAACCTTCCCAAGCTCTACCCATATGCCTTTCCTTGACTGTGTCTCCTGATCTTGCATCCCAAAATGTATCCTGTTACTGCAGCATTGTGTGTAACCACGGTGAGTAGGAAGACTCCCACTGGGACTTCCTCCAGCCCTTCTCTTCCTCCATCTTCCTGTTTTGAGCCCCGGACAGATTTCCATCTGGCTTACAGCAAGGTGCTGGATGAGAAGGTGCTTGACAAGTTTCTAGCCAGCACACCCATTATAGCAGTGGTCAGGCTTGTTTCTTTGACGTTAAAGTGGGGTTGAGGGGGAAAATCTTACTCTTTTTCTCTGTGTCTCCCCCCCTTCTCTTGTCTCCACGCCGTCCCTCACTCTGGTTCTCTCCGCGTGCAGATTCCTGTACAAAGGTCCCAATCCTCAGTGGGCCTGTAAGGCTATTAGTTAGAATGACACGCCAGCACTCTGCAGGGAGCTGGGTGTTACACAGATGGTGTTCTTTGCTTGCAGCAAAGAAACTGTAAGTTATAACTGCGACCATAAGGCTAGTTAACTGTAGCTATTAATCCCCTGAAAGAAGAATAACAATAGCGTCCAGCCTTGAGGTAAATTGGGGCTAGTATGTTCCACTGGGCTGCATGAGTGTCCTTTTACAATCTACATGTCTGCGTGAGCACTGAGGAGGCTCAAAAGAGAGCATCTATGTGCCTAGCACATGGCTTAGCGTGTGGCAAAGACTCAACAAATAACCTATCTTTGAAAAGTGAAGCATGGCCCAGCTGCAAGCTGACAGCAGTCAGGCAGTTAGTAGAACAAACAAAACGTTGCAGGAGCTAGGAAAGTAACTCCTGTTCACAATCACCATTTTAAGCAGGTGAGATTGAACAGCTGGGGAGTGAAGACAAAGACCATCTCCCCTCTCTCAGGCCAGGATTTGACAGAACCCAGACAGGTGCTCTTTCTGGAAGGAACCAGCAACTCGGGCTTGGGTTGCTGTCATTGGTTTTTGACCTGCTGTTGAGCAATTGGAAATCGGGTCCTGATTAGATCTCATTTAGAGTTCAGTCTACTGTAGATTAGATTTCTCCTTGTTAGGCTGGAGACTCTCTGATAAGAAGGCTCTGATTAAAATACTCCACTAGTCTGGATAATTTCCTCTCCTTTGATATAAAGGCGTTCTGTGAGAAGTTTGTGTGTTTCTCTCTCTCACTCTCTATCTCTCTCTCTCTCTCTCTCTCTCTCTCTCTCTCTCTCTCTCTCTCTCTCTCTCGGGATCCAGTGCAGAACCAGAACCAAGCCCTCTGTGCCAAAGAGTGCTCCTGGACAATTCTTTTCTGGCTCTTGCCGTACTGCTGCCAGGAATTCAGCGAGGACTGTGTGATTAACTTACCCCGCAGATGGCTCCCCACCTCCCTGAACTTCTTTCTATCTCACCACTCACATGGCACTGTGTGTATGTGCACATGCCCAGCCCCCTGGCGGTGCACTTGGCATGTTCATAAGGGCAGATGGTGAACAATGATAGTAGAATATCTCAGACTTAGAGTTTCACAGAGCAAATGGGTCCCTATGGACAAACTGCCACAGTTGTGGGAGATGCCCCTCACCCTGACACCCTGTCTTATTGGAGTTTCACAAGAGCCGCTTCTTCAGTTAAAGTTCCAATGTCTTTGAGTTCAAAGGGACCTTAGGACTCTGAGCACAGGCACCCACCCAGCTGGTGTGAAAATTCCTCCATGTACCCAGACTAAGCTCCTGTCACCCACTTGCTGATGATTTCTGTGATAAGTTGTCACTGCACGGTTACAAGGTTAGAAAGCTCTTTCTTAGATTAAACCTCAAGAATGGCCTCTGGGAAACTCAGAATGAGTCTATTATCACTACCTTCAAATGTTTGACAAGAGCTAGTATGCTTCCCTGTAATTAATCCTAAACAGGCTCTGTTCCTACAAGGGCTTCAAGCCAGTTCAGACGGGTTTGATCTTGACCAATAACATGAAACTGGAACCGACTCAAAATTCTTAAATTTGAGTGATACAAATATTAAGCAGCATGGGGGAAATTACAGATCAGAGCTCCAGAATGGGAGACTGGGAAGAGGTATGGTGAGCCCTTTAAGGAGCCTTATGCATGAGGCTGGGTTGTTGCCAGGACTGTGGAGAGCAGAACACAGTCAAAGCAGGACAGTCAGACCCTACCTTTGAGGTAAGACACTGCTGTTTTCAGTTCAGCTGGTCAAAAGATTTGGGTGCTGTGCAACATTCACACGGTCTTTGTTTTCTAAAAGAGATTCAGTTTCTAGCAGACCTTTGACCTATAACTTATAACTAGTTTTGGTTTTGGCTCTGCCACATTTAAAGCATTCAGATCTGACCTGGGGTTACTCATCAGCCATGACCAGACCAGGCATAACCAGTTCAAAGCTCTGGTTCTTGTCGCCGTTCATTGTGCAATCAACACACATTTATTGTTGATTACTTGCAACACTTCTCTTTGGCGGGGAATCCAAAGTAGTCTTCCAACTTCTCACCTTAGAACAGGTTGCTAGCAAGTGAGTTGGTACCCATTTGGACAAAAAGAAATGTGTTAAGAGATTTCCTCCTACACTACTAAAAACTGAACCATCCCATAAGAAGGCATCACTGAATCCAAGGAGAAGGTAGACTGTATCTCTAGGCATGTGGTCCCCACTGCACAGATAGGGGAAGCTGAATTGTCAGAGCAGTGACCCGTCCACTTCTCACAAGCTCAGTCCGTCCCCTCACTCTAAGCAGAGAGTTGGGGATCTTGCCCCTCTCTCCTGCTCACCCAGGCTCAGAGGTTCTCGATCACTGTGGTGATGGTGAGCCTGCACGGGCAGCCGGCTGACTGTGTCCCGGATCCCTTCCCTGACAACTCAGAACTCTGCCCTCTGCAAAGCAGGAAAGCGGTCAGTGTGTCGTAAGGTTGTAATTGCCTCCTCTGATGGGCAGCTGCAAGCTGTGCGCTCACAGCTCCCCCAGGGAATAAAGAGCATGCATTTAGCCCTCATTGATTGCACGCACGCATGGAAAAGTCCCCGAGAAGGGAGTGCCGTCAGCTGAGGGGGAAGCTTTTATGTAGATGTTGGCCACGGTCGATTTTAAACCTGCTCCAGGAGGTCTTAAACTGTGCACGGCCGTCTCGTGGCTGGAATAAGTTAAGACAGTGGGAGCACCTGTTATTCCGTTTTCTTGGAAAGCAGACAAGACCATTTGAGGAGCTTGGAGTTTGCCAAGCAACACGCCAATTATAGGGCAATGAGTAGAACTTCACTTTCTCTAGTTCACTTTCCCTCTGCAGCTATTTGAGAAGTAGTAATATTGCCATGACTGCTGCTAATAATAGCAGCTAACATTTGTTGGATACTTAATATGCTCCAGGACCTTTGCTAAGCAATTTCACATGCAACATCTCATTTCATCTTTACAATGCTTGTTTTTGGTGTTAGTTGTCGTCAAGTCAGCTCTGACGAGAGGCCTCCCTGTAGAACAGAAGAAAGCATTGCCTGGGCCTGTGCCTTCAGCATAAATATGGGTGTGCTCAAGCCCATTGTTGCAGCCACTGCATGTTTCTAGTGCTTTCAATTTAGGGGGCTCATCTGACAACACTGTATCAGACAATGTCCTGTTGTGATCCATAAGGTTTTCAGTGGTTATTTCTCATAAGCAGAGCCCCAGGCCTTTCTACCCAGTCTGTCTTAGTCTAGAAGCTCTAGTGAAACCCATATACTATACCTAGGGTAGTCCTGCTGGTATGTGAAATAGTGGTCTAACTTCCTACATCATATCAGCATGCAAGCCATCACAGTCTGGCAGATCAACAGCATTGCTAAAAGAAAAGTATTGTTGAAAGGCCCAATTTACTTACAGAAGGCAAAACTGAGACCTTGGTGAATTATGTCTTGACTCTTGTCACTCAGCACATAAGTGATGGAGCTAAGATTGGAACCCAGGCAGTCTGACTCCAGAGTCTGTGCCCTTACCACCATACCATCCTGTTAGAGAGTTCCGCTTCAGACTCCGTCATAGGCAGATGTGCACAACCAGTTCTGAGATACAGAGAGAGGACAGTTCCTCATTGGCTTGAGTCAAGGAACAGATGCTTCTGAACTATTAATCAGTTCCTCTGATTTAGTTTAGTCTAAGTCATAAGTTTGTGTCTCCATGAAACTTTCTCTGAGTTCACTGTCATGAACCTGGGCAACAGGTTGTGTTCAAAGACTCAGTTGCAGTGATGATGAGAATTCAGTCCAACAACAGAAGCCGACTTACTTGGTGATGCAGTACTGAGGCAGGGCTCGGTCTTCTCTCATGGTGCTTCCTAAGGAAAGTCCTTGGGAGGCAGACATTCTGGAATAACCTTGCTTAATTCACTTCTCTTAAAAGATTTACTGAAAACCAGGTGGCCATCAGATAAAAATGTGACCAACATCAGCGCCCTTGCCCAGGCTGTAGGCAAGCCAGTCACAAGTGAGTGAGGCCAGTTCTTGTTCTGATAGTCAAGCAGTTGACTCTCCCTGTCCCACCTTCCCATGATCCTCTTGGAAAAGTGTACAGAATGGAAGACAGTCTTGTTTTTCAAACAGGGCACCCAAGGGCATTGCTGCATTTAAGATTTCCCTTGTGTCAGGAATCACCAGGACGGCTTTTAGCCCATGACAGGCAGTGCATTCATTAGGCACAATGGGAAGAACTGTCTTTGCCCCTCATTGGACCCAGAGGGCACCTCCTGCTTCCTCTTACGATGTGTGACATGAGGTGGCCCAGAGAAGTCATTCAAAACATGGAAAAGACCGTGAAACAGACAGAGTTCCACCATAGACCGCTAGATCTCTATTCACCTCCATAGGTAGCTGGAGGTTAGGGTTAGGGTCAGAGTAAACCAGCTGTGTTTAGTTGGGAAAGGAGAGAGCATGATGTGCTAAGGCAAGAGTGTAGTGGTTATCACTAATGGATGTTAGGTGTGATATTCAGGATTCCAGAGGGTTCATGCTAGAGAAATAAAAGAGAGAAGACCCACTAAGAAGGAAGATTGGCTCACTGTCCTGCAGCCTCATCAGGGGCCCAGAATAGCTCCTCTAATTGGCATCCTCACTAATAGTTCACGCCAGTGGGTAGTGCCGGTGAATGTTTCCAGGGACACAGTGACACTTTTTTCTTTTTCAATAACAAAGAATCTTTATAACCCATTCTTTAAAAATTATTCTCTTACTAGAAGAATTGTGAAAGGGTTATGCCAAACAGCTGTTGGTAGCATCATTCTGCTCTGATTTAATTTGCATCTCAGCAAGTATGTATGAGATAGAAACGAGCTCCCCAGCCTTGTCTTGGGGTAATAAGGCTCCTGGAAAAATTCCCCTTGGCAGGAAACTGGATCCCACCCACCCCTCACCCCACCCCACCCCCTCCCATTGCCTTTCCCTGAAGATCTGCATCCCCCAGGAGAGAGACACTCTGCACTTTCTTGGCACTGGTTTTCTCATAAAGCCTTGCACTGTGGAGTTTGGAATATGCTTTTGGCATTTCCAGACAAACGCCATGTGAGTATGAGCGGTAACAGAACTAGTGTCTTCTCGCAGACCCATGGGCAGGTGCAGAGAATATAAATACCACCCAGAATGATAGCTCTGAGCCACTGAATCAACGTGTGAATTGCTGGAGTTGCCAACGTGATTTTAATGCAATTTATCATTAAACCTGACTCCAGATGTTTGAGTTTTCCAAACCTTGCAGCAAAGGCCTGGGAGCCCCAGGGGAGTCCTCAATGAAAAGATGCGGCAGGAGCTATAAATGGGCCCTCGGAACTGGGATCCAGAGAAGTTGTCATCTGCCACCGTTGGCCTCTGCAGGAGGTCTGGTGGCTGGCATCGTCCATAGGGAGGTGAGCTGCTGACTCGAAGGCAGCTCCCCTCTGGTGGTTCAAATCCACCAGCTGCTCCGCAGTTGGAAGAGGAACAATCTCTGAGTTATTTACAGCCTCTTTCCAGTGTGTTGAACTGCTTCTGATAACACGCTTGGAGGGTCAGTTTTGGGTTGGTTCTGACTCCACAGCAAAGAACAACAGCAGAAACGTGCTGGAGGGTCAGCTCTGAGTCGGTTCCAAACACAGCAGCAGGGAGGATATCAGAGGGCTCTGTCAGGCGCCTTGGTCAGAGTAATGAGGCCTTTTTACAGATTCACATGAGCCACACGTTGACTCCTGTATCCTGTGGCCCATACGCATGTCAACCTAAATAAGGAAGGAAGGATCAAGCAGGCAAGTGGAGGCTCCCTCGGGTCCTGAGAACCCTAGGACATTTTTTGGGCAGACCAGTCCAGGCCAATCAGTCTTAGGGTATCCAACGCCACTTTCACCTGGGTAGTACAAATTGTTTGTCACTGACTACATACTAGTCTAAAGGTTGGCAGTTCAAATCCACCCAGCAGTTGTGCAGGAAAAATGTCTGGCAGTCTGCTTCCACAAAGATTACAGTCAAGAAAACCCCATAGAGTAGGCTTACCATGTTACACAGGGCGTCTCGGTGAGTTACAATTGCCTGGACAGCAATAGGTTTGGGCTTTTGGCTTTTTGGAGGGGTTTTTCCCTCCCCTTTTGGCTCAGGGTATTTCATTTCCCTTGCTTTATGGTTCTCAGGGGTTCCCGTTTCCTGCCTTGCTTTCCCTGAAGGCAGCGGCTCCTGGAAAGAATTATCTCTCAGCAGCATCATTATGTCTGTTAGTCAACGGGCTGAGTGTTAATGCCTCTTGACACAGAACATATGTGGAAGCAAGAGTACTCCGAGGAGAGAAGGGTGGCAGAGTGCCTCACTGAGCTCGGGCTTGGGAATAAATTTAGAAAGTGGTGTAAGTGCATGCTCACTCTCAAATGTGTCATTGCCTTAATATCCTCTGACGGCAGCAGAGCTCCTTCTTGGTTTGTTTTATTGCAAAATCATCCCTAAGTTGAGGTGAATGGCCTCTATCTCCTCCCATAAGCAGTGAGCAGCTCTTAGTAAGAAGTAGCAGGGTAACATCGTGCTTGGGAGCCAGCTTTCTAGATTAAAATAGTATGGACCCGAATTTCAACCCTAGCTCTGGTGGCCTAGTAGTAAGAAGCTGTGCTGCAATCCCAAAAGGCATGTGGTTCAAACCCAGCAGATGCTTCACAAGAGAAGGATGTGCAATCTTCTCCTGTGTGATTTAGTGTCTGAAAACCAGTTATGGGTTCCAACTTGATGGCACACAACAGACTTAATTGGATAAAGTAACCTGATCCAAACCGTAATCTTTTCAGTGGCTTACCATGGAGCTGATAATTGGACAGTGAAAAGGATCACTGAAGAAGAATCAATGCCTCTAAATTGTGGTGTTGGAGAAGAGTTCTCACTACCCCATGGACTGTCAAAGGGACAGTTATATATGCCTTAGAAAAGGTGCAGCCAGGGTGTTCTTTGGAAGCATGTACAGTGAAAGTTCATCTCACATGCTTTGGATTGTTAGAAGAGGCTATTCCTTGGAAAAGGACAGCATGCTTAGAAAGGTGGTGTGTCAACGCAGGGGGCAGACCTTTAACTAGATGAACTGACAGAGTGACTAATGGCAGGCTCGAGTGTGGCAGAGATGATCAGGATGGCACCAGATAGAGCAGGGTTCAGGTCCATTGCTCACAAGGTCACTGTGAGTCATGCTTGACTCGATGGCATTTAACAACAACTTATTTTGAAAGTTTAGTCAAAATTACTTAGGATTTCCCAGTCCCAGAAGTATCATATGTCCAGAGCAGGTAATATTTACCTTGTAGGACTCTTTAAGGAAGTCTCTGGGTGGCATGAATTATTAAATGTTAGACTACTAACCAAAAGATTCGGGGTTCAGACCTACCAGAGGCACCTTGCAAGTAAAGCCTGTCAGTCAGCGTCTATGCCAGCACAGACTCAGCCGCAACTAACAGCAGGGCTCTTGGAGGAGGGAAGATCAAACGTGTTCATATTTGTAGCGTGCTGGGCAAGTGCCTGGAGCCCAGTAGCATAGTCCATAGCATATAGTCCATTGCATATGTCCCTGCTAATCAAAGACTGTATATCACCAGTGGTTGGTTGGAATCCACCAACCATTCTGAGAAAGATAAGGCAGTCTCTTCCCATTGCGATTAATAGTCTCAGAAATCCAATGGAAATCTGTGTGAGTCTCAGCAGACTTGATGGCAGTCAGTAGAGCGGACCACTTCATGTTTAACACATATTACCAGTTCTGGCATGTGGCCCCCCTCACCCAGCCTGATCCTTTCAGCTCTTATTTTTGTGACCCCTGAGGATCATTTGGGAGATGGGATCTGGAAGCAAGTGACCTAAAAAGATGGAAAGGATTGCTTCAAATAGCTCTGATCAGGGTGTACCTCCACCCATCCAACTTCTGGAATCCAATCGCAGATCAAGCTGAGGTCAGGTTGGTATTACAGGTGTTGAGATTGAGTACCAGGCAGCCTCCTGAAGGAGGCCAGCTGACATGCTTCAGCTTGAGCAAAGGATGCTCTTCTCTCTATCTCACTACGCTTCCAAGGTTTGTCTAGAATACAGTGAGAGTTCAAGGGTGAAGGGAGCACAGACTGAGTCACTCATGCACGTTAGCAAGTCAGCATCTAGCTAGAGATCGCTGAGAGGTGAAACCCTGCTTGGTATAGATGCCTCCTGCCAATGGTGGATGGGTGGACATCGCAAGCTGAGGCTCTGCCAGTTCCATGCCAAGCCTTTCTGTGAGACTCCTGATGCCCCTGCATTCCCTAGAGACAGCCAGTGTCAATTAGACCCAGCTGGACCTTGGTGCTCTCGTACATGCCAGTACTAACAAAAATAGCCACTCCTCAGGGACTAAGAATCCCTGACATTGGGCAAAGAAATAAGAATGTGGATTTTTGTGTCAAAGAAATGAGCTTTGGAATGAGACTTTCAAACTTATATTCTTCACTTACTTCTGAGCAACCCAGTGAACTTCAGTTTATTTTTCAGGATTGAGGCTCAATATCAAGATGACAAAGATTCTCACCACTGGACTAATTCGCAGCAACAGGATGGATGGTGAAAAGTTTGTTAACAGCTTTAGTTTGCTTGGCTCTCTACAGTCAACACTCCTGGCACCAGCAGCCAGGAAATTAAAAGACATATTGTGATGGAAAAGTCTGCTGTTAGGGACCTCTCCAGGGTACTGAAGAGCAGTGGTGTCACTCTGGAGACTAAGGTGCACCTGATACAGGCCATGGTCTTTGCAATCACTTGCTATGCATTGGAGAGCTGGATAATTACTAGGGAGGATAGGAGAATTGATGCCTTTGATCTGTGGTGTTGGAGAAGAGTATTGAATATACCATGGACTATGAAGAGAACTAACAGGTTCATCATGGAGAGGGTTAAACCAGGCTTTCTCCTTGAAGGCAAGGATTCAGAGGCTTTATCTGACATATTTTGGACAAGTTGCGAGGAGGGACCAGTCGTTGGAGAATGATGTCATGCTTGGGAGGGTGAAGGGACAGTGCAGGAGAGGAAGACCCTCTGTGAGGTGGATTGATTCAGTGACTGGGATTATCAGGGTGGGTGTGTCAGAGAGAGTGAGATTTGAACAGGATAGAGATAGAGAAGGGTTTAAGACTGTTATACATAGGGTCGCTATGAGTCGCAGGTGACTCAATGGCACATAACAACATCAACAAAATGAGAGCAATTATAGTACTGGTGTGAAGGTTAAGTAGGAGTGCATAGATGCATGGCAAATGGTTGAGAAGACCATGGCCTCAATCAAGTATATCATACTCCTCAAACTAACATCATTGCTTCTAAACAATTTAGAGAGGTCCTTAACTGCAGATTTTCCCAGTGCAATATACCTCCTGATCTTCTAACTGATGGAATTAAGGATGTTGATTGTGAATCAGAGTTAGATTAAGTTATTAACAGTTTCAGTCTTTTTTCTATCGTGATGTTGCCTATCAGACCAGAGATGAAAATTTTTGTTTTCTTGACATTGAGATGCAATCTGTATGTGTCTGAGAGCTTACACAATAAATAAGGATGATAAAATGAAGACTGATCCATTTGGGCTATGGTGTGGGAGAAGAATCTGAATATTCAGGGGATGCTAAAGAACAAACAGGTCATGGAGAAAGGTACAGCCAGAATGCTCATTGAAGGCAAAGATGAAAACACTTTGTCTTACGTACTCTGGGCATGTTGCTAGGAGAAGCAATTCCATTGCGAGGGACATCATGTTTTTGTTTGTTTATTTGTTTGTTTGTTTTGGTTTGGTTTTGGCTTGGTTGGGGGGGGTATTAATTTAATGAACGTTTACATAGATTTTGGATTTGCAATCATTCATTGTTGCATTTTACTCCTTTCCCACCCCTCCCCGCCCCCCAGTTAACTCTTCTCTTGAAGAATAAAAGAAAAATTCTTTCATTGGTATACAATCTCCTCACCCCTACCCCAAGTACACTCCACTATGCAACCTTCATTTTGGACTCTTCTAATAACCATAATACCCAATCATACTTTGCTTTTAAACTGTTCTCTCCCTCATTTGTTCCAATGCAGTATACATAATTTATCCAATTTTTCTCACTCTTACCACTACCCTGATATCAGTCCCATTCTACAACAGTGGCACTATGAAGTATTTTTCCTTTTGTGACTGAGATATTTCACTCAGCATAATGTCCTCCAGGGTCACCCATTTTTAATAATATTGCATGAGTTCCTTGTTTTTCAATGCAGGATAGTATTCCATTGTGTGAATAAGCCACAGCTTCTCTATCCATTCATTTGTTGATGGGCACTTAGGTTGTTTCCAGCTCTTTGCTACTGTGAACAAAGCCTCAATAAACATGGGTGTGCGTTTACCTTCCTGGGTGGCAGTTAGGGTTTCGTTAGGGTATATTTCCAGTAAAGGAATTGCTGGGTCAAGTGGTATTTCTTTTTTTAAAAATTTTATTTTATTAATTTTAATGAACATTTACAGAGATTTTGGATTTCCATTCATTCATTGTTGCACTATTTTCTCTATCCACCCACCCACCAGTTTGTTCCTCTTTTTTCCCCTTTAAAGTTTGTTTTAATTGTCCCATTGCCACAGTGCTTGTCAAAACCAGTTCTGATTAATCTCCTTTGCCAGTATGTCCTTTGCCATTCCCTATCCCTCCTCCCTGAGTGAGATTTCACTCTGATTCGTAAGGAAAAGGGGACAGTGTATTCTCTTAGCTACTTCCTACTGAAAAGGGATGCTGTAGGTTTCAGGGTGAAGATCTTCTCTAACTACTCTAAAGGGCCCCTTTGGCAATAGGAAACACGTAGACTATTGTGGAGATTGATTTTGGAATTTAGATGCACTGTTATCAGTTGTGCTTAGCCATACATGTTCATATCCTTGAAGATGCATCATGGAACTGTTGCAGCCTAGAAGACACAAATTTCACTAACAAGTTAAAAGTACATGAGTCAAAAATTAGAAGCAATAATATTCCAAGTAGAGGTTCTAATAGTGGCACAAATAAAGTTACAGAGGGAAGGTAGTTCTTAAAATAAAAGGCTTATTGACTAACACTTTGTCTATTATAGTATAAAGGTTAGGAACCACAAGATGTAGAGAGGTTCAACTATGTCATTTATTGTTCTTAAGTCCTGGACCAAATTGTGTCTACTACTGGGTTGTTTTACAGCTTGGAAGTCCACATGCAAGGCAGAGGTGAAGTAAGGAACTGCTTATGAGCTTTTCCGTTAATTCCAACAACTAAGAAATAGTGAGAAGAGTTGGGACCTCAGAAGGCATTTGGGACCAAGTAATAGGCTCTTGTGTCCAGGAGAAAATGAATCTACTTACCAGTAATGTTAATGCTCACCCACGGCTCTTCTGAGAGGATCTAAATCGTTGAAGCATCCTCCTTTGTTTCCAGCTGGGAGCTGGGACCTGTCAGTCCTATCAGCCACGAGGAGCTGATGTGGGGCCATGTGTCCTTCAGATCCACACTTAAAGCAAGTGAGTGGGAGCTTCTTCTCTACTTCCTTGCCTATCTGTGGCTCTCGTCTATGACACTGTCTACTGAAGTGGCCCAGCTTTCCACAGTGGAAGCAATTCTGACCTCCTTTATTACCTTTGGGTGGTATTGTTTATGGGTAAGACTGGGGTGAGATGATATTTCATAATTGTTTTGATTTGCATCTCTCTTAGAGCTAGGGATTTTGAACATCTCTTCATGTATTTGTTGGCCATCTGAATGTCTTCTTTGGTGAAGTGTCTATTCATATCCTGTGACCATTTTTCAACTGGGTTATTTACCTTTATCTTGTTGTGGTGCTCAAGTATTTTATAAATTCTAGATATAAATCCCTTATCTGACATGTCATTACCAAATATCTTTTTTCCCATTCTATGGCTTTTGTTTTTACTGGTTTGGAGAAGTTTTTAGATGTGCATTCAGATTTGATTCTTAGAAGGTCCCATTCATCTATTTTATCCTCTCCTGGTTGTGGGTTTTTTTAGGATGCTTGGATGACTGTTTATGTTGTGGCTTAGGACTTCTGGAGTTCTTCTAAGCTTTTCTTTAATAAAATGTATAGTCCTTGGTTTTAGTCCTAGGTCCATGATCCATTTCGAGTTGGTTTTTGTGTATGAAGGTGAGGTGTGGATCTTGCCTGAGTTTTCTACAGGTAGTTTTCCAATTTTTTCAGCACCATTTGTGGGACGTCATGTTTTGAGAGTTGGATGGTTGTCAAAGGAGAGGAGAACCTTCTACTGATGGATTGACAGAGTGACTGTAGCAATTGATTTGAGTATTACAGAAATTGTGAGAATGGCACTGGATAGGGCAGGGTTCGGATGTATTGTTCATAGGGTTCTTATGAGTCCTGTTGGACTTGACCACACCTAACAACAAAAATTGACATGTTAGTTCTCAGGACTCTGGTGGAGTAATCCCAAGGGTATTGTGTTCTCACCCAAAGGCCAAACCTTTCTGCCACTTTGAATCCACCAGCCTATCTCTTGGATAAAGACAAGTAATCTTCCTGGGATTTCAAGCCTTGGAAATCTGCGGGAGGGTCAGCAGTGAGTTCTGACTTGATAGCAACAAGTTTGAGGTTATTTTGTTTTTTATATAAACAAACATTTCACTTGTATAATATGATCCAAAAATAATAAGTGAGGGTTTGATACTAAGAGGAGAAAGAGTGCCTAGAAGATACTTTGGAACATACTTAACACAGGGCTGCACATGGAGGTGTGGTCTCTATGAGAGAGATTGCTTTTTGGGTTAGAATTTAAAAGTCCACAAAGCCCGCAGCTCTTTCACAAAAGAAGATGAGCAAGGGCTGATAAAATGTGCTGAGTCTCCACTCCTGAGAGGGAGACTTGGTTCCTCATAAAGGGAGGAGGCAAGTGTCCCAAACCTCCTTTCAAATTGTTATTTTCTCTCTGTTTGCTCTGTGACATGGAACTTTTTTTTAAATTTTTCATTTCTGTCCAGCTTTTGTTCGTGGACTGATAGTTAAAAGATCCTTTTATGGCAGCCAGCCAGAGTTGAGTCACTGCCAGCCTTCCTCCCCTAGGAGAGGGGACAGAGGAGCAGGCTTTAGATCTGCTGGTACGGGCGATCAGTGAGGCTGTCTTCAGCATCTGAATCCAGATAAGCAGCTTAATATTATCTCATCCTGCACCTACGTGTCTGGCTTTAGGGAGCCAAGCCTCCTAGGGAGGAACGAGTAACCAGGAGGCTCTGTCCTTTCATATTTCCTTTTGCTCCCAGCTTCATGAGCTCTGCACCTTGTGCTGCTTTTCCTGGTAAAGCTGCCAGCCTGGCTTGTATTGATGTCTTACATCTTTGAGACAATGGCTTGTGCCAACAGGTCTAGGAGCAGTAGGGAACATGGAAACATCCAGATGCGATAAAGGCAGCCTGGATGGGCCTCAGACCAATGAAGGATACCACAGGAGTTGTTAGCTTGGATACTGTGACGGCAGGTCAGAGTTGTCACTCGGCTCTCCTCAAGGCTGTCCTGTTCCTTGTCCAGTGTCTTAATAGTCCTCAGAACCAAGTACTACAGTTGTGCTCATGAATTTTCACTGGCTCTCAAACCAGACTGCCTATTAAGGAAAGGCAGGTAAAATACACTAGAGATGGGTGGACAACAGAGAGTGGGGAAGAATGTGGCTAACAGGGAACATATGATCTATCTAAAGGGACAGCCACTCCATAGTCCCCTCCAGTGCAGCTAGTGTTGTCTGACTTTTGTTAGAAGTGAGAAATCTGATGTGTGGGTGCAGGCCATGTATTGTGAAGTATCCCCTTTGTAAAAACGCTGAGAGGACAGAACGAAGCATGGCTGGAGGTGGCATGTTGCAGTGTGCTGCTGCGGGGACAGTCCTCTCCTCAGCTGGCACCTCTGACCTAGTCATGTTACCGAGTGATTCAGCAGTTCTGGGCAAGCCTCAGCACACGCCCTTAGGAGGCCATGAATATCTAGTTTGGGAACGCATCATTTACCACACGCTTTGTCTTTTTAAGAAAACAAATAAACAAAAATACATGCATCTGAGGAGTCCGCTCCAGAGCGCCAGGTACTTGACCCTGGTGGCTTCTTCAGCTTCTCTGTTTCTGCTCCATAGCATCCTCCTCAGCATTCTCCCCAAAAGGCATGACCCTGGTTGAAATGCAATCTACAGAGCAGGAAATTCTCAAGGGAAATGATGAAAGGAGAACAGACAGATGAGTGGGGTAGGTTCGGCATTCATGAAGGAGACACGGAACCCACAGGAGACCTGAATTACCATAACAACTTCCAGCATCGCTCCTGGAAGCATGCATGACCTTGAGCAAG
>NW_006399783.1:6726758-6738461 GCF_000299155.1 Elephantulus edwardii | reverse complement strand
GATCACACAGCCTCAGTTTCCTTATCTGTAACCTGAGAGGTTGCCTCTGCCCATCTGCCCCGATTATTACAGACATTATAGGATGCTGGGAAAGCATAGAAAAAGGATTCTGAAGAACATAAAAAAGCTTTATAGCAACATGAGTTTTCCCCCCCCACTGGAGGCAGGACATCCGTGTGAACCCTGGGGGCTTTGCCCATTATTCGCCTGATTAAACAGCCAGTTCTTCCATGTGCCACTGCTGGGACTGGCTGCCTGCAAGGTGCAGGAGTCCTCCCGAAGAAGGAGGCCTGCAGCGAGGGAGAAGTGGCGTAGGTGATCTAGCACAGGTGGGCAGCCCCCCTGGTTCCAGCTAAAGTCCCGTAGGTCCCTGGCTTTGAGACACTCCTGAGGCATGCCAGCTCGTTAGAAATCTCCCGGGTCACTCACCTCCAGGGAATGTCTGAGCCTTCATAATAGAATATTTTACCAATGCAACATTGGCTGGTTAGTTTTATCCCCTGCTCCTCCCCATCTCCCCTATTTTGCTTCTAGAGTGGGCGAGGCACAATTTCATGCTCGTAACTAGGATATCTGTCTAACATAATATATCTATCTAACATGACATAACATCCAGGATCATAAAGAAAAGTCTTGGGCTTTGTTGACGTGCCAACCCCACTCTGGAAAACTCTC
This sequence comes from Elephantulus edwardii, assembly GCF_000299155.1. Classification (NCBI taxonomy): domain Eukaryota; kingdom Metazoa; phylum Chordata; class Mammalia; order Macroscelidea; family Macroscelididae; genus Elephantulus; species Elephantulus edwardii. The sequence goes on along the minus strand of NW_006399783.1, from coordinate 6,737,786 downwards.
CTGTAGTCTGCATGGCATCCCCTGAGGTGGATTAGCGTTTCACCTACCAGGCATCTGATGATGCTTCTGGGTCTAACCAAGTAAAACGTGGTCAGATGAATGCCTCTCTTGAGGATAGGGACCAGGGCATTGGTGCCATCTTGGAGGACGGTCTCCTGGCATTCCATATGGAGTTGAGTATATTTAGGAATCCCCAGGCCTTGCTTACAGTTTATACATTAATCCACTAACCAAAAGGTTAGAAGTTCATGTCTACACAGAAACACCTTGAAAGAAAGGCCTGGTGACCTAACTTCAGAAAAAGCAGCCATTGGAAACCCTGTGGAGCCCAATTCTACTCTGACACACCTGAGGTCACCGTGAGATGGAAAGACTCAGAGGATCACTGTTAAATTGATTTAAGGAATTCTTGTACTAAACACTAATAATAAAGGGATGAATAAAATAGATGGCATTTGTGTTGCCATGGAGTTTACAGTCTTGTGTAGGAGATGATCAACAACAAAACAAATATGCCATAATCACACACTGACAAGAGGACTAAGAAGGAAGAAGCAGGGTTTGTGGTGAAAACAATCGAGGGGCGCTTAGAGGCATACTGTAGTTGAAGGGGTCAGGACAGGCTTCTTTGAGGACATGACATTGAGCTGAGATGCACAGAATGAGAAGGAGCCAGGCTGGGCTGAGCAGGGCGAAGGATATGATCAGTGGACGTGAGGTGTCTGAAGAACTTAATCGGAGGTCAGTGAACTGATGGACAATGCGGAAGGAGTGGCATGGGATTAGGGTGAAGTTGGAGGAGGGGACAGAGGTCAAATCACAAAGGTTTCCACTTGTATATTTAGGGAGTTTGGAGAGAATGTGCATGAGAAAGTGAAAAAGACCGTGAGGGAGGGGGGAAATAATATGTGCTTGAAAGAATGTGTGTGAGAAAGAGAGAGAGAAAAAGAATAAATATGAGGAAAAACGCATGGGAGAGAGAATGTGTGTGGGAAAGAGAGTGTGTATGTGAGAAAAAGTATATGGAAAAGAGACAGGATATGTGTGATAGAGGAGGAGAAAAGGTGAGAGAATGTGTGTGTCCAAGATAAAGAATATATATGAGAGAATGTGTAGATGAGAAAGACAATGTACATGTGAAAGTGTGTGAGAGAAAGAGTAGTATGAAAGAGAGCATGAGTATGAGAGCTGGGGGTGGGGGGATCAAAGCAAAAGCAGGAGGAAGAAAGGAGAGAGTGTGTGAGTTGTGTGCAAGAGAGATGGCGTTTTTTCCTGGGGAGATGACATATAACTTCCATCAGATTTCCAATGGGATCAGTGATCCAAAAGAATTCTATGAAATTTTCTGAATCCAAATTGCCCTCAGTCAGTCAACTGAAGCTTTAAAACAATTGTGCCAAATGCTATCTCCCCCCCCCCACTCTCTCTCTCTTTGAGATTCCTGGAAGCTCTGCATTCTAAAGCAGAAAGCAGAGCGCATGGAGTGTTATTTCATGGTTTCTTCTAGGGCGGGGGAGGGGTGGTGGTGCACAGGAAGGCGGCAGGTGAGAACAGCGTGAAGCGCAGTGTCCATGGTGACTGGGTGTAGAGTATGGGTGGCTGTGGGGAAAGGCTGCGAGCTCCCGAGCTCCGTTCCGCCTTTTTTGGGCAGCGGGAGCCGGAGGCGGAGGGGATGAGTGATGGGAGCTCTGCAGCTGTCTTCTGCCAGGTGCGACCCTTGCGATTACCAGAGTCAGTGAATGGCTGGCTTCTCTTCTGCCTGCAGCCTCCTCAACGCCAACAAGATCAACTGCCTCCGGGTGAACACGTTTCAGGACCTGCAGAACCTCAACCTGCTCTCCCTGTACGACAACAAGCTGCAGACCATCAGCAAGGGGCTCTTTGCTCCCCTGCAGTCCATCCAGACACTGTGAGTATACCAGCACCCAGGCCTGCCACCGCTCACCTGGGAGTACCCACCCATGGGAGCCCAGGTGCAAGAGACTCCAGACACCTGACCACAGAGAACTCCAAGAGGGGCAGGAACGAGCACGTGCAGGAAGATTTCTAGAGCGCAGTGGGGATGGCATTAAAGGCAGTGGGATAGTCATAAACTAATACAGTAATAAAGGCCATTTTCAATGAGTCGGCTCCAGCCACTGAAGCCCCATGTGTACCAGAGTAGAACTGTGCTCCCGAGAGTTGACCGTGACTGACAGTTCAGAAGAATATCACCAGGCCTTTCATCTGAGGCACCTCTGGTTACACTACAACCTCTAAACTTTAGGTTAGCAGCTGAGTGCATTCGTTGTACTACCCATGGACTCACAAACCACAGTTGTTGCTGAGTACCAACCATAGAGTCAGAACATACCCACAGCTGACCCTCTGGCGGATTTTCAGAAGCAGTTTATCGCAAGGGAGGAGATTGCCCATTCTCCAGCATACAGTAGCAGCCGTGTAACCGCTGCTTGTTTATCAACAAGCTTAGAAACTTCTCAGCTTGCATGTAAATAGTGCTTCTTAAGAACAACCCATGGACTCCACACACAGCAGTAGCTCACCTGCACTGCACTCCTTGCCCAGCATCGTGCTGAGTACATGGTTGCTGTTGTTATGTGCCATGGAGTCACCTGTGACTCATAGTGACTCTATATACAATAGCCCTAAACCCTTTTGTATCCTGTGCCAAGCTCACTGTCTCCGACACACCTACCCCCATTACCCCAGTCACTGAATCAACCCATCTCATTGAAGGTCTTGCTCTCTTGCTCTGTCCCTCCACCCTCCCAAGCATGACGTCCCTCTCCAAGGACTGGCCCCACCTTGCAACATGCCCAAAGTATGTCAGACGAAGCTTCAGAATCCTTGCCTCCAGGGAACAGCCTGGTTTAACCCTCTCCAGGATGTACCTGTATTAAAACTTTACAACTTACAGAAACTCTCAGTGCCTCAATTATTATGATTTCTCTGATTTATAAGTAAGAAAGTCAAGGCCCAGAGAGGTTCAATAACTTATTCACGGTCACACAGCGATTCAGAAGTATATTTGCATGCAAGCAGAGAAGTTCCTGAGCTCGTTTAACCACTGCTGTTACTGTATGCTGAGCAGGAACCACCTCTGCCGATGCCCATTGCCACCAGCACCTCCTCCCATGACAGACCACACCTGTCTCATGGGCCCACGAGGGCCATTGATGTTCCTTTCCTCTTTAGGAAGCATTTCCTTATTCTCAAGCACTGTAGATGTTCATAAATATTTTAGTCAAATAGAAGGCATCTGAGTACAGTTCTCAGCCTGTGTTTTTGATGGCTCTAGCCTCAGCCCTGATCATTAGCCTGAGATCTTCCATAGACCAGCTAAATCGTCTGGCACTCACTGCCCTGCAGCCAGATGAAGACCTGATATGGCATGAAAAAAGCTGCCGTGGATTGTGTGCCAGTCACGTGCCTGGCACTATGTGTGGGGCTTTGTAGAACTGTTCTTACTGAGCCAGTGGGAGCAAGCCCCAATGCTCTAGCAATGATGACGAGAACAGCAGTACCCGCTACTGTATATGGAACACCCACCATATGCCAGGCGCTGCACCAACTGCTCTCTGTGCCTGGTATTACTAAACTTGGAAGAGTAAAAGGCAGTTGGCTGTCAGTTTAGACCCATGGCATTCGATTTACTGTGCCGGTCATAGTTGGTATGGGGAGAGGGAGAGGCAGGCAGTAGAGAGCTTGCCCCAAGTGGTGAGAGATGGGAGGCTGAGTCCCCAGACCAGATGCCAGCTGCATCTGTGACTGTCTTTTGCAGACCACAGGGGTCTCCTCTCTGAATCCTATCTGAAAACAGCCCCAGGCAGACTCAAGCCTCCTGGGGGGACAAGGTGGGGCCCAGAGCCAGGCAGGACAGCAGTGGAGCAGGCGCCCTGGGTCACTCCTGATTGACGGCCACATCCCTCTCACAGCCACCTAGCCCAAAATCCATTTGTGTGCGACTGCCACTTGAAGTGGCTGGCCGACTACCTCCAGGACAACCCCATCGAGACCAGCGGGGCCCGCTGCAGCAGCCCGAGACGGCTCGCCAACAAACGCATCAGCCAGATCAAGAGCAAGAAGTTCCGCTGCTCAGGTAATCAGGTTATGGGGGCCAGGCCCCACTTTCTGACTCAGAATCCAGCAGCCCCAGAGAGGCCAGTAATCCAATCTGGAGGACAGCGAGCCCTGTAATGGCTCCTGGGGAGCATCTTTGCAAATTAAATTGGGGAAATTCAGTTAGCCCTGCAGAAAACCAATTACCTTATGGATTGAAAATAAAACACACACACACACACACACAATAAAAGCAATGGGATGGGTGGAGGGAGGCAGATTCAGGAGAAACAGAATGCAGGCAGCAGATTCTCTCTGAGCTAGTTGAAAGGGGACAGCCCTTGCACATAGGTCCTTTAGAGTTTAAGATTTCTTTTTTCTGTTTGAAAGAGTGATTACTCAAGTATAGGCTAGGCTACAAGTGACATGTAATCTTGAGAACCTCCTCACTCCCTTCTAAGACCAATTTTAGTACTGCACTTGGTGCGTATATAGTGTATTTATAGATTTCCAAAGGCATTTATACTATCTCCTCTGCCCTGGACCAGAATATCCTAATTATGAATAAAACAGCAAAGAGTTGTACTTCTAAAGAACCCAGAGCCTCGCCTATTGCTGTCTGGTCAAGCTCTCCCTAACAGCCACCCCAGCCTATCCTGAGTGTACCCAGGAAAGATTCAAAGAATGACAGTCTATTTTTGCAAGAGTAGGAGCTCTCCTTGACCCAATAGTAAGATAAACAGACAGTTCAAAATTACAATCATTTGTGTCTTTTTCCACTGGGGAAAAAAAAATCATTGAGAGAGCTGAGTTCCCATTGGTGAAGGAGGTGTAACCATGAGGTACTATAGTGGGTTCGACCCAGGACTTTGAACTGGTTCTTCTGGATTCAGAAATATCTGACCAAGTAAAACCAGAATGGACCCAAATATGTAGAATGTGGATGTACTGGAGTAATAACTGGATTGGGAAAAATTATAAATCATGCTGCAAGAAACTTAATCTCCCTTTTCAAAATTAAGGACAGCACACACATTTCATAGCAACCAAGTCTCTTGATCTGTAGGGTAAGAGACAACGGTGCCCTTCTCAAAGATGGCAGGTGACCTTCCTATGTTTATATTGCTACCCACAGTCCTGGCAAAATCATCCTCCTTTAGCGGACTTCTGAAGATGCACACTAAGCCTCTTCTGAGTTTCCCTTTCTAGGGCTTCAATCTATAATTTCTCCTGTTATGGTTATCACTCTAGTATACTCATATTTTAAAAATTTGGGTCTGCTCTAATTTCATTGTATCAATGATGGCTGAACTATTTCAAAGTCCTAGTTAGAACCGTCCCTCAAAACCTATGTCAACAAGAACGGTACTTCTCGCTCAGTCCAAGAGCACCTTAGAGAAGTGTGCTTACCTGGCGAGAATATTGACAAGAAAATGACCACCTGAGAGACCAGGAGGTCAACTTCTGCTTCTTGGAAGTTATCCTTTCTTCTTAACATTTCAATTGAGTCCTTCAATCTAATATCATTTGTGTAGAATTATAAACTAGAGTGGCTTGTTTGTTTTTCTGTTTGTTTTAACAGAAACAAATACTTCAAGAGGTTTTGGAGATACCACAGGGACACAGTCCCGCTATGAGAAGCTGGTCTAATTGTTTTCATAATGGTAGCAATTATGAGAGTGATTTCTCACCTCTGATGAACACTATGTTAAGGTTTTTTTCACCCGTTCTCTAGTATAATTCCCTTCCGCCGGTACTCCTGTAAGGTCACCAGATGAAGCACCCATTCTATAGAAGAGGGGTCCATGAGCTCAGAGCTGAGGGGAACTCCAAGGTTAGAATCCAGGAAATGATGGAGGCAGGAGGGGCCCCTCAGTCTGCTTGCTCCCTGAGGCCATGGCGCATCAGGAGGAAGAGAACATTTGGGAGTGAGATCCAGCTGCTTGGATGACTCCCTTTATCTTCCCCTCGTTCCCCCACCCCACCTATTCCTTTAGCACTTGCCTTAGGTCACTTATAGGGCTAGTTAGTGACTCTGGGAGAAAAGCCTTCTCACAGCCCAGAGCTGTCTCCTCAGCCACAACAATCCTTTCCCAGAAGCCTTTGCTCACAATTGGCACCAGTTCTCCCCGTCTAGTCACCTCTTGTCTGACCAGAGCTTATTTAAATAGTTCTACCAAGCAATTGTTCCCAAGAAAGAAAAGAGAAAAGACAGGACAGGGCAGGGTATCACCTGCCAACTCTGACCCCTTGGTATCCCTTGATTTCTGTCAATAAAATGGGTCCTCTTTTGAGAGTTGGAGTCAGCTCAGGGCCTTAGAACCTCTGTCCTTGACTGACATAATCTTGACAATTACCTAGGAATGCATGTAGGCTGGGATGAGGCATGAAAATGTGGAACTATAGAGAGAACTAACTTGGACCAGGGGAAAACAGAGCATGGGCCAAAGAGACAGCAAAGCTTTGTCTTTAATTCCAGCTCTACCACTAACTACCTAATCATGTAACTAACTAATCAAATAACTAACTTTTGCATTTGAGGAATGCTGGCTTCTTTTCTTAGGTGGGGTAGAAATGGTTAGAAACGTAAAAAAGGAACAGCCCAAAGCCAAGGTTCTTGAACTGACCGTTGTCTAAGATCTCTCTCTTTTCTTTAATCAATATTGAGCAGGATTATTTCTAAAAAGGTAGAGAATTTTAGATCTGTAGTGAACCTGTCATTGAGCACACCATGTGCTTTTATTTTACCTAGTTACAGAAAAGATGTAACAGGAGTAAAGAGAACTACTGCTATGCTCCAAATGCCTTGGCTTTGGAGACCCTGAGACCTAGCTCCGCCTTGGCCCTGGGGGTACAGAAGTCTCAGATATAACGTTCTGTGTTCCCAAGAAGCTCCAGATGCAAGACGAGGGCAAGTGACACGTACTGGATTTGACAGATAATAACCCTGCATTTTACTTTCCCCTAAAAGCACCCCCATTGAAAAGACAGCTGATTTAATTAGGCGCCAATTTGAGGGCTGTTTCTGCAACAGAGAAAGCCCTCCTTAGGCAGGGCGCCCACTCTCCCAGCTGCACTGTGTCTGCCTCTCTCTCACTTTCAGCTGCATCCGCCACCCAGGGCAGCACTAGGGTTAGAGGTGATGCTGCAGGCTGGGGTAATCTGCCTATCAGATTAAGACCTCCTGAGAAAGCACCGGCTGGCTGCCTAGGACCCCATCCCCAGGGAAGCACTTGGCATTTGAAGGATACTGCCTGTTTTCTAATCTGCTCCCCTCTTTGTGAGCAGAGACTCAGTAAGGACAAGAAGCAGCTCTCCTACTGAACAAGTACAGTCACTTACTGTGACTTACAGAGATGGCAAATAGCAATATATTTCTCAGGGAATTAGAGTTTCAAATACTTTAGTAATCATCTGGGAAAGGTGAAGGTCAGAAAAAGAGAGGAAGACCCTCAAAAAAGATGAACACAGTGACTTTAACAGTGGGCTCACACATGATGAGAATCGTGCTGCCAGTGCAGGATACAGGGCAAGGCTCCAATCTGTTGTTCATGGCGTCACTAGGAGTTGCAGTTGACTCACTAGCACCTAATGACAACAGTAAGAATCTAGTCCATTTTGGAAATGAAGACATTCAAGGTTGTGGCTGACAACTGTCAAAGTCAATTTCGAGTCATAGCAACTCTATTTGAAGAGTTGGGTTTTCTGGACTGTGACCTTTCTGAAGCAGATCACCAGGTTTGTCTTCTGATGTCTCTGGAAAGATTCAAACTGCCAACCTTTTGGCTTAAGTAGTGCAGTATTTTACCTTTTGTGCCACACAGAGATGACTTTTGTTTGTTTATAAAAGTATTTCTTCTTTTCCATTGCTGCATAGTACTCCACTTTTTTAATGTATCATAGTTTCTTTAACCATTCATCCATTGATAGACTTTTGAGTTATTTTCATCATTTTGCTATTGTAAGTAATGGTGTAGTTATCATGAGTATGCATATATCTATTTGTGTTACAGGGTTGGGGTTTGGGTTTTTACCTTTTTTTAAATTGTTTTTCATTTATGTATGTTGTTGGTTGTTTTCACTGCCTCCTTTCACCCACCAAACTCATGGTGCTGAGACTTCTCTAAGGTTACAGAGGATTACTTCCAGAGCAAAATCTGAATCCCAGGGTTTCTGACATATTGTCAAGATTCTTGATAACTCAGTCCTTATGCACTTCCATTTCCTTTGGTAGAAAGACACTCTGTTACCAAGCCCCTGCTGAAACTCAGGTATGAAATCTCAGCACTTAGATTCATTCACCGAGTACTGTGTATCTGAGGTTCCAAACAGAGTGGAACCCAGACCACAGAGGTAAGCTCTCACTGGTACCATCAGAGGACTTAAAGAGGAGGAAGGCAAGGCCCAGAGCCATAGACAGGCTCCTCTAGCTGGCCAAGCATTGGAGAGCTCCTATGTATTTTCAAGATACCAAGAACATCTTGTTGATTGAGGCACTTCTGAAAGCAACTTTAAGAGAAGGTGGTACTCTTCTCTCTTTTGTCAGAGGTTGGGGCATGGTCCCAGTCACCTGGCCCTGCCTACAGACTTTTCAAGGTACACACAACTCCAACACAGTGTCACATGGGGCTCAAATGCATAAAAATAGCTCTCGAGGAGAGGTCTTATAAGGAGCAGATACACTTACTTGACCCCCTGATCATTCAAAACAGTTGATTGTCAGATTCCCCATCTCCACTGTTATTCTCGGGCCTGGAGAAAACCAAGGAAGCAGATATTTAGCACTTAAACTAACAAGTTGGTTTCCTGACTCCATCCTTTGCTTAGTTTTAAGAATAGCTGTTATGCAGGGTATCGGTCACTTCCCCTATGACAGTCAGGGTTCTCAAATCCAAGTGATTGTGCACTTTCCAGGTCTGCACTGAAGGCCCCCTGGACTACCCCATCTTTCTCTTTGACTAAGAAAGATGTGTTTTCTTTTGCTACCACACCCTTTTCCTAAAGGTCTTCAAATGGATTGACTGTCTTGTCAGAGATTTCCTCAGAAATCCTGAAAGATATGGAGAAGGCTTCTGAATTGTGGTTGCCCAAAGGAAGCTTTTTCCTAAAGAGCATTGCAACCTTGCTAGGTTTTTACAGCTGAGAACTATCAATTGTTTTTCATTTAGAAGGTAGAAGAGAAGACAGACATGGAAGCACTCTGCTGGAGGGAGGAGTCCTGTGTGGCCAGGCGTGCAGGATATGCACCTAAGTTGAATGTCAGATGAAATACTGTGCTTGAATTTTGAGAACTCATTTCTGGCTTGTTATGACTGGAAACATTGGGCTGTTCCTTCGTTCCCTTGGTTAGGATCTGTTCTGCCCTGAGTATGACTGTTGAGTAACCCCTGCCCTCTCCTGACTTTCTCACTCCCCTGTGTGTCACCCTTGGGGTGGGTTACGAGGGCAGTGGGACTCCTGTCTTCAGAAGCGTTCCGTGGAACCCCACTCCTGGTACTAATCACGCTCAGTGGGGGCCTGCTCCGGCTTCTGCTTCTCCACGCTGCTTCCTCTGAGCGCGCCTGTCCTCTCTCTGATGCTACTGCCTGACCTTGACTCTGACCAGTTGCCGCGGGGCTTTCCTTTGTGCTTGATCTAACCATGTGGTGGAACGATGGAAACGGAACATGGTTCTGTCAAGCACCGCGGAAAGCACCGTGCTCTCCTGCAGCATGGCCCACCGCCGCCACCGCCGCCACCGCTGGACACCTCTTCTCTGCTCTGGAGCACCGCAGTCCACCACCTGCCAGACCCACTCCACCCAGGCTAGCATTCCAGAGGGCAGGTGGTAGAGAGGGGAGCCTCCACCTCCACATCACAAATATGGGGTGAAAGCTGGACAGAGAAGCTACTGGAGACATGCCAGGTCACACCGCACACTGGAGGGGAGTTAAGGTCTATGTTCACTTTTTAACCTAAAATGAAATGGCCAGGCCTTAAATTTAGTCTAAATGACAGCTGAGAGGAAAAAGAAGCAAGGCTTAGTTTAGAAACTACCATTATTGCTCCATTCAAAGGGATCAAGGATACTGAGGCCTTATTGTTTCATGGGTGAATCCCAGCCCCAGTTCTTCTCCCAAGTGTTAGACAGCCCAAGGGGGAATCACTGTTGTTGTCACCCACCTCCTCCCCGCCCACTTGCCCCCTTCATCAGAAACATTTTAAGTGAATACAAGCATGAGAATGAGTGAAGGTAGAATGAGTGTGGGTACCCTGGGGCTCTTTTTGAACTGAACTGTTCTCCTCAGGAGTACTTTGGCTCTGGCCTCCAAGCAACCTAAGTCCTTTGCCTTCATTTAGCTGGGGACCAAAGTGTTGGACTCCTCATGAGTCCTAGTTAGGATGCTGGGTAGGTGCTATGTAGACAAGCCTACTGTCTAATAATAAGGGATCTAGCTATCTCCCATTTTTGCTTGTTTCTTGATAAATCTTAGCCCCACTGTAACCAGGAGATCATGTTGCTCATTCCTACTGTGGAGAATGTCTTCTGTCCTGTGAGAAAGGCGCGTGGTTGAGACCCAAATCCTGGCTTAGAGAGGACAGCTGGGCGCTGGGCTCCTGTCACTGTGTACACCTCTCATTGTCTCATCTCTCCTAGCTTACCCTTCAAAGACAGAGACCTGGTCATTGCTGAGTAATGAAGAACCCTATTAACCTCTGTCAGTATTTTTGTTATTTTTAAACAATATTGAATGCTTATAATACATCAGACACTGAACAATTTCACCTGATTATTTGGTTTCATTTTCACCAACTCTAAATCCAATTTTACAGACGAGGATACCAAGGCTTGGAGAAGTTAACTGACTTTCTCAAGGTCAAGTGTTCAGGCCAGGCTACCTCACCTAGAATTCTGTTCTTTTACTGCCTTCCCAACTACGGGTAATACCATTGTTTGAAACTATTAATTTTTAAAAACAAACAAACAAA